>NC_053433.1:56050801-56382529 GCF_007990345.1 Gossypium hirsutum | reverse complement strand
CTTCAAGGTGTTCTCTTAACATTGAAGTAAATTTTTTTTTTTGAAAGCTCTTCTTTTTGTGCAAAAATTCATGGCAGTATACATGAAAATGGATGGCATGATCATGTTTTACCATATTTAATTCGTTCATTTATTTTCCTCCAATGTTTACATTTTTCAGGCAGAACCACCTGCTATTGTGGTAGCAACAATTGGAAGTTTGAGCCAGCTGCTTGAAAAGCAGATATTGAAGCTTGATTCTTTGCGAGTATTGGTGGTTGATGAGGTATTTAAATTACTATAAGCTTCTTCCTCTTCTAATTAGTTAACTTGTTTATAATCTGTATCTGACTGAGAGCAACATTTGCATGTAAACTTTCAACCTAGAATTTCAAGCTGAACACCACAGTTGTTTGAATGATATTTGTAATTTTCAGTGTATTCAAGTTTCATTGAAACTTATTTATTTTGAAGAATGAGGTCTCATACTCTTTTTTTCCTCTGTTAGGTTGATTTTTTATTCAAATCATCCAAACAACTTAGTTCTCTCCGGAAGCTTTTGACATCATATTCCTCGTGTAACAACCGTCAAACTGTTTTTGCCAGTGCATCCATTCTCCAGCATAGACGATTTAGACACGACTGCATTCAGCAGAAGTGGACAAAGGTTAATTTGTTAACAATTCTTTTTGTGTCATTCTGTTTGAGACTATTTCTGTTTTTGGTTTTCACTCTTGCATTACTATTTCTATATTACCTACAGGGAGATGTTGTTCATGTCCATGTCAATCGAATTATGCCAATGCCAGCATGCCTATATCATAGATTTGTGGTAAGAAAATTTTGAGTATCATATGTATTTACTATGATTATGTTTTACCAAATGCTATTTTCGGTTCTAGCATCTTGCTTTTGGTCTATGAACCCTTGATTGTTTATGATCTTCACAGATATGTGGTAGAAAAGCGAAACATCAAGTATTGTTATCTTTATTACAATCAGATCTGCCTGAGTCTGGTATTATTTTTGTTGGTGAGCAGGTATGTATGGCTTAATCCTTCTTCAAGTGTTGATTTCTGAGATGATGCAATTTATATATTTTGTTATCCTGAAAATAGGTTTCGGTTTCTCTTTTTGGTATGAATGCTTTACTTCAACTTGATATTCAATGAAGGACATTTTCTGGATATGATCATGATACCTGCTGGTTCCAGTCTAAATCTCTCTATATAAAGATGTATAAAGTATAGAGTTTTATGTGTTCATGGATGAAAGGAAAAGTAGGATTGCAATAGGTTTTAATATGAACTTCCACAATCTTTAGGTCCAACTTTCTGGGTTTCTCTGATGATTTCACAACTAGTTATTTCTCTGCAATTCTGTGCAGTCTGAGAAGTCAAAAAAGTCTGGACAAGCTCCCTCAACAACTGCTGTAATTGATTTCTTGAGGGCTTCGTATGAAGGTTCTTTAGATATCCTTCTTTTGGAGGAAGACATGAATTTCAATTCACGTGCAGCTTCACTCACAGTAAATGTTCTCTATTTCTTCTATGATTGAGTGCGGCCTCTCCCATTCCCTCTAAATAAAAGCATGCTGAGATTTTTGCTAATTAATTTAGTTGATTTTTCTAACAAAACTATATGATTCCTTTTATGTGAAAAGAAAAAAGAAGAAAAATGAACGCAGTTGGGGTAGATAAAAAGCACTGTGGTAGTTCTGGTGTATGAAGAATACTAGTTAGCAGAGAGATGTTGGAAAGGGAGAATAGGAGAAGTTTTTATGTAACTTTTACCTCTTCCTTCCTCTATCAAAAGTTGTTTTTTAACAATTCCCTATTGTTTGACTCTTATGTTAAGGATTGTAGGGGAGAATGGAAAGGGGAAAGATATAATTATTTCTTTCCAAATTTACAGTTGAAATTCATACCAGCATGTGTTATTTGTAGTTCAATCATTTTATTAAAACATTCTTATTCTGAAAAAATTGCAGGATGTGAGGAAAGGAGATGGCTATCTCCTTGTGTCTACAGATATTGTAGCTAGGGGGATTGATCTACCAGAAACTACTCACATATACAACTTCGACCTCCCAAAAACTGCTATCGATTATTTACATCGGGCTGGAAGAACGTGTAGAAAGCCTTTTTCAGATAAGAAATACTATGTTACCAATATTATATTGTCGGAAGAGCGTTTTGTTTTGCAAAGATTTGAAAACGAATTAATGTTTCACTGTGAAGAGCTTACAATAGAGACTCAAGGTTGAACTTGTTTCATTTTATACAATATATGTGCTTGTTTTTGTTTCTTTGATTCATCAGAGGCTGGATAGTATGGTTGTATGAGAAAAGCACGTGAAGATGAGGTTGATTCCGGAATCCATTGCAAATCATGACATTGATACATAAACTAAAAAAGAATCTCTGAAGAGTTACTCCAAATAGGTTGGGACACACATAGGAGTTGGAACGAAAGCAAAGCAATGGTGCGAATAACAGCAATCTTTACCATGCACAAAATAATAAGTATGACGGCCAAAAACGTGATTAGATTAGATTAGATTTCAGAATCTGACTGAAGATCAAGAAAACCCAATTTGACTGAAGATGAATGTTCCTATGCCCTTCTCGATCTACTTGGCATTCGACAATAATGATTCTACTCTCTAAAGTATGAGCCTAGCGTGTTGGAGTTTTGTATTTTTTTTTTCAAAATTATATTTGTGTCAGGGATATCAAAATTTATATAAACTTTTTTGCCGGTGTTAGTGAAAAAAAAATATTTAACATATTTAAATTTTAAAGATAAAAATAATAAATCATAAGATTCCACATTAATAGTTGTTCTACTTTAGCCATTGTTCCCTTAATTAGAATCTTGTGTCAAAATAATCTTGAGCGTATAATTATTAACTCAGCATCTATAATATTATGTTTTTTATAAGTTATCATGAGATAATCTTAACAAGAATCATACAAATATCAATAATATTTATCTAACAATTAAAAAAATAAAATCAACTCTAAGTAGCCAAAGATTTACATGATTCCATCTTTAAAAAAGAAAAAATTGCAAGTAGGTTACAAAATTTGTTCCAAGGCATTATTTGGATCTTCAACCACATGAACTCGTTTGATCTGCATCAAAACTTGTTCCCATCATAAACCAAGTGTTTATGAAAAACGAATAGGATTAGAACACCATTTTCTGATTTCATGGATTCCTAGATATCCTAGAATCAATTTTAAAATCTTAACATATTGTTTCATCAAAATCTACGATCCTTGAGTTCAAATCCAAAATTAAACAAATCTTCTAGCCTGCAAGAAAAGTCAAGGCACTCCAAACTCACATAATCAGAATTAGTTTTAAAACTGGGTTTGTCAACAAAAAACTTAGTAAGCTAGACACGAAAACCTAAAAAAAAAGTCACCACTAACCAATTCGAGATAAGTCGATTAGTCACTCATCGCCTAAAGTTTTAAGACTAATCCTAAAACTAATCTAAGGAAAATCTTAAAAAACCAAGACTCAATCTTGCAATCATATATTGATTCAAGGGTACGGTTATGTGTAAGGAAGAGTAAAACACCCCTATAATATCTATACAAAGATATTCCTATAAAGCTTTCGTATTTTAAGGTTTTTAACTTCAAATTTCTAATCTCAACTCAAATGAATCTATTTTCAAGTGCTAAAGAAAGCTAGACCTAAAACTCGTGACTAAACTTCAATAGTAAGGCTCCAAAATTATTTACCTAAAACCTAACGATCCATAGCCCCTCTTCAACTCATAAATAGGAGGATATTGCGCGTCAGTGCAATCGAACCCACGTCCTTCTGCATTGACAACAATGCTCATACTAATCGAGTTAAGAATAAATCAGTAAAATTATTACCTAAAACCTTAAAATACTAACAACCTAAATATTAAGATTAAATCTAACTTAAAATACCAATAACTTAAAAATTTTAAAATATTGGAAAAAAAATTACAATTTAATACTTATAAATGACTAACAAAGTTGACTCCAATAACTTTTGAAATCTAAATTTAAAACCATAATCAAATTAAATCTAATAAGAACTTAATATCCAAATTCTAAATCTACAATAAAGATGAAAAATTTTAATCTAATGAATACACAACCTAAATTTTAAACTACAATCCATTAAACCTAGGAAATCCTAAATTTTAATCTCTAATGCTAAAAAATGAAATAAACCCCACTGCAAATAAAATCTAATTAAATCTATTAAAACATAAAATTCTAAATTCTAAAGTTAAAAAATAAAATAAATCAAACGCTAAATGAAAATTTAATAAAACGTAATAATCAAGATTCTAAGGCTAAAAATGAAAGAAAATAACCTAAATATTAAATTAATAATTAATTAAATCTATTAAAGCCTAAAACTGTAAATTCTCATCAAATCCTAAAATTTTAAATTCTAAAACTAAAAAAAAAATCTAAAATTCGTACCTATTTAAACCCTAGAAACCTAAAATATAAAAAGTAAATCTACCAACATGTAAAACTTATACCGAACTTAAATAAAATAAAAAAGATATTTAAACCTAAATACTAAAAAATCAAATTATATTTGAATAAAAAAATTAAAATCTAAATAGAATTTATTAATATTGTAACGACCCGAAAATTAGTGGTGTCAAAAACGATGATTTCGGAATCTCAATTTCGACGATTGAGTCTGTAAATATTATTAATTAATATTTATAAGTCTATTTTAATATTATATTAAATTTTAATATAGAAATTTTATTAAATTGATAGTTAATTAAAGTATAAGAATTAAATTGTAAAAATAACTCAAGTTAATCGTTAGAAATTTTTAATTAATTGAAGGACCAATTAAACAGTTGATCCTTTTTAATATAGTGGAATGTGGTGGACACCCATCATCCATCAAATTGATTAAATAATATTATTTTTAGTTAATTACTAGTTAATTAAGATAAGTATAATTAATTAGTAACTTAAATTAAGTATAAAAATGGAGAAAGTGGATGATTGTCATCCTTGTTTCTTCTTCATCACCGAATGTGTAAGTAAAACAAAAGGAGAAAGCCAAGCAAGGGTTCCAAGCTTTCGGTCAAGATTTGGATAGATAATTCAAGTTTTTTTTTTTGTAATTTTTATGTTTTTAGGTTCTCGAAGCTTGATTTAGCTAACCCGTGTACCAATTTATAAAATTGTTAAAGTTTTTAAAAGTTTCCATTATTGAATCTTCAAGCTTTTGGTACTAAACTGTTAGATTTTAAGCTTAGATATAAAAAGGACTAGTTTATAAAGTGTAAATTGTTAATTTTGAACATAAGAACTAAAGTGTAAATATTTTGAATTTGGTATGAAATTTCTATAATTATGGATAGTAGAAGGTCTTCAAAGGATGTCATTGAGACCGATTTTGAAATCGAGGCTCAAATTTGAAAGATATTGCAATTTTAGTTTTAGAAACTAAATTGGATAAAATGCAAAATTTTAGGGGAATTTGAATGGTGAAATTGAGCTGATATATACTTATAATAGGATTAAATAAGAAGGTTGGAATTGATAAATTGAATTGAATAATCGGATAGATCGAGAATTGAACCAAACCCGGGATAATAAAAAAAATGTAAAATTACTGATTAGTCCTTGAAAAATTGGTTGTTTACTGTTTTGACTAGGTAAGTTCATACAGTATGATTGCATTTAAATTGTTGTATATTTGATTTATGAATTATGTTTGTTAAGTAGTAGTTTGAATTGTTTGCAATTTAGTACAGATGTGAGATATAGACTAAATTGTAAAGAAATGAAAAATTGACTAATAAATTGAATATAATGAATTGCAATATGAGATTGATTATTTGAATTGAATCAATTTGATATGATTATGTTTAATTTTTTAGATAAAAGAGTAAATTGAATAGAATTAAAACTAGTATAAATTGATGAAATTGTGAAATTGGCTTAGTATTGTAAAGAATAATGGTATGCTATGTATTAAATGATGTCTTGATTGATGAATTGATTATATTGAGATTGATAAAATGATGATCGAACTATAAAGAAATTTGATTATTGGTTAGTCTATTAACTATTCGGGCAGAGTCGGATATAGTTGGCATGCCACAGGATAGATAAAGTACGGGTTACTTCGACTACATGCCAATGAGTTTTGGATACAACTTTTACTTCATTTATACCAATGAGGCATTGGGTGCCAAACACATTAATAAGCATTGGGCACAAACAATTTACTTTGGCATTGTCCGATGAGGCACTGTATGCCAAATTAGTGTGTTGGTTGGATTCGTATATCCGTTCGAGTCTGAGTCAGGTTAATATGGGAATAAAAAGCAAATGGGATAAATGATATACAAATTGAGCTGATAATATGATTTGATGATACAAATACATCTTGTGATTTATGAAAGACCATGCAAATTTATTATACGAGCTCAAAGGGCCGAGATAGAAATGTGATGAATTGATGATTTTGATTCGGAATTCAAATAATGAAACAAAATAGTCAATGACATTATATCGAATTTGGATGTATTGTTGATAATATATGGAAAATGATACGGAATTGAAATGTTAATTGTAAGTGTTTGGGGATGTTATATGCTTGAATTACTATACGATGTGATATATATTAATACTCACCTTGTTGATATGTGGTTGGAATGTTTAGGCATTTTCGTAAAGAGCTAATTTCTTATGGAATAAAGTTGTAATTTTTGTTAAGTTGTTGTTTTATGCTTATGAACTTACTAAACATTCAATATGCTTACTCAATTGTTTTCCTTTTCCCTGTAGATTGCCAACTTGTGGAACATGTTAAGTGAATCGTTGAGAAGTTCACACTATCCTATTATTGATTCGGTAGCCTTTCTATCATTTTAAGCTTGGTTTTTTTGGCATGTACATAGTTGTTATGTGATTGTTCAGTTTGAATGCTGGTATAGTTGAAACTTAATTAAGCTTTGATTATTGGTAAGTGAAAATGAATAGATTGAAACAATATGTTTTGAATCATGTATATAGGTGTTTATTTATGTAACATCTTATGGATGAATGGTTTAGTTGAAATCTTGTTTAATACTTGTTGGTGGGAATCTAATATTCATATATGCACTAATAAATGTTTTGGACAATATGATAGGTTATATAAGGGAATAAATATGAATGACAAGTTAAAATTTCAATGGCATAATTTAAATATGAATAGGGAAAAGTTTTAACTTGGTTGAATAGAAAACATGTTACGTGAGTTTGTACAACTTATTAAGTTGTTGAATTGATTTGGTGTCAAATTGAGATGTTTTGTAACACCCCATGCCATTGTGTGGCCAAGCGTTAGAGGTTGAAAAAATGTTGCAAACATCTAGCCAATTAATACGGTCAGTTTTTTTTGCAACCATTGGGGCTTTGATTTGATAGGCAGTATTGGAAAACATTTTTTACTGTAACCAATTCTACTAATTCAAGAGTATGCCCCCTGTTTAGATGCTTGAACTTCTTATTGGCAACCTTTGAGTCCACAAGATAACTTTGGGAACAAACAGACTCATTGGGAAGTGACCAGCAAATGGGAAAACCAAACCCATCCTCAAGCTTACAAGTGGCTCTTATAAATTTTCCTTTCTCTAATATAGATTAGAGAGTTTATTTTGAATGGTTGGGTGGAAATCTTGACGAACGCTGAAGTGGGCAGAACCAACACTGACCCCTTATTTGGTGATTTTTAGTTGGTAAAAGTTTTGGAAAACTCCCAAGAGTGGAGGTTCATTTCTTTGGCAGCAGTCTAGGAAATAGGCTACAAGGATCCACCAGGACAAGGCTGATAACTGCCTTGGTGCAATGTTGTACTTTGAAAGCACTGAATAGAAGAACGGATGTAGGGGCAGGTAGAATCCAGCTTCTAACAGAATAAGAGGAAGGATGAAACCTTGAGTGTTGTCATTGAGATGACACCTCGGTGGTATTTCGATGTCGTAGGCAAAGTTCAGACGATGGAAGCCTGTCACTATCAAGAATCAAGTAGTTTCTTCCTAGGTTGTTCCATATTCATACATAGGAGTGGAACCTCGAGGAGGAGTATTTTCAAGCTCTTGGGGTCTAAAGATGGAGTAATTTGTGGGGGTTAGAATTTGGCTACTCTGGTTATGACCTTTACCGTGAATACTCATCCTTGACATTCTTGTATGAAAATAAGAAAAAGGAATGTGAAATAAGAGGAAATAGGATTACTTAAAAGGAATTTGGAAAATCGGAGAAGACAATGGCAAAAAGAGAAGTTAGGACAACTGTTAAGGAAATGTAAAAGGTTTGACGAAGGTGTAAGAGAAAATTTAAAGTTTTTGTTCTATAGAGATAAACGTGCTCAAGAAGAGTTACCTTGTGAAAATAGTTTGCATTCTCCAAAGCAAGCTTGACATCTGTCAAAGAGGTAAACATACGGTGTCTATACCTGAGTGTTTAACTACCAAAATTTGATTTCGTTCAGAAAAGCAATATGATGATATCTTTTTAAGACTTTTGAAGGGTATGCCAGTAAGAGGGAAAAACTCAAAGTGTGGGAACAACCAAATTCATCCTAGTAATAGAAATCTTATTAGGGATGAAAATTTTGAGGATGAAATTTTATTAAGGGGGAAAGAATTGTAATGCCCCAGTTCTGGCAAGCACAAGTTCTGACGTAGTCTTTTAAAATATGTTGGCAGAGTGGTATTTGCCTAAGTACACATTTTGGTGTACTGAGTTGGCAGATACATTTTTGTGTTTAAGTTAGTGAGGGTTTGTGCTAGATTGTTATGATTTTTTAGAAATATGATGTACTTAAGTAAATTGATATTGAGAGTATGAGTCCACATCAGAGGTATAATGCACCCTTTTCTCTGTGGTACCGTGCAGGTTAAGTTACAAGGTAAGCTGGTTAGGGTCTAACTAAATGTGAACTAAGATAGTTAAATGACGAGGGGAAATACTCAATTAGGTTTTTTGGAAGTTGTAGACTTTGATAAGACAATACAATAATGATGTGACATTTGCCAAGTTTCAATAAAGACTTAGATTATAATAATAGGGTTTCTAGTTTAAATAAAGGGAGTTCTCTTCTTCTCTCTTCAAACATTGAAAACTAAGTCTAGAGGGAATAAAAACATTCCTTTATGTTGGGTCTGAAACCCTAGATTCTATTAGTGATTTCTCCATGTCAATGTGAGTTTTATGGCTCTAGTAGATCTACATGAATGCTTGAAGAAGTAGGGCCTTATGTATGGGTTATTTGTGTTTGAAATGATAGGAAATGTTATTTGAATGAATTTTGATGGTGTCCTTTTATTTTAAAAAGGCAGTGGTTGCTACAGTTTTTGAGTGGGTCTTGGTGTAACACCCTATACTCGTAACCCACGCCAGGGAGGAGTACAAGGAATTACCTAACTTGATCTCATGCCTACAACCAATCTCAAATCACCGAGACTTGATTCAAACTTAAAACTTTTTTAATATCTACCTTAAACTTCTTATTATGGGCCTACGAACCCAAAATCAATCATTGGAAGCTATTTGGAGCCATTCCTGGTCCTTAAATCAACCTTAAGAAATTTGCCTTTAAAATAGGGCACACGCCTGTGTGGAAGAGTAACACGCCCATGTGACTATTTCGACATGGTCGTGATGATGGCCTGTGTTGCTCACACGGCCTAAGCACCCTGGGACACGCCCGTGTCCCACACCCGTGTAGAATTAATTTCTAATTCACACCCATAAGGGTTTTCACACGGCCAGACACACGCCCGTGTCAATGGCCCGTGTCCCTCACAGACCATGACACGCCCGTGTCCTAGCCCATGTGCAAAAACATGGACATTCTATTTCTGACATCAGCATGCTCATGATACCAAGGTAGACATAGGGATAACTTACTCATCACTATCCATACTAGTCACATAATGTTCAATGAGTTCATATCTCATACGTGCCAATTAGGTACGTGTACCACTCACAACACGGTTATACTTTTCTCATTAGCTTAGAACATAACGTTCACCGTTGAACCATTTGGAACACTACAGGATATTCATTAAGCCTCAGACGTGGGTAAGGTCCTGATGCCATGTCCCAGACATGGTCTTACACTGACTATCATCTCGTAGCCGATGCATGTCCCAGACATGTCTTACACTAGCTCTCTTCTCAATGCCGATGCCATGTCCCAGACATGGTCTTACACTGGCTCTCATAATATGGCTGATGCATGTCCCAGACATGTCTTACACTAGCCAACAATAACCCATATGTCACGACATGAATATCCGATTTATTTCCCAGGTTCAAACGGGAATTCTACTATCTCTATTATCATCATGCTATCTCAATTCCACAATCAAGCAATTCATGGTATATTAATTCAAATACAATTCAACACATACATTAGTAATGTAGTTGTATTATTTATATACAACTTACCTCGAATTACAAAACGTATATGACGAGTCGGTTTAATCGACTTGCTTGGTTTTCCCCCGGTCTAGGTTTGGATTTGGCAATTCTTGATTTAAGAGGGCTCAAAGTTGCTGAAATTTTTGAAGCTTTCAAACCCCTACAATGGCTGATATTTCTGGCTAAGAAAAGAGAAAAATGATAGCTCTTCCTTTTTGTTTTATTAAAAAGACAACTAGTCAAAATTGGTGACCTAAGCTTCACCTAATTTTGACCTTCTCTCCAATTTGTCTCCCATGGTCGGCTATGCTTTATTTTAAGGGGATTATTTCCCTTTAAAGACCCCCAATTTTGGTTCTCTAGCTATTTAACACCCTTAGCTATCAATTTAAGACTTTTGTACTTTATGCGATTTAGTCCTTTTTTCACAATTGTGCACACAAACGTTAAAATTAGCTCACCAAATTTTTCATGTACTATAATAAACATACTATGACTCCAAAATAATAATAAAATAATTTACTCAACTCTGAATTTGTGGTCCCGAGACCACTATTCTGACTAGCCCCAAAATCAAGCTGTTACATTTCTCCCCCTTAGGGATTTTCGTACTCGAAAATCTTACCGGTGAATAAGTTCGGGTACTGATCTCTCATAGTCTGTTTAGGTTCCCATATGGCTTACTCGACTCCATGTCTATGCCACAAAAATTTCACCAGTGCTATACTCTTATTTCTCAACTATTTGACTTCCCGGGCTAAAATCTTGACCGGCTCTTCACCATAAGTCATGTCCGGATGAATCTCAACCTCTGACGGCGTAATCACATGTGAAGGGTCTGATCTATATCGACGTAGCATGGACACATGAAACACGTCGTGAATCTTCTCTAACTCCAGTAGTAAAGCCAATTGATAGGCGACCGTTCCTACTCTCTCGACAATCTCATAAGGCCCTATGAAATGAGGACTCAATTTACCCCTTCTACCAAATTTGAGAACTTTCCTTCACGGGGACACTTTCAAAAATACCTTATCACCGACTTGAAATTCAATTTTCTTTCGTTTCAAATCCGCATAGGATTTCTGTCTATCCGACGTGGTCTTCAAGCAATCACGAATTACTTTAACTTTCTCTTTAGTCTCTCTGACTAAATCGACCCCGTGAACCTGACTCTCTCTGAGCTTAGTCCAATATAAGGGCATTCGACACTTTCGCCCATACAAAGCCTCATAAGGTGCCATTTTCAGACTTGTCTGATAACTGTTATTATAGGCGAATTCAACCAACGATAGATACTTTTCCCAACTGCCTTGGAACTCAAGGATACAACATTGTAACATGTCCTCTAACATCTGAATTACTCTCTTTGACTGACCGTCGGTTTGCGGATGGAAAGCTGTGCTAAAACTCAACTTTGTTCCCAATTCCTCTTGTAACTTTTCCCAAAACCTCGAGGGAAACCTTGGGTCTTGATATGAGATAATTGACAATGGCACTCCATGAAGCCTCACAATCTCAGAAACGTACAAGTCGACTAATCTCTCAAGGGAGTAGTCAGTACATATCGGTATAAAATGTGCTGACTTGGTTAGCCTATCCACAACAACCCAAACAACATCTTTTTTTTCGGGGTTACCAGCAAATCCATCATAAAATCTATAGTGATCCGATCCCACTTCCACTTGAGGACCATGATAGGCTGAAATAGACCCGAAGGTACTTGGTGTTCAGCCTTCACTTGTTGACACACTAGGCACTTAGACACAAACTCTGAAATGTCTCTTTTCATGTCCGACCACCAATACATTTTTTTGAGGTCATTGTACATTTTCATACTGCCCGGGTAGACGAACAAACAACCACTATGTGCCTCTCTCAGAATCTTTTGAATAAGCTCATTGTTCTTGGGTACACAAACTCTGTCTTTGAACCTTATACATCCATCGGTACTAATACGAAAATCTGATTCAATTCCCGACTCACCTTAAGTTCTCTTGGTTTGCAATTTCTCATCACCTTTTTGAGCTTCTCAGATCTCTTAAAGAAACATCGGTCTAGCTCTCAACTCTATTAGAACTGAACCATCATCAGACCAAGCCATACTGACATTCATTGCTCTCAGCACAAATAATGATTTTCTACTCAATGCATCGGCGACCACGTTCGCTTTTTCCGGGTGGTAGTCGATAATCAACTCGTAATCCTTTATTAGCTCTAACCATCATCGTTGCCCCAAATTCAATTCCTTTTGAGTCATCAAGTACTTTAAGCTCTTATGGTCAGTGAATACTTGACATTTCTCGCCATACAGATGGTGTCTCCAAAATTTCAACATGAATACGATGGCAACCAACTCTAACTCATGCGTCGAGTAATTTTTCTCATGTGGCTTTAGTTTCCTTGAAGTGTAAGCTATGACCTTACCTTCTTGCATAAGCACACACCCCAAACCATTTAAGAAGGCGTCGCTATATACCACAAACTCTTTGCCCGACTCCGGTTGCACTAACACTAGGGCTTTGGTCAACAAGCCTTTAATTTTTTGAAACTCTGCTGGCACTTTTCTGTCCATTCAAACTTGACATCCTTTTGCAGTAGCCTTCTTATCGACGTAGCTATCATAGAGAATCTATTTACAAACCGTCTATAATATCCGGCTAAACCCAAAATGCTTCGGACCTCAGTCACATTCCTCGTTGGTTTCCACTCTACAATAGCCGAGATCTTGCTTAGGTCAACTCAGATCCCGGCATCCGACACATTATACCCTAAAAATCCAACCTCTTTAAGCCAAAATTCACTCTTGCTGAACTTGGCGTAAAGTTGCTTATCTCTCAAAGTCTGTAACACAGTTATCAAATGCTCTCCGTGTTCACTCTCATCACGCGAATAAATCAATATGTCATCGAAAATGACAATGACAAACTTATCTAGATACAGTTAGAAAATACAGTTCATCAAATCCATAAACACCACCGGGGCATTAGTCAAACCAAAGGGCATGACGAGGAACTCATAATGCCTGTATCTCGTCCGAAAAGCAGTATTCGATACATCTTGCTCTTTAACTCTCAACTGATAATAATCAGTCCTCAAGTCTATCTTAGAGAACACTGTGGCTCCCTTCAACTGATCGAAGAAATCATCTATCCTTGGCAAAGGATACTTGTTTGGAACACTAACATTCACTGTTATACTTTCCTCATTAGCTTAGAACATAACGTTCATTGTTGAACCATTTGGAACACTAACGGATATTCATTAAGCCTCAGATGTGGGTAAGGTGCCGATGCCATGTCCCAAACATGGTCTTACACTGGCTTATATATCAAGTCGATGCCATGTCCCAGACATGATCTTACACTGACCATCATCTCATAGCCGATGCATGTCCCAGACATGTCTTAGACTAGCTCTCGTCTCAATGCCGATGCCATGTCCTAGACATGGTCTTACACTGGATCTCATAATGTGGCCAATGCATGTCCTAGACATGTCTTACACTAGCCAACAATAACCCATATGTCACGGCATGAATATCCGATTTATTTCCTAGGTTCAAACGGGAATTCTACTATCTCTATTATCATCATGCTATCTCAATTCCAAAATCAAGCAATTCATGCTATATTAATTCAAATACAATTCAACACATACATTAGTAATGTAGTTGTATTATTTATATACAACTTACCTCAAATTACAAAACGTATACGACGAGTCGATTTAGTTGACTTGCTTGGTTTTCCCCCGGTCTAGGTTTGGATTTGGCAATTCTTGATTTGAGAGGGCTCAAAGTTACTAAAATTTTTTAAACTTTCAAACCCCTAAAATGGCTGATATTTTTGTCTAAGAAGAGAGAAAAATGATAGCTTTTCCTTTTTGTTTTATTAAAAAGACAACTAGTCAAAATTGGTGACCTAATCTTCACCTAATTTTGACTTTCTCTTTAATTTGTCTCCTATGGCCGGCTATGCTTTCTTTTAAGGGGCTAATTGCCCTTTAAAGACCCCCAATTTTGGTTCTCTAGCTATTTAACACCCTTAGCTATCAATTTAAGACTTTTGCACTTTATGCGATTTAGTCCTTTTTCACAATTGTGCACACAAACGTTAAAATTAGCTCACCAAATTTTTCATGTACTATAATAAACATGCTATGACTCCAAAATAATAATAAAATAATTTACTTGACTCCAAATTTGTGGTCTTGATTCCACTATTTCGACTATCCCCAAAATCAGGCTATTACACTTGATCTGGAACTCAAGCTACTACACATTTTTGTCAAGTGAGTCCCTAAGTTGACTTTTGCATGCATAGTATTATTTGAGATGTTTTTGTAGAAAGTAAAAAGTAGTCACACTACGAATTTGAAGTTAGGAAAGTATGATAGGATGATGGTATGTGTTATGAATGTTAAACGAGGCTTCTTTGTGCAATTCGTGTAGTATCTGACAAGTATAAAGTATGTGATAAAAAACCTGAAATTGATAATATGATTGTATGAATATGTCTGGAATGTGTTAAATGAGATGGGTGTTAAGTCTAGTGCTAATGTATGAAAGGTCTGTTAAGTGAGTGTGTTTGTTCACTATGGTGGAGTCATCTAAAAGGGTTCATCGGGACTTTAAACACTATCTCTAAAGGAAAAGACCATGGTTATGACACCATATCGTGTAATACCATAATTGGTGGGCTATGACATCATATGGGAAAAACCAAAGGAAGGTTATTACCTAATGGGGTTCTCTATTGAACCTAGAATGATGAGGGGCAAACCTCACAAAATGTGAGTCTAGGCGAATCCCTATCGTAAAAATACCAGAAAAATAGAAGCCTTTGTGGTGATTTGATAGATGAAAGCTTTTGGGGCGATCTAAGAGATGGAAACCTTTTTGGCAATTTAAGAAATGGAAGTCTTCATGGAAAATCTTGTAAAGGATTCCTTTGTGGCGCACTCTAAAGAATGCACCTTGTGGTAACCTTCTGAAGGAAACACCTATGTGGCGGACCTTGGTTGAAAGAAATGGAATGTATGACGAACTCTGAAAGAATGGAATTTTTGGTGGAATTTGGAAAAACACTATGAAAGGTAATCTCTGAAATTAAAGTCTTAGTAGTAATGTATGAAAGAAATGCCCCTGCGACAAATTGTGAAGAAACAACCTTTATGGTGAATTCTACAACGAAGGTTTTTATGGCGCACACAGGATGGGCTACTCCTATGGCGTAATCTGGAAGGGCTTCCAATGATGAACCATAAAGGACACTCTTTAGATTGACTCTATACAAAGTAATCGATGTATTTCTTATTATTTCTAACTGCAAGCAGTGGGATTAGTAAGTATGAAATGTATCTTTGAGTATTATTGTAAGGTACTCGATATGATTAAGATTTGTATAGAGATGAAAATTTTAAAAGACATAGCGAGGTAATGAGGATGTATTCTGAAAATGAATGTAAACATGATATGCCTGAAAGGAAATATTGATCATCTGTGTATGGATGTCTTCCTGAAGTTGAGGACATTATGGCTTAGTCAATGGAGAATGCAGGTAAGGTCTCAAAGGCACTGAAGAGAAAGAAATAGTCTTAAAATAAGGCATGGTAACGAACATGAATAAAGAAACAGAAATGGAGGGAAATTTTGTTTGAGATGATATGAAGAATAAGAGCAATAAGATGGTTCTTGAAACATTAGATGTGATGTGCAAGTATGATAACATTAGATGCAACGCACAAGTATGATTCAAGTAAATGGTCTTTGCCTCACTAAGTCCCTTCGAACTTATCTTTGTGTGTTATGTTTCAAGTGGATTTTTAAGGGTTTTGCTTGGAGGGACGACGCCAAGACTACATCGAAGGAGTGACGTATTAGGCTATTATGCATATAGCGCAAATTTGATGAAGGGATCAAGTCTGAGTTGATACATTTTATAGTAATTTCTATGGGGGATAACTATAACTGGAGCATCAGTTCAATCCTAATTGTAAGTAAATTCTCTATGTATACCATTTGAATTTCCTCATTATTTACACTTTTGTATTTTATTAAAAAGTTTGAAATTTAGTAGTTGTAAACGTTTGTAGTTTGAATAATTAGGCTTAATTACTTTGTATTATTGTGGTAGCACTCGAGATTCGGTTCTAATTCATCGGGCCAAGTTTGGGGAGTTATACAACTTGCTTCCTTGATCCTAGTCAGCTTAACTCATCTAACCACCAGAGTCATCTTCATCCTAGTAGCTAAGGATGACAATCAATTATAAATTAATCCGAAGATATTCAACCTTAAACCTAAAACTCGTTTTACAAAAACTTATTAAGAGTCCTAGCCCTCATTCTTTTCTCAAATTTTCAAGCACAAAAAAAGTTGAAAAGCTTACCAGTTTCTCGATTTCTTTACTTTTCAGCTTTAATTCTGACGAAATCAACTCCAGCAAAGTTCTCCTATGTCCTCATCTCCTTCGGAATAATTGACGAAGATAGCACAAGTAAAAAGATATTTTGTATACAGAATTGGGGAGGATTTCTTTTTGCAAGAATGTTCTCTTTACACTTATATATATATAACTCCTATACATGGTCTCCCAATCTATTTTAGCCAACCATCGGTAATTATTATATCTTCCACTTTGGAACTAGTTGGTTCCATCCTAACCAAACTAGAATTTAAATCTAATTATTTGCCCTACAGACACAAAACTTTCCAAAAGTTCCCAATAGAGTCCGCTAACTCTCTTCTTTGCTCAATTAACTTCCAAAATTCCTTTCAATCTCGGTCTAGAAGAAAATCGATAGATTATGCTAAAAATACAGAGTTTAAAATAGAAAGAAGACTTAGTCTAAAACTCATGTCACAAGTTGGGTTCACCCTAAAGATGCGAGACCCAAATCGTCATTTTGCCTGCTTGTCATTAAAACATATAAGTTTGTAAAAACAATTCAATTGTGCTTGTAGAAAAATCATACTTGAAAACTTAGCTCATAAACAAAACTTGTATAGCATGAAACATGCCCACATACTTGTCTTATCAGAATGGCCAAGATACATAAGATATGTTCTCTCACTTAACACACTTGTTAGAATCTGTTGGATATGCAGATCTCTTTCTAACACCTTAGAATGACTCAAAGAGTCCTTGACATGTCTCATAAGTGCAGCGCAAAGCAATGCACTCACCTATACACCAACATGTCCCTTTGAATGGAGCACAGCTCGACATTCCCTTATCTGTCCACATGTCCTAGGGCTTAGACGCCCAAACCACTGAAAACTTATGGTGACTACTCACAATCCTCTGGCATGCCATTATATTCAATGTAAAGACTTGCTAATGAGCACGCACAGAAGCTTATCATATAAAGCTCACATAAAGAGCTTTCTTGAAAACACTTATTCATATAGAGCTCGTACAAGAAGCTCGCGAAAACACAGTTTGTAAAACTGTAATTTAAAAACATAACTTAAAACATAGGCTAACTTAGGAGCTCACATAAAACATATCTTTAAAATATAACTTAAAAATGTCTCTTGAAAATAGAGTTTTGTAGAAAACTTACTCTTGGAACTTGTTTGAAAAACAAAGTTCTTGAAAACCATCACATTTCACACACAAGATACGAACCGTTAAACATTCAAACTGAAAAACATATTAGTTAGCATACTTATGGCAATTCTTAACCATTCACCGAAAAAATGAAAAACTAAACAAGCTTGGCCTTGCCTTTATCCTTGCTGGTAGATGGTCTGGCTGGTTCGCAATATAAATAAACACATAGATTACTAAGAAGATAGAACTTTCAGAATTCACACATGCAAGCAAACCCGACTTTCTAGACAATCAATCCTAACAAGATAGAGACTTACCCTGGGTGCTACGAACTTAGTTTAGAATAGAGACTTGATGACAAAATATTTGATGAAGTTATGGAATGAAGGCTGAGGAAGCAAAAGAAAGATCGTATTCAAGTTGTTCAACTTGAAAAGTAAAAGAAGAAAATTTGAGGACAAAGAACAAATAAAAATGGTAATATATAAATAAATAAATAAATAGACGAAATTTAAAAGTAAAAGATGGAACGATAAATCAACGACTATGATGGATAGAAGGATAAATGTCCGATTAAACCCTTTGAGATATAAATCCCAACAAACTTAATTAATGGCTCTAATAAACCCTCCAAGAAATAATCCTTAGCAAATTGAAGGGTGAAAAATTAATTCCCACTACTCATTGAAGAAAATCGAGAAGAAAACTACTTCTAAAATTCACAAGAAAGAAATCTTGCTCAAAGAAACAAACTCCTAGAGTTGAAAACTTTATTAATGAAAACAATTGTGTCTTTAATGAACAATGAAGAAGCCTTTATATAGGCTAACAAAGTACATCCAAATAAAACTCTAAAGTATACTAAAGCTCTAATTAATCTAAATAAGAAGTAGTTTTAAACAAGACATTCTTGTTAATATAAAACTCCTAAATAACTTAAAATACTTAATAATTACAAAAAAAAATTGTAATAATAAAATAATAAAATAATAAGAGATAATTAATACCATATTGGGCTCATGTAGAATAAAAATTAAGCCTAGAACGCGAACCCAATATAAATTAATCCAAAGGTATTCAACTTTAAACCTAGAACCAGGTTGATCGAAACTTATTAGAAGTCCTAGCCTTCATTCTTTTCTCAATTTTTTTAGTACAGAAAAGTTGAAAAGCTTACCAGTTTCTCGATTTCTCTACTTTTAAACTTTGATTATCACAAAACCAACTTCATGCAGAGCTCTCCTATGTCATTCTCTCCTTCGGAATAACCGAAGAAGACAACACAAGTAAAAAGAAATTTTGTAGACAGAATTGGGGAGGATTTCCTTTTGCAAGAATGTTCTCTTTACACCTATATATATATATAACTCCTATGCACAGTCTCTCAATCTCTTTTAGCCAATCATCGATAATTATTATGTCTCTCACTTTGGAACTAGCTGGTTTCATCTTAACCAAACTAGAATTAAAATCTAATTATTTACCCGAAAAATTTGCTCAATTAACTTCCAAAATTCCTTTAAATCTAGGTCTTGAAAAAAATTTGGGTGTGACACGACAACATTTGCTTTTGCTGGGTGATAATCAATCATCAGCTCATAATCTTTCAACAGCTCATAATCTTTCATAAACTCTAGCCACCAACGTTGCCTCAAGTTCAACTCCTTTTGACTCATCAAATACTTTAAACATAACTTTTACTATCAAAATAGCCTATATATGCCATATTTACATAAGTTCATAAGTTCAAAATACCAAATGGAAATTTGGATAGTATGACGTGCAACTCCGACTTGTCTGGAACGAGCGAGCTAATGAACCTCTATGAGACATAGAAACAGAAACAGAGTAAGCTTCTAAGCTTAGTAAGCCCGTATAATTCAGAATTAAACTTACCATTTAAAGTAATCAAAGCAACAATATAATGCCAACCATTCAATATAAGCATCTTAATCACACAATATCATCACATGTTAGTCTTTTAACTAATACATAATCCATAACTTGTTCATATAACATTATTTAGGCTCGTTGAATCTATTAGAACTTCAAAGGATAATCGAGTGAACAATGCCAAAAATTCGTCAATTCATCATCATACACGCTCTTTCGAGACATGGCCAGTAAGCTCTTCATGAGTTGATAACAGTAAGCTCTATTGAGCTGAAAACGGTAAGCTCTATTGAGCTGAACAATAAGCTTTTGCGAGCTAAAATAGTAAGCTCATACGAGCTATGGTGAGTTCGCAAAAAATGCAGGAGCTCGACCATTTCGATAATTCTAGTACGCCACTTGTTATCCAATGAATTCACATAGTTCAATAAAGGCTCAGTAACAGATTCGATATATCATCAATACAATCATATCTCAAATAATTCAATTATATACATTCAATTCAACCATTGCAAGTATAGGAAAGTTCAATTCTAATTATACAAACTTACCTCGGGTTGCTCAGATAAAAACTAGCATTTACTCTCTATTTTTTGTTTCCCCCGATCTAATTCCAATATTTGCTTATCTTGATCTATATGACATCAAATTAACTCATTTAATTTTCATTCAACTCAAATTGGCCTAAAACATTCATTTTTGGCCAAATTACAAATTTACCCTAGACTTTTGACTACTTTGCAATTTAATCATTTTTACACAAAATGGCAAATTTATGCAATTTACCCTTAACCCATGTATAGTCGAATTTAACATAATCACATAAAAGACCATATTTACATTTTATTCACTTTTTCAACCACAACAATTCTATCTTTTACAATTTAATCCCTAATTCTCATTTTTGTCAATAATCACTTTATAAAACTTGTATAACTATTAACAACCATCAATAATCTAAAAAGAACCTTCAAAATACCTAAGTATTCAATAATGGCATATCTCAAAATCTATAACAGTTTCAAAAACGAAGGTACGGGCTAGCTAGATTAAGCTGTAACGAGCTCAAAAACATAGAAATCATTAAAAATCGAGTCAAAATCGTACCTTAATTGCTCTCTCAAGCTTGGCCGAATGTAAAACCTAGAATTTCCTCTTTTCTCCTTGCTAGAGTCGGCCAAGGAAGATGATGATAATTTAAAATGAACTTTAGTTTTGTTTATTAAACCATTTATTATCCAATTACCAAATTAACCTTAATAAACTTTAATAATTTCAAAAATACTAAGCTAACAACTTCCACTAACCGTTATATTGGCCAAATTGACATGCAAGGACTCCCATATTTTAAGCTATAGTCATATAATACTTTTAAACAATAGAACTCTACTTTTACGCGTTACGCGATTTAGTCCTTTTTACCGAATTAAGCATTTAAACGGTAAAATTTCTTTAAGAAACTTCCACAAAATTTATATATCATGTTGCAGACCTTATTAAATAATAAAATAAATATTTTGACTTCAGATTTGTGGTCTCAAAATCACTGTTCCGATTTAACCTAAAAACGGGCTGTTACAACTCTCCCCCAAGGGATTTTCATCCCCGAAAATCTTACCGATAAAGAGGTGTTAGGGTACTATTTTCGCATAGCTTCCTCGGGTTCTCATGTAGCTTCCTCAATTCTGTGTTTATTCTAAAGAACTTTGACAAGAGCTATATGTTTATTCCTCAATTCTTTAATCTCCCGAGTCAGAATCCTGATCGGTTCTTCGTTATACGATAAATCAAACTGTATCTCAACATCAACGGGAGAAATCACATGTGACGGTTCCGATCTATACCGACGCAGCATCGAAACATGAAAAAAATTATGTATCTTTTCTAGCTCAGATGGTAACGATTGTCGATATGCTACAGGCTCTATTCTTTCAACAATATTATACGGCCCAATAAATCTCGGGCTTAACTTTCCTTTACGACCGAACCGAAGAACCTTTCTCTACGTTGACACTTTTAGAAACACTTTGTCTCTGACTTGAAATTCAATCTCACTACGTTTCAAATCTGCATAAGATTTCTGTCGATCTGAAACTGCTTTTAAACTATCACAAATCGTTTTTACTTTTTCTTCTGTTACTCTGATTAATTCAACCCGTGAATCTTTTTCTCACCCAATTCAATCCAGTATAACAGTGTTCAAAATTTGTGACCATTTAAAGCTTCATACGGTGCCATTTTTATACTTGTTTAAAAACTGTTGTTATATGCAAATTCAATCAAAGGCAAGTATTTCTCCCAGTTACCTTCAAACTCGAGAATGCAACAACACAACATATCTTCAAGCATCTGTATTGACCATCCGTCTGGGGATGAAAAGCTATGCTAAAATTCAATTTTGTTCCAAAAGCTTCTTGTAATTTCTTCCAGAATCTTAATGTAAATCTCGGATCTCTATCAGAGATAATAGACAGTAGTACACCATGTAATCATACGATCTCAAATAAGTACAATTTAGCTAGTCTATCCAAAGAGTAATCTATACTTACCGGTATGAAATGAGCAGATTTTATTAGTCGATCAACGAAAACCCATATAACATCTTTCTTTTTTGGAGTTAGGGGCAGTCCCGATACGAAGTCTATAGTGACTCTATCCCATTTTCATTCAGGAATCAATACAGGCTGTAGTAAACCAGATGGTACTTGATGTTCAGCTTTCACTTGTTGAAAAATCAAACATTTCGATGCAAACTCCGATATATCTCGTTTCATTCCTGACCACCAATACTACTATTTCAAATCATTATACATCTTGGTACTACCCGGATGAACAGAAAAGCGACTACTGTGTGCTTCATGCAAAATTTTTTGAATAAGCCCTGTATTTTTCGGTACACAAATTCTATTTTCGGAACATTAAACAATCATAAATTCTAATATGAAATTCTGAATTAGAAATAGACTCATATTGAATTCGTTTAGCTTACAATCCACTTTCATTTCTCTGAGCTTCACATATTTGTTGCAGAAATACCGGTTTAGCTTTCAATTCAGATAAAATAGATCCATCATTACATATCATCAACTGAGTGGCTCGTAATGCAAACAATGATTTTCAGCTCAAAGCATCAGTAACTACATTAGCTTTTCCCAAGTGATAATCAATCACAAAATCATAATCTTTTAATAACTCAAGTGATCTTCATTGCCTCAAATTTAGATGTTTCTGTGATATTAGATATTTCAAGCTCTTATGATCCATATAAATGTGGCATGTTTCACCGTATAAATAGTGTTGCCAAATTTTTAATGCAAATACAATCGCAGCCAATTCTAAATCATGCATCGGATAATTCTTTTCATACAGTTTCAACTGTCGAGAAGTATAAGCTATAACTTTTCACTGTTGTATCAAAACACAGCCCAATCCGTTTAGTGATGCATCACTATAAATTACGAATTCCTTACCCGATTCAGGTTGAACCAAAACTGGTGCTTCAGTTCACAATGCTTTCAACTGCTCAAAACTCTGCTGACATTTTTCTGACCATTCAAACATAACATCTTTTTGTCGTAGTCGAGTCATCGGTGTCACAACTAATGAGAAGCCTTTCACAAATCTTCGATAATAGCCCGCTAAGCCCAAAAAGCTACGGAATTCAGATAGTTTCTTGGAGGTTTCCAGTCAGCAATAGCAGAAATCTTGCTCGAATCAACTCTAATACCATCGGCTGAAACAATATGCCCCAAGAATTTAACTTCTTTAAGCCAGAATACACATTTACTGAATTTTGCAAAAAACTTCTTATAATGTAGAGTTTGAAACACAATTCTCAAATGCTCGGTATGCTCAAATTCATCTTGTAAATAGATCAGAATATCATCAACAAATACCACAACAAATCTGTCTAAATACGGTTTGAATGTACGATTCATCAAGTCCATAAAAATGGCAGGAGCATTAGTTAAACCGAAAGGCATAACAAGGAATTCATAATGACCATACCTCGTTCTGAAAGTAGTTTTTGAAACATCCGACTCTTTAACTCGTAACTGGTAGTAACCCGATCTCACATCAATCTTCAAAAATAATGTAGCCCCTTTCAACTGATCAAATAAGTCATCAATTCGTGGTAGAGGGTATTTTTTCTTTATAGTCACTTTATTCAACTGTCTATAGTCGATACACATACACATTGAGCCATCTTTCTTTTTCACAAATAGTACTAGTGCACCCCAAGGAGAATAACTCGGTTGTACAAAACCTTTGTCTGTCAATTTTTGCAACTGAGCTTTCAACTCTTTTAATTCTGTTGGAGCCATTCTGTACGGAGCTATTGATATCGGAGTTGTTCTCGGTATGAACTCAATACTAAATTCAACTTCTCTGATCGATGGTAATCCCAGTAATTCTTCTGGAAATACATCCGAGAACTCACAAACAACTGGTACGGATTCAATCTTTGATTATATATGCAAGATATGCATCATAGCCTTTTCTCAAGTATTTCTGAGCTAACATAGACCATATTACAATAGGTGATCCATTCGAATCATTAAAATTAATCCAAAGAATCTCACCATTTTGACATTTCAATTCTATTATCTTCTGTCTACAATTCACAACTGCATCGTGCATAGTCAGCCAGTCCATACCCAGAATCACATTAAACTCATCAAATGGTAGAAGCATCAAATAAGCCCAAAAACAGTAACCTCGGATCATCAAAGGACAATTCTTACAAATTTTATCAACTAAAACAAACTTTCCTAAGGGAGTCGATACTTTAATTACAAATTATGTAGACTCGACATGTAAACTCTTTTTAAATACTAAATTCATACAGATATATAAATGGGTTGTCCAGGATCTATCAATGCAACTATATTAGTATCAAAAAGAGAAAAAGTATCGGTGATAACGTTAGGTGATGATGCTTCTTCTCGTACACGTATAGCATAAGCCCTGGCAGGTGCTCGTGCCTCGGATCTCATAGTCGAATCTCTCGTAGCACCTCGATTACCACTCACATTTTTGGTGTTTCGGGGCGGTCTCCCTCTAGCAGTCGTGTTACTTATTTTCACTGGTTGTTCTCTTTCAGCTATGAACTTTTCTGGAAAATCATGGAGAAAATGATCCAAAGATCCACATTTAAAACAAGCTCCACTCACTAATCTGTATTCACCGTAATGTCGCTTATTGCAATGTTTACATTCAGATACATCATTTCTGACACTTCTATCACTGGCCACAGATGTTGCCTGAGGTTTTGAACTTGATTGTCTTGCATTTCTATCTTTGATAGAAATTCCCGCAGAAGTTATAGAATGAGGGTGATATTCTTTAAATTTCTTTGATGCTAATTGATGTAATTTACCCGTAAATTTTTTCTAGACTCTCTAGCCTCAGAATCAGCTTTTCTTTTCTCTTTACACAGATCTTCGGCCTTACAGGCTCGATCAAACAAAATAACAAACTCTTTTAGCTCAAGAATTCCCACCAACATTCTGATTTCTTCATTCAATTCATCCTCGAATCGTTTACACATTATAGCTTCAGATGATACACATTCACAGGCATATTTGCTGAGTTGTACAAACTCTCTTTCATATTCAGTGATCGACATACGACCCTACTTCAATTCAAGGAATTCTTTTCTCTTCTAATCGATAAATCTTTGACTAATATATTTCTTTCTAAATTCAACTTGGAAGAAATCTCAAGTTACTCACTCTGGCGGAACTACAGATATCAAAGTATTCCACCACTAATACGTAGTATCTCTCAGCAATGATACCACACACTTCATACATTCTTCAGGTGTGCAGGACAATTCATCGAACACCTGAATCATGTTCTCAAGCCAAAATTCAACCTTTTCAGGGTCATCATTAGCAGTAGCACTAAATTCCTCAGCCCCGTGTTTCTGTATTCTATCAACAGGTAGTTTATTCAATCGCAGAAAATTGGTACCTTGAGGAACTACTGGAATCAGTTGGGGGTGGAGGTTACGGAATAGTCGGGTTCATATGTATATACTGTGTGAACCACTCATTTAATATCTTAAAGAAGGCTTCTTTAGCCTCACCCCCATGACTACTCATCACAGGTCTAGATTCAATAGGCGCTGCTCCTTGAGCGGGAATTGGCGCGTTACTTTCTATGTCGTCCGCTACAGCTCGTTTAAGATCCATTACTGTAACGTCCCCCTACCTGAGACCGTTGCCGGAGTCAAGCAGGAGACATTACAAAACTTATCTTAGCACTTAAACAGTTTTCGTAGTAAACTATCCAACTGCGTCACGGTCGCTAAAAAAATCATATCTCGAGTTACAAAACTTGAAATCCAATTCTGTAAATTTTCCCTGAAACTAGACTCATATATCTACTTACTAATTTTTTTCTAGAATTTTTGGTCAGGCCAATTAGTACAGATTATTAAAAGAAGTCTCCCCTATTTCAGGGTTCAGCTACTCTGACCCTTGTGCACTATGAATCAAATTTCTTCCTGTAAAGAAATGCAATGACTATGCCATTTGTTTCAATTAAAAATAGACTCAATAAGGAATCCATACAAATAAAGTTTGAGTCCTAATTCTTAATACACAATTTATGGTGAATTTCTAAATTTAGAATAGAGAATCCAAAAATTGTTCTAACCCTGTTTCACCAAAACGCAAATATCTCATAAAGTACAACTCTTTTACCTATTTTGTTACTTCCATATAAAATAGATTCATTAAGATTCAATTAAAAATTTTATTCATTATCTAATTCACTTTATACAATTTTTGGTATATTTTCAAAGTTGGACTACCGCTACTGTCCAAATCTGCTTTAGTAAAAAATGTTGATAACTAAGTTTATAACATCTTCATTTCTTCTCTCTACAACATTTACCAACAATTCCTCTTATTACTCATCACTAACATATCAAAACATACCATACTTAAGGTTTTGGTAACATTTACAAAACATACCAAAATATCACTTAACAACTTAGATACTTTCAAAATGACCAAAAGACATCCTAGGTACAATGCCATTTTCCAAAAAGATAGAAACTTCACCAATTTGAGTTCGGGGATCGGCTTGTATGCTGAGTCCTTATACTTTTGTACCTAGCCTGCGCACGGAAACAAACCGTACGCTGAGAATACTCTCAGTGGTATTTCTATAAACAATAGCTTAATCAACTTTAAAACATGGTAATTCAAACACATTATTGCTATTATTCAATATCAATCAGTACTTTAATAATCTTTATTTTATTTACCCTTACTAACATAACTCGGACACTGACGGATACACGGATCCAACCCACACTCCGGGATAAGCAAATAGTGCTTCATCGGAACAAATCCGGAACTTTAACATTATAGTACACAAAGTACTTCATCGGAAAAAATCCGGAACTTTAACAGTAGTCGACACATAGTGTCTCATCGACTCAATGTCGGAATATCCCAATACTTCCAATTCCTATGACATGTCAACTATATCCGACTAGCCCGACACTGCTAATAGGGTATTCAAAATCACATTCATTTCAATATGGTAAAAATACTTACCTCATTCACATTTTCATACAATATAAATATCAAATATAGCAATAACGATTAAGCTCGGTTTATAGAAATACAAACCACTATTTATCGAATTTAATCGATATCTTCGTTCACTTTCTCTTTTCCCTTCTTTGATGACGTACCCGGTGCTACGTTTCCTACTAACAATCATATAATTAAAAATCATCAATATACTAATTCATAAAACACATTTTCACTTTCTATCAAACTTTTACAAAAATTCCAATTTCGTCCTTTTTCCATTACTAATCTTTTTTTCTTTAACTTAAGCTTCATATTCTCTTTTAATCAACTCATTAACAATTTCTAACTCATAAAATTCATTATAAAACATAAATTTTGAGCTCTATTCAACTTAATCCCTATTTAAACTTAACTTAGAATTCTTTTAATAAATCACTCAATTTTCACTTCTAACTTCAATTTCTATCAATTTAACCCATAAAACCTCAATTTGTTCAACTAAATCAATATCTAAAAATTTTCTATTTTTCTTCATTTTAACCTCATACATGTAGAACTTTGAATTAGGCATCCATAAACATAAAAATCATAAGAAAATGAGCTAAAACAACTTACCAATTAAACTTTAGGGCCTTAATCCTCAAATTTTCCTTTTCTATTTCTTTCTTTCTTTCCTTCTTTCTTTCTCACGTTTGCTCTCTGTAACTTTTCTATCTTTCTTTCTTTCTCTTTTTTTTTTAACTTACTCATAAATCTATATTCAATATACTAATATTAATAATATAATATTATTCTAATAAAATAACTTAATCTATAAGAAAAACTACTTTAACACATTTAATATCTTTACCAACTATTACACATGTTATTCAATATTAACACACACATATCACTTAGGGTCTAATTGCTAGATTAGTTCCTTTATTAATCTTTAATCTATAATTAAACTTTTATACCGTATGCAATTTAGTCCTTTAAACTAAATTCAAGCTACTTCACTTAATTAAACACTAAATAACCATTCAACTATAATTCATAAATATTTCTAATAAATATTCATGAATTAATTTCACGGAAACAGTACTCAAGACTCAATTTCCGATACCGTAACTTTCGGTTCATTACAATTCTCTCCCCCTTAATAAATTTTGTCCTCGAAATTTCCCTGAAAAGAGATGGGGATATTGAGATCTCATCGTTTCTTCCGGTTCCCACGTAGCTTCTTCAACACTGTGACTTCGCCATAGCACTTTTACTAAAGGAATACGTTTATTACGTAATTCTTTGACCTCTCGTGCTAGAATCTCAACTGGTTCTTCTTCATACGATAAGTCAGGTCGAATCTCTACATTCTCAGTAGTAATAACATGTGAAGGATCTGATCGATATCTTCTTAGCATAGAAACATGGAAGACATCGTGCATTTTCTGTAGTTCAGGAGGTAAGGCCAATCGATACGCTACTGGTCCAATTCTCTCAATAACTTCGTAAGGCCCAATAAAACGAGGACTTAATTTTCCTTTTTGACCAAATCTTAGAATTTTCTTCCAAGGTGAAACCTTTAAAAATACTTTATCCCTGACTAGGTATTCAATATCTCGTCGTTTCAAATCTGCATACGATTTCTGTCTATAAAAAGCAGTTTTCAATCATTCCCGAATTTTCTTAACTGTACTTTCTGTTTCTTGAACCAATTCAGGTCCAATCATCTTCTTCTCATTCAGTTCTGTCCAACATACGGGTGATCGGCATCTTCGTCCATACAAAGCCTCATACGGTGCCATCTATATACTTGACTGGAAACTATTATTATATACAAATTCGGCTAATGACAAATAATATTCCCAGTTAGACTCAAAATCAATCATACAGGCTCGAAGCATATCTTCTAAAATTTGTATTACCCGTTCAGATTGACCATCAGTCTGTGGATGAAAAGCTGCACTAAAATGAAGTCGAGTACCGAAAGATTCATGTAATTGCTTCCAAAACCTTGACGTAAACCTTGGATCTCTGTCAGAAATTATTGATTTTGGAATACCATGTAATCTAATGATTTCCTGAACATAAACCCCAAATAGCATTCTTTTTGCTTGTAGACATCGGTAATCCCGTCACAAAGTCCATCATTATTCGGTCCCATTTCCATTCAGGAATATTGATAGGTTGAAGTAATCCCGATGGAACTTGATGTTCTGCCTTCACTCGTTGACAAGTCAAACACTTTGCCACATATTCAGTTATATCCTTTTTCATTCCCGACCACCAATACAATTCACGCAAATCACGATACATTTTCATACCTCCAGGATGAAATGCAAATAGACTATTATGAGCTTCTTGAAGAATTAACTCTTTCAACTCAGAATTATTCGGAATGCAAAGTCGATTCTGAAATCTTAGATAGCCATTTCCATCAATGCTAAAATTTTCTGTTGTACCATTCTGAATCATCTCTCTTTTCTTTAACAACTTATCATCTTCTAACTGTGCTGATCTGATTCGATCAAACATTACTGGCTTTATTCTTAATTCAGTCAAAAGGCTTCCATCTTCAGTGATACTAAGTTATGCAAACATTGCTCGTAATTTAATCGCAGCTTTTCTACTCAGTGCATCGGCTACTACATTAGCCTTCCCTAGATGATAGTCTATGACACAATCATAGTCTTTTAGAAGCTCTATCCAATGCCTTTGTCTCAGATTCAATTCTTTTTGCGAAAGCAGATACTTCAAACTTTTATGATCCGTATAAACATAGCACTTTTCACCATAAAGATAGTACCTCCAAATCTTCAAGGCAAAAATTACAGCTGCTAATTCTAAATCATGAGTTGGATAGTTGCGTTCATGTGGTTTCAGTTGCCGTGAAGCATAAGCAATGACTTTCCCGTTCTGCATCAGTACACATCCTAGTCCACTCAATGAAGCATCACTGTACACTACAAAATCTCTTTCTGATTCTGGTAAAGTCAACACCGGTGCCTCTGTTAACATTCGTTTTAATGCTTCAAAACTTTTCTAACATTTCTCATTCCAAACAAATGGAATATTCTTCTGTAGTAGCTTGGTCATCGGTAAGGCTATCTTTGAAAATCCGTTGACGAATCTTCGATAGTAACCAGCCAATCCGAGAAAACTTCGTACCTCTGATACATTCTCAGGAACTTTCCACTGAATAACTGCTTCAATCTTCTTTGGATCCTCTCTAATTCCATCCGCTGATACGACATGACCAAGAAACACAACTTCTGATAACCAGAATTCACACTTGCTCAATTTTCCGTACAATTGCTTTTCTTGTAGTATTTGCAAAACAATCTGGAGATGTTGCTCATGATCTTTTTCTGACTTGGAATACACCAAAATATCGTCGATAAAAACTACTACGAACTGATCCAAGTATGGCTGAAAAATCTGATTCATAAGATCCATAAAAGCAGCAGGGGCATTTGTCAGTCCAAATGGCATTACTAAGAATTCATAATGCCCATACCTCGTACGGAATGCCGTCTTCAATATGTTGCACTCTTTTACTTTCAGCTGATACTATCCCGACCTCAGATCAATCTTTAAAAATACGGAAGCTCCTTTCTGTTGATCAAACAAATCATCTATTCGGGGAAGTGGATACTTGTTCTTGACAGTCAATTTGTTGAGTTGTCGATAATCAATGCACAACCGCATCGACCCATCTTTCTTCTTAATAAATAACATTGGAGCTCCCCATGGTGATGTACTAGGTCGTATAAAACCTCTGTCCAATAAGTCTTGTAACTGTACTTTTAATTCCTTTAGCTCAGTAGGTGCCATACGGTACGGAGGTATCGATACCGGATCTGTACCTGGGTAGACTTCAATCACAAATTCTACTTCTCGCTCAGGGGGTAATCTAGGTAATTCCTCACGGAATACATCAAAAAATTCACATACAGTCCGAATTTTACTACACTGACTTTCAACTGAATCTGAATTAATCACATGCTAAGAAAGCATTACAACCTCGATGAAGAAGCTTGCTAGCTTTAATGGCCGAAACAATACGAATTGATCCACTAGTCCGAATACCATTTACTTCAATTCTATCTTCACTTTCATTCTGAACAATAAACTTCTTCTTATAACAGTCTAAAATCACTCCATGTTCTGATAACCAGTCCATTCCCAAAATAACATCAAAGTCGCCAAATGGCATAATCAATAGATCAACAGGGAATATTCTATCTTGAATCATTAACGAACATCTTTGACATATATGGTTCACTAAAGTAGTTTGTCCCAGTGGACTAGACACTTCTATCATAACTTTAGACAATTCAAACTCTAATTTTTTTGTCTCAACTACTTTCGTATTAACATATGAATGTGATGACCCAGGGTCTATTAAAGCATAAACGGGTGCTGAATTCAATAAGAATATACCTGTCACCACATCGTGAGCATCTTTCTCTTCTCGAGTCCTCACAACATACGCTCGAGCTGGAGCTCTAGCTTCAGATTGTTGTGTAGCACTCTCACTAGTTCTTCTAGTACCACCTCTAGCAAAAGAACTACTTCGGCCTGATCCCCGGCCTCTAGAAGCAAATTCAGATCTTTGCACTACTGTCGGTGTTGTTCCAGATATCTTTGGGTAATCTTTAATAAAGTGATCGGTAGCTCCACAACAGAAACAACCTCCAGTCAACTTTCTACATTCCCCTTTGTGCCGGTTTCCACAATGCTCACATATTGGAATTTCAGTATTCTGAACTGGACTTCGGATACTGCCAGTAGACACAGTAGTCTATCTTTTCCAACCTCGATCACTTCTTTCCGATCGAGAACTAAATCTCCAATTACCTCGTGATTCCTTTGACCACTTAGGCTGCGGACTTGAACTAACCATTCCGGGATGTTTTTCAGTCGAATGAGCAACTTTAGACTTTTTATCCCTTCCGAGAATTTGTTCAATCATCTTAGCTCTTTCCATTAAATCTGCAAACTCAGTGATTCTAAGAGGCATCAACTGTAGTCTAAATTCATCACGTAATCCTCTTAAAAATCTTTTACATCGGTCGGCTTCAGTCGGTACAAACTCAGTGGCATATCTGCTCAATCTCAGAAATTCTCGTTCATAATTCACTATAAGCATCTCACCTTGTTTCAGTGTTAAGAACTCTTGTCTTTTGTCCTCTATGTACATTTCTCCCAAATACTTATTTTGAAACTCTTTTTGAAAGAAGTCCCAACTTATCTGTTCCTCAAGTACATTCTGAATCACTGATTCCCACCATACTAAAGCTTCCTGTTGCAGTAATTAGACAACACACACTAAGCTTTCATGTGGTGTACATTCAAGTTGCTTCAAAACTCTCTTTGTAGTCTTTAACCAATTTTCAGCAGTAGTCGAATCAATTCCCTTTGTACCCAAAAATTCTGTAGCTCCATATTTTCTCAATTCTTTAATTGGAGCTCTTCGGGTAGTAGGGATAGAGGACGTAGCAAGCATAGTTCCTACCGCTTTTTGAAGGGCATCGGCGATTATTCTAAAGACTTCAGTATTATCACTTCCGACATTCGGTTGATTTTCTACTGGATTCACACTTGGTGTTGCAGACTCCGATTCATTCACATTATATGGTTCATCATCCTCACTATACATCTCTTGATCAGTATCCTCAATGCTTTTATCAGACATTCTTAATGTTATAAAACAAAAATATTCAATAAACGTATCAGCATCCAATCCCAACTCAAATGTGACTCAATAATGGCATGTACCTCTAGATTCACATTGACATTCGATTTAGTCCTAGAACCGACTAAACCTAATTAGCTCTGATACCAATCAATATATTTTTCAATATAATATTCATTCAATATTCAAATTTCTACATAAATCATATATATTATATAATGCAATCAATATAAAATCAATCAAAATAATTTCAATCAATATATGTAACGTCCCCTAACCCTATACCGTCACCGGAACAGGGTTACGAGACATTACCAGTCAGTACAGTCCAATTTCGGTCATTGATTAAAATAAATATTCACACACATCCTAGTTTTAAGATGTCGTCCCTTTAATGGGCCCTCGCGGTTCAATATGAACAGTAAATTCAATTCGGGACTAATTTAGAATCACTACGAATTTTTAGTAAATTTCAAAATTCATACTACATACCGTTACCAACCATAATTTACTCATTTCATCAATACTTTTACAACCTAAATGACTCTCATTAAACATCCTGGGTACATGCCACTATCAATACTTAACATACTTTACCTTAATGAATTCGGGATCGTCTTGGGATGCTGATTCAACGTACTCTCTTTACTTAACCTACACACGGAAACAAACCGTACGCTGAGTATGGTATACTCAGTGGTATTTCTATAATCCGAACAATTAATAATATAACAAATACTTAAGATCATTATAACAATTACAATTGTGCAATTATTTATTCATAGATAAATTTCAACTACTTACCATATAAATTTTATACAGTTCATATAATAAACACAATAACATAATTGTTCAATTCTTAAATAAATCCATTACTATTTACTCTATTCTTTCACTTACTATTCGGTATAGCTTTCCTTAATTTATTCACAATTCAATATCATTAAACTATATTCAACTATACACTTATCAATAATATTCCATTTTAATTCATTTCAATAACAGTCAATTTCATTTATATCATATCAACTTATTATCCCTAATAGCTTTCAGTATATACATACGATTCATATATCTCAAATCACATTTCAATCCATCAAGTGGCATCATATATCATCAATTCGAACTCCAATCATTTCATGAACCTTTGGTTCATATTTTCAATTTCATATCTAAATTTTCAATTCTCAATTCAATTTCTCGTTTCATTTCAATAACTTGATCAATCAAATTTATTCGATTTATCTTTCACTTATTTACCCCTATTAACAAACCCGGACTTTAACGGATACACGGATTCCAACCCAAACACACCAGTACGGCACATTGTGCCTAAAACGGTACATAGTACCTGATCAGTATACGACACATAAAGTGCCTAAAACGACACACGAGGTGCCTGATACGACACACGAGGTGCCTAAAATACGACACATAAAGTGCCTAATCGATAAAGCCGGCAAATCCCGTACACTTCCAGATCCTATGGCATGCCAATTATATCCGACTCAGCCCGACTAGTTAATAGGGTTTTTCATTCACTTTCTCAATTTAATAATTCTTTCATCAATATCTCATTCCGATAATTACACATATTTACCCATTTTCACAATTCATACAATTTCATTCAATTCAACAAATATATTTCAATTATGCACATTAATTCATAATTCAATACAATTCAATTCACTTTTCAATACCAAATATTCAAATATCACAATCTCATATATTCATATCAATTTCCTCATATTTCCAATCAATATATTTTTCAATATAACATTCATTCAATATTCAAATTTCTACATAAGTCATATATATTATATAATTCAATCAATATAAATTCAATCAAAATAATTTCAATCAATATAAATTCAATAAATTCATCGCATACCAAAATCAATCCATTTCAATTGTAAAACATCATAATTCTAACACTAACAATTGCCATATGTATATAAATATAACAAATAATAACTAAGTTCAGATTATAGAAATACAAACCGTAATTTTCGAGCTAACTCCCGTTGACTTTGTCTTGTCCTTTCTTAGCCGAGATTTCCGGTACCACATTGACTACGAAATTAATACAATTCATAATCATTAATACATTACTAATTCATATCTTGAGTTACAGAATTCTAAATTAAGATCCGCTAATTTTTCCTGAAACTAGACTCACAAATCTTTTTACAATAATATTTTCAGAATTTTTGGTTTAGCCATTAAGTACAGTTTATTCTTTAAATTCACCCCTATTCTGCTGTCTGACAGTTTCGTCCCTTCTTCACTAAAAATTAATTATCTCACATTACAGAACTCGGATAATATTCCCGTTGATTTCTCCTGAAAATAGACTCATTAGGGATTCTAAACATATAACTTTAAGCCTCTAATTATTTTTCTTCAATTTTTGGTGATTTTCCAAAGTCGGAACAGGGGAACCCGAATTCATTCTGACCTTGTCTCACAAAATTTATTATATCTCATAATTTACAATTCAATTGCTTATATCATTTCTTCTATAAGAAACTAGACTCAATAATCTTTAATTCCATATTTTATTCATTCTCTAATTCAATTTCTACAATTTTTGGTGATTTTTCAAACTTAGACTACTGCTGCTGTCCAAAATAGTCTTAGTACAAAATGTTGATTTACTTTAATTTCAATTTAATCCTAACTAAATTCACTTACTTTTCTATCTTAATTCATACTTTATTTCTATTCAAATTTTGTCCAAACTCATACTTAACTATTAAATTTCCAGCATATTTTCATAATTTCGAATTTATTTCCATTTAATCCCTAAAACTCAAAACTTATAGCTTAGTTTACGATTCAATCCTTTATTCAATTCCAGTCGAAATTTCTATCAAATAAACCCCCAATTCCATCATTTTATTCAACATGAACCAAACTTAGAAATCTAATGACTTTCAAAATTTTTACTTAAAACAAGTACTATTTATCTCTAGGATTCCAAAAAACTCAAAAATCATAAGAAAAGGGGCTAAATTGACTTACCAAATTAACTTGGAACCTTTAAAACCCTATTTTCCCTTTTTCTTTTCTTTCTTTCTTTCTCCCCTGTTTCTTCTCTGTTTCGTTTCCTGCTATTCTGTTTCCTTCCTTCTTTTTTATTCTTTTGTTTCTTTCCTTTATTTCCTTTTATTTACTTTACTTTTAATAATAATAATTTAATATATATTTTAACACATAAAAATCTCAGATTTTTATGTTTATGCCGCCTCACTTAGGACAAATGGCATAATTGCCATTTTGGTCCTCTTCATTTTCTTTTAATCTACAATTTAACTTTCATCCTTTATTCAATTTAGTCCTTTTTCTTAATTACTCTTAATTAAATTAAATTCACTTAATTAAACTCTAATTAACTACTCATTTTACTTCGTAAATATTTTTAATAAATATTTACGAATCTATTTTTCAGAAACGGTGACCCGAAAATACACTTTTTCGGTAACGGTAAAATCCGAGTCGTTACAATATAAATTCAATAAATTCATCGCATACCAAAATCAATCCATTCCAATTGTAAAACATCATAATTCTAACACTAACAATTGCCATATGTATATAAATATAACAAATAAAAACTAAGTTTGTATTATAGAAATACAAACCAATATTTATCGAATTTAATCGATATCTTCGTTCACTTTCTCTTTTCCCTTCTTTGATGACGTATCCGGTGCTACGTTTGCTACTAACAATCATACAATTAAAAATCATCAATATACTAATTCATAAAACACATTTTCACTTTCTATCAAACTTTTACAAAAATTCCAATTTCGTCCTTTTTCCATTACTAATCTTTTTTTCTTTAACTTAAGCTTCATATTCTCTTTTAATCAACCCATTAACAATTTCTAACTCATAAAATTCATTATAAAACATAAATTTTGAGCTCTATTCAACTTAATCCCTATTTAAACTTAACTTAGAATTCTTTTAATAAATCACTCAATTTTCACTTCTAACTTCAATTTCTATCAATTTAACCCATAAAACCTCAATTTATTCAACTAAATCAATATCTAAAAATTTTCTATTTTTCTTCATTTTAACCTCATACATGTAGAACTTTGAATTAGGCATCCATAAACATAAAAATCATAAGAAAATGAGCTAAAACAACTTACCAATTAAACTTTAGGGCCTTAATCCTCAAAATTTCCTTTTCTATTTCTTTCTTTCTTTCCTTCTTTCTTTCTCACGTTTGCTCTCTGTAACTTTTCTATCTTTCTTTCTTTCTTTTTTTTTTTAACTTACTCATAAATCTATATTCAATATACTAATATTAATAATATAATATTATTCTAATAAAATAACTTAATCTATAAGAAAAACTACTTTAACACATTTAATATCTTTACCAACTATTACACATGTTATTCAATATTAACACACACATGTCACTTAGGGTCTAATTGCTAGATTAGTCCCTTTATTAATCTTTAATCTATAATTAAACTTTTATACCGTATTCAATTTAGTCCTTTAAACTAAATTCAAGCTACTTCACTTAATTAAACACTAAATAACCATTCAACTATAATTCATAAATATTTCTAATAAATATTCATGAATTAATTTCACGGAAACAGTACTCAAGACTCAATTTTCGATACTGTAACTTTCGGTTCATTACAATTACTATATAAAAACACATTTAAGAACGTCAAAAGTCATCACACTATCACAATTTTACATATGGCATGTATAGCTAGACTCACATACACTACGTTAGTCCTAGTATCGACGAAATTGTAGCTCTGATAACAATAAAATGTAACATCCCTAACCCGTAACCATCGTCGAAATAGGTTAAGAGCGTTACCAGACCTATAACTCAATTCAGAATGTTCATTTAACAAATTCTATCTTATTTCAGTAATCATCAATCATTCACATTCTAATATATCTAAAAACAATCATATTAAAGCTTTAATCATATGCATTTAGGACTAATTTGATAACATATAAAATTTTGGGAAACTTAGAAAATTTTTAACTTTTCAAAGGTCACACGCCAGTGTGAACGGGCTGTGTGCCTCACACGGCTTTAGACACGCACGTGTGTCTGGCTTTAGACACGCCCGTGTGTCTAAGTCGTGGCAAAACAGGGCATACATTCTGACTTGTCCACACTACCATAGGACATGCTCGTGAGCCAAGCCATGTGAAAATTATAGAGGTTATTGACTTGGCCACATGGCTAACCACATGCCCGTGTGCCAGCCCGTGTGCCACACACTACCAATAGACACGCCCGTGTGTCTAAGCCGTGCCAAAACTGGAGGGTATACTGACTTTAATTCGTAAGGTACCCAGGGGACACACGACCGTGCAACATAACCGTGTGTCTCAGTGTGTCGGACACGACTGAGACACACGCCCGTGTCTATGCCCGTGTGGACAAAAATAGGCCATTTGAAAAACCAAATTTGCCACCCTATAACACAAGCATATACATTCATATTTGACCACATTTAAGCAATTCAATTGACAACCAAATCAACCATTTGAATACACATTATAAGTCATATCTAAACTTACCATTTACATGTTCATATACCTATATAGCAACATATACAATTCATCTATTTAACATCTATAAATCAAGACTACCTTTGCATAATTTCGTTCAAACATTATCATACCAAAACATACCAAATTCAAACACATAAATACACAACCAAAACATGGTACCAAATAAGCCAAATCACATGGCTTAACTTATTTACAATTTCATACTCAAACCATGATTCCAGAACAAAACTTTTACCATCAAACTAGCCTATACATGCCATATTTACATAAGTTCATAAGTTCAAAATACCAAACAAAAATTTGGACAGTATGCGTGCAACTCCAACTTGTCCGGAATGAGAGAGCTAACATACCTCTATGAGACATAGAAACAGAAATAGAGTAAGCTTCTAAGCTTAGTAAGCTCGTATAATTCAAAATTAAACTTACCATTTAAAGTAATCAAAGCAACAATATAATGCAAACCATTCAATATAAGCATCCTAATCACACAATATCATCACATGTTAGTCATTTAACTAATACATAATCCATAACTTGTTCATATAACATTATATAGGCCTGTTGAATCTATTAGAACTTTAAGGGATAATCGAGTGAACAATGTCAAAAATCCGTCAAATCATCATCATATACGCTCTTTCGAGACATGGCCAGTAAGCCCTATTGAGCTGAAAACGGTAAGCTCTATTGAGCTGAACAGTAAGCTCTTCTGAGCTGAAACAATAAGCTCATACGAGCTATGGTGAGTCCGTAACAAATGTAGGAGCTCGACCATTTCAGTAATTCCAGTACGCCACTCGTATCCAATGAATTCACCTAGTTCGACTAAGGTTCGGTAACAGTTTCGATATATCATCAATGTAATCATATCTCAAATAATTCAATTATATACATTCAATTCAACCATTTCAAGTATATTAAAGTTTGATTCTAATTATACGAACTTACCTCGGGTTGCTCGGATGAAAACTAGTATTTACTCGTCTACTTTTCGTTTCCCCCGATCTAATTTCGGTATTTGCTTATCTTGATCTATATGATATCAAAATTAACTCATTTAATTTTCATTCAACTCAAGTTGGCCTAAAACATTCATTTTTGGCCAAATTACAAATTTACCCTAGACTTTTGACTACTTTGCAATTTAATCCTTTTTACACAAAATGGCAAATTTATGCAATTTACCCTTAACCCATGTATATCCAAATTTTACATAATCACATAACAGCCCATATTTTCATTTTATTCACATCTTCAACCACAACAATTCTATCTTTTACAATTTAATCCCTAATTCTCATTTTTGTCAACAATCACTTTATAAAACTTGTATAACTATTAACAATCATCAATAATCTAACAAGAACCTTAAAAATACCTAAGTATTCAAAAATGGCATATCTCAAAATCTAGAACAGTTTCAAAAACAAAGGTACGAGCTAGCTAGATTAAGCTGCAACGAGCTCAAAAATATAGAAATCATTAAAAATCAAGTCAAAACTGTACATTAATTGCTCCCTCGAGCTTGGCCAAATGTAAAACCTAGAATTTCCTCTTTTCTTCTTGCTAGAGTCGGCCAAGGAAGATGATGATAATTTAAAATGAATTTTATTTTTGTTTATTAAACCATTTATTATCCAATTACCAAATTAACCTTAATAAACTTTAATAATTTCATAAATACTAAGCTAACAACTTCCACTAACCCTTATATTGGCTATATTGACATGAAATTACTCCCATATTTTAAGCTATAGTCATATAATACTTTTAAACAATAGAACTCTACTTTTACGCGTTACGCAATTTAGTCCTTTTTACCGAATTAAGCATTTGAACGGTAAAATTTCTTTACGAAACTTCCACATAATTTATCTATCATGTTTTAGACCTTATTAAATAATAAAATAAATATTTTGACTTCAAATTTGTGGTTCCGAAACTACCATTCCGATTTGACCTAAAAACGGGCTGTTACATTAACTAATTAAAGGATTAAATTGTAGAAATTGTAAAAGTTGGGGTAATTGTGTAAATTCAAAAAATAAAAGGGTATTAATTGTAAAGTAGATTGGAAATGAAATATATTTTGATAAGTGAGTAATTTTATATTCTAGATCAAGATCTCGTAGATATTCGTGAAAAATAAAAAATAGCAAAATAGTACAACGACATTTTTTCCCAAGTAAACCGGAGTTCAGCATTTGTTGCGAACTCTCGTGTTTTACTTTTTGTTCAACTCTTATGAGCTTCTTTTAAGTTCTTATGAGCTTCTGTTTAGCTTTTGTTTAGCTCTTACGAGCTTCTGTTCAGCTCTTATGAGCTTCTATTTAGCTTTTAAGCTTCTGTTGGCATATTTGGGAGGACCAGTTCTTATGAGCTTCTGTTGACGATTTACTCTTATTTGTAAGTTGTTCTTCAAGTGGAAAATTTTGGTAAAGTGATTGATTTAATGAACTTGAAAGACATATTATGTATTTTTGTATTGATTTGAATACTAAGGTATTTATCAATTGAAGTTGTGAATGACAGGGAGTTGACATGAATGATTTTATTTATTTGATTTGTTATAGTAGGTTCGATAAGATTTATGTTTTACCCGTCGAACTTACTAAGCTTTATTAAGCTTATATGTGTTGTTTAATGTCTTTGTATATTTTCAGAAAGTTGGACGATCGGACCAGCATTCAAGTCACACTATCCAGCTTATCTCGGTAGTTTTTGAAACGTTAAATATATTTTATATGGCATGTATAGACTTTTGTTCAATTTTGGTCAAAATTTAGCTTATGTAAATATTATGAATAATTTTTTGTTTATATAACTGACATACATATTTGTAACACCCCTAACCCGTATCCGTCACTGGAATAGGGTTACGAGGCATTACCGATCAATTACATCATTCACATACATAACGTATTCAGTTATGCATTCATATATAAAACTCATTTAAATAATTCACATTGTCCCTTATAAGGCTCTACGAGACCTTAAAACATGCTTAGAAGAGGTTCGGAACTAAACCGATCACATTTGCAAACTTTGGGAAACATAGAAAATTTTCAAACATTTAAGGGTCACACACCCGGGTGAACAGGCTGTGTGCCTCACACGACTATCAGACACGCCCGTGTCACAGACTGTGTGAAAACAGGGCATACATACTGACTTGCACCACACGGCCGAGGACACACCCGTGTGCCAATCCGTGTGAAATCTAAGGGGGGTTACTGACTTGGCCACACAGTCGACCACATGCTCGTGTGTCAAACCCGTGTGCCATACACGGCGAGTAGACACGCCCATTTGTTTAGGCCGTGTCAAAATTTTAGAGTATATTGACTTAATTCGAAAGGGTACCCAAGGGGACACACGGCCGTTTAACATGACCGTGTGTCGCACACGACTGAGACATACGCCCGTGTCTCTACCCGTGTGGACAAAAATAGGCCATTTACAAAGCCAATTTGCCACCCTTTTTCTCATGCACACCTAGCCATCAAAATGGTATCATTTCAACACATATATAGGCAGCCAAAATATACCAATTTAATCACATATCATGCTATCTATCATCAATCAATTCAACTACTAAATTCCATATTCAAAACATACCAAATAAACATGCCACAATAATCAAACTCACATAAGTTCTAAATGAATTTGCTTACCTTTTTATCAACCAATTCATGCTTCTCAAACTTATCAATTCATCATCCTCAAATCATACAAAAATATACTAAATTCTAAGCAATAATACCACAACATATAACTATCCAAAAGAGCATCCATACAACCATTCCAAACAAGCAACACATAGGACATTATATACATCACATATATCATTTATCAAACATATAATTCAAGCCAACTTAAATGGCCATATTCCAACATTTATAAGCCAAATCTCATGGCTATAATCACAACTCAAAACATACCAAAATAACACTAGTCTATACATGCCATATACCATATATACAAAGCTTCAAAAGTACTAACGAGATGATCGATAGTGTGATGACGTTTCCCGACGATCTCCAAGTTCGAGCTAGCTTCGATAATATATAAAACATGGAAAGAACACACAAAGTAAGCTTTAAAAGCTTAGTAAGCCATATACAAATAAGCTATTATGTGAATCTTTGCATATCAATTCAAATATGTTAAACTTAACTAATCACACACAAGTTCACAAACCTTTCACATTGAACACATATTCAATATCATAATCAAATTCGTCATTTACTTCACTTCTCAATACTAATATGAATCTTGTACATACTTGAGTCACTTAGCTCATTCACATCTTCTTTCTCAACTTGACTTTACCCGTTGAACCATTCGAAATCGTTAAGGATACTCGGAAATCCCATAAGCTCGTACAATGCAATATCCCAAATATAGTCTTACATGTTATCACATATCGATGCTACTGTCCCAGACAGGGTCTTACACGAAATCGATTAATGATGCCAATGTCCTAGACATGGTCTTACATGTAATCACATCTCGATAACCTAATGTCATGACATTTGTATCCTATACTATTCCTAAGGTTTGTACGTGACTTTCGGATATTGTAACTCTGTCGATTCTTGCTCGTAATTGCTCGTTCAACATTCATTGCAATTCAATCATAATAATATATATATATATAATTCAATGTAAAGAAGTTTATTTGCATATGAACTTACCTCGTAGTCGGAATAGAGGGACTGGATCGACTATTCAATAACTTTTGTTTTTTCCCGATCTAAATTCGATTTCTTTTGTTCTAATCAATATACATTCAAAATTAACTCTTTTATTCATCAACACATTCAATTTAGTCCACAAACACATATTTGGGCATTTTTGCACTTTAGCCCTTAAAGTTTCACATTTATTCAATTTAATCCCTATTTCACAAAAATACAAAATTCAAAAAATTCAATATGGCCCATGCTTAGTCGAATTTTCCATAGCTTCATAATAGCCCATATTTTTATTTATTTCACACTTTTAACTACAACATTTCACATTTTCTCAATTTAATCCCTTTTATACAATTTCACTAAAAATCACTTTACAAAACATGATAATCTATCAACAAATACTCATTTTCCATCATCAAACATTCAAGAGCTCAAGCACTCATCAATGGCATTTCACAAAATCATAAAAATTTAATAAATTAGGGCATGGGCTAGCTAGTACTCAAAGCAACGATCACAAAAACGTAGAAATCATTAAAAACCGAACAAATTTCATACCTCAATCAAAATAAACAATGGCCGAATGGTTGAAAGCTCAAAACCCTATTTCTTTTTCTAATTTTTGGTTAACAAAGATGATAATTAAACATGATTTTGATTTTTGCTTTTACTTATTATATGTTAATTTACTAATTACACATTTAACCTTAGTTATATAACATGAAAACTAGATAATACATGTCCATAATGGTCCACTCAAGCAATTAATGGTATAATAACAACATAAGGACTTCCCATTTAATAAACCATAGCAATTTGGCACTTTTAACTTATAGCATGCTACTTTTGCATTTTACGCGATTTAGACCTTTTCTCAAATTAACCACTTAAATGATAAAACTAGCACACAAAACTTTCACATATACATATTCACATGTTGTAAACACAAAAAATAATATTAAAATAATTTTATGACCTTGAATTTGTGGTTTTGAAACCACTATTCCGGTTTAGCTAAAATCGGGCTGTTACAATATTGGTATGAAATTAAGGTATGATTGTGATGTTAGTATAAGTGATATATGTATGTATATAATTGAGTTAAAGTTAACTTTGGTAACTTGGTTACGTAAATTAATTAGGTAAGTTTGGATATTTGGTGGACAGATTTTTAAGTTATCATTTAAGGTACCTAATAGTATATTGGTTGTATGTAGTCATAATACATGTTTAAGACTTGATTTTAGCTTGTGTTGAATGCTTTGTTATGGCTTGTTGTTGTGTAAATTGTTGAGACTAGGTGGGTGTCAATTTCGGTGAGAAATGTGGTTTAGAAAATGACCTATTTTCATCAAAACGGGTAGAGATATGGACGTGTATCTCAACCGTGTGTGACACACGGCTAGGTGACACTGCCATGTGTCCCTTGTATCTTTTAAGAATGCAAGTCAGTATGCTCACATGGCCTGGCACACGGACGTGTGACTTGGCCGTGTGACCCAAGTTAGAGAGTTACACTGGTATGGACACAGGTTGGACACAGGTTGGACACAGTCGTGTGTCCCTATTTCGAACGTCCACACGGCCTGAGACACAGGCATGTCTCCTAACTGTGTGAGTCACACGGCCTTGCCACACGGCCGTGTGACCCCTACAGTGTTGAAAATTTTAAACAATTTTGAAAAATTTTCTAAGTTTTTTATTTAGTCCCGACTTGTCTCTAATATGTATTTCAGGTTTTGAGGACTCGTTTAAGGGACAATATATATGATTTTGATTGGTTTTATTATGAGTATTGATATGTAATGAAATTGTAACATCCCGAAATAGGGCTTAGTCATAATAGTGGTTTTGGGACCACAAATTCGATGTTAAAATAATTATTTCATGATCATTATGAGGTTTAGGATATGAAAATATGCATGTAGAAATTCTAAGTATAAGGTGTCCAATTGGAAATTAATGACCAAATTGAATAAATTGTAAAACTTGGATTCTAGAAGCAATTTTATGAAATTGCTTTGGAATATTAATTAGAGGTCTTTAAAGAGTAATTTTCCCAATTTCTAAGTTTTTGGACAAAAATGGGCATGCATGGAAAATTTGGAAAGGCATTTTGGTCATTTAGTTAATTAATGAAATAAAAAGAGAAAATCAAGCAAAAATTCACTCATTTTCTTCTCCATGCTATCGAATTTGAAGGAGTCTCCATAGCTAGGGTTTTCCAACATTTCAAGCTCAATAGTAAGTGTTCCCTAGCCCCGTTTTTAATGTTCTTCGTATTTTTGAAACCCTCGTAACATGCTCTATCCATTTCTACCCATATCTCATGCTAGGGTTCATGTTAGGAATTTGACCAACACATGATATGGTTGTTCTTTGATGATTTATGGAGGGTTATGAAAGTTAGATGTTAGATAAACATCTTTTGCTAAGTGATTTCTCATAAAAACACCAAAAAGGGACCTAAATGTAAAAGGCATAAAATGTGGGGTAGAAATGTGAAATAGAAGAAAATATAGGCTGGTATAAGCATGAAAAATATTCAGCTAGGCTTGGGTATTCAAGAAATTTCATGCATTTCATTATACAAGCCTATGGACTAATTTGTAAAAGTGAGAAAGGTTAAGGGCAAATTGGTCATTTTGCCCAAGAGAGAGTCTTAAGCCCAAAATGAATAATGTGAGGTATTAATAATTTATTTTTACTAATATAGACCTCGAGAAACTAATTCTAAAGGTCGACCATGGAAAACGAAAGGTTTCGGAATAACCGAAATACGAAACCAAAGCAATTACCAAGTAAGTTCATATAACTCGAAGTAAACTCTTAATGTACTTAAATATGCATGTTCTTGAATGTATGAAAATTTATATATTCATTGCATGAAAGTCCATGAAATGTGGTGGTGTAATTAAAAAGGATGATAAAAGTCCCGGTTGAAATAGAAAGGGAAATCCGATGGATAAATTATGGCTTACATGACATGAGATCCTCCATGTGTTGCAGAAAAGGATTTATACCGGACGGGTAATTCGATGATCTCAAAATAGAAAGGATCTAGCTTGGACAGGTGTTCCTTGAATGATCGAGCCTCCCGAAGAATATGGGTGTATTAAGGATTTAGCCTAGACGGGTAATTCGAATGAGGACTGAATTTAGCCTGGACTAGCAATTCAGATTCAAGCTTATGAGAGCAATTATTGTTAAAAGGGATTTAGCCTGGACTGGTAATCCCGATATTGCTCTATGAGTTATTACTACGGGGGATTTAGCCTGAACAGGTAATCCCGCCATAAGATGTAAGGTTCGTGGGAGTGCGTACTTGAGATGATCACTTGTATGACTTGACGGTAATTAGACTATCTATCGAGATTTTCAAGAAATTCAACGGGATTAACATGAGAAATAAAGAATGAAAATATTGAATTGATGAGCTCATCTAAGACTAATGACATGATGTATTGTTATGAGACTAACTTGATGATTGAGTGCATGTGATAGGGGAACTATTTCATGCTTGTTGGAATTATTGCCTAAATATGGTTGTATGCTAATTAACCGGTAAGTTTACTTTCTAGTTATTTGGACTTACTAAGCATATAAATGCTTACCCCCTCCTCTTTTCCCTGTCTTACAGAGCTCGTGGACTCGTGAAGATTGGAAGATGGTTGGAGAATCAACACACTATCGTCTTGTCCCGCTTTGGTATATAGATACTTTTATTTTGTTTAATGGCATGTATAGGGCTTTTGTTATTTTGTTATATGTGTCATTTTGCTAGCCAATGTAAAGGGTTTAAAGGGTATACCTATTCTTTTGTATATGGTCATGATATGTGGCTCATATTAATGTAGGTTGTAAACCTACTAATGATACATGTTTATGTTTAAATGATTCATGAGATATGGTGACGAGGTTTATCATGAATGGATGCTTGAAATGGGACCTAATAATTTGAGAGTGGTCATAGCATACAATGGTATATGGTTATAATATGACCTAAGTGTAAAATATAAAATGTGAATATAAAATGTGCTATGTTAATCCCTCATATGAAAAGGATAATTTAGCATGTACTAAGCTGATGAGATGAGGCTAACATGCGATGAGTCATGCCAAGGTTGTTTAAGAGTATAATGAGGCCATGCTAAATACCATTGAAGTCTTTAAGTGTATATGGATGATAGAGGGTGACCAAAAGCTTAGAAAATAGCCCTAAAAAGGTCCACACGGGTAGACACACGGGCATGTGTCTAGGCCGTGTGTGACACACGGTCAGCCCCCATGGGCGTGTTGCCAGGCCATGTGTCCCTTGCACCTAAAATTTTAGGTCAGTTTGCATGGTATAAACACACAGGCAAAGACACGGCCGTGTGTCTCAACCGTGTGGAGGACACGGCTTAGAATAAGGGTGTGTGCCTCAAAATGAATGATGACATCATAAACAGAATGTCCGGGTTTTTGGACACAGGCGATGACATGGGCGTGTCTAGGCCGAGTAAGGGACACGGGCATGTGCTTGGCCATGTAAAAACCCCTATAGATTCGAAATGAAAAATAAATTCAAATAATTTAACATGGGTGAAGGACACGGGCGTGTTCCTAAGCTCATGGGCGTGTGCTTTGCCTCCACATGGGCGTGTGAGTCATAACCCTAGGAATTTTACTAAAATTTTTAATAGTTCTCCGTTTAGTCTCGGATCTATTTTAATGTACGTTTTGGACCTTGTAGGTCCATAATTGGGACACTATAATATTGTTTGATCTATTTTCAATTAGAACGAAATTTTATAACCCGTATTTTCCAAAAGTGTCCGAGTATGTGTTCAGTAACGCCTCGTACCTTGTCCCGGTCTCGGGTACGGGTAAGGGGTGTTACAGAAATGTTTGAAATTTCTGTCTGATTGATCCGTAAACCCCGATAATGCTCTGTAACCTTGTTCTGGTGACGGATATGGGTTAAGAGTGTTACAAGCTTGGCACCCAGTGCCTCATCGAATAAATCCAAAGCAAGTAATTGCGCTCAGCGCTATAATAAGTTGACATCCAATGTCTCATCGGTTAAACCGAAGCAAATTGGCACCCAATGGCTCATCGACTCGAAGTAGAAGTAATCCCTGTACTCTTCCTATATCTGAATTAGCCCAAAACAGTTAATAGGGTTTCATTTAACTTTTCAATACAATCAATGTCTCAATTTCATGAATGTATATTATCACATATAAGCATATATTCATTTGATAGTAACCTCATTTTCTCAATACATATATTTAATTCAACAGTCATAAAAATACCACATTTCTCGATATTTATAATCGAGTCATTTTAATCATCATTTAATTCAATTCAGCCCAAATGTACAGGAGTTCTCACCTCAATTACTTACCATACACAAACAACTTAATATGCAATAATTCTCAATTTAGTTTGGATTATAGAAATACAAACCGTATATTTCGAGTTACTCGATATCGACATTGTCTTTCCTCTTCTTACTCGAGGATTCCAGAACAATGTTTGCTACGGAGTAAAATAATTAAAATAGATTAATAATACACAACTCAATTTTTATTAAATTTTAAATTTTATACCTCATTTTGCTTAATCTTCAATTTAGTCCCTAAACCAAGACTAATTTTAATCTCCATATTTAACCTCAAATTTTTATACTAATTTCACTCTAAACTAAATTTAGATCCCTAGTTTTAATTCTATGCCTTAATTTTTAATTTTTTACAATTTAGTCCCTATTGCTCAAAATTAACAACTAACTCCACAATTTAGTCCTTTTCCACTTCTAACTTAAAAATATATCAATAAAATCCCTAAAACTTTATCTAATCAACAATTGTAACATCATCAATCTTGAACAATACTAAAAATTATAACATTAGTTGGCTAGTTCTACATTCCAAAATTCGAAAAACATAAAAACTAGAAAAATGGACTAAATTTATTAACCAACAATTGAATGCTTGAAGACCCCTAGTTGTCGTTCAAGCTCTTTCTTCTCCCTATTGTTTCGAAATGCATGCGAAAGAGAATTCTCTTTCATGCCACTTTCCTTTATATTTCTTTCATTTTGTTTTCCATTTATTTATTATTATATAATATATTTACATTAAATTCATGTTATTTACATATATATATATATATAATACACACCATTAATGACCGTCCACTATAACATAAATAAATGTATATTGATCACTTTAATCTCTTTAATTAATTTTAATTTATAATTTAACTTTTTACTCCTTTATAATTTAGTTCTTATACTTTCATAACTTCTAGTTCAAGAAAATTGCTTATTAAAAATTTAATTCGCCTCTAATATGACTCTGCAAATATTTAATAAAAATATTTACGGGTTCAATTTGTAGAAACAGAGTTTCGAAAATATACTTTTTGACACCTCTAACTATCTGGTCGTTACATGAAATTGAGTAATTCAAAGTGTGTTTCGAAACTAAAAGATAGATCTTCGAACGCTATAAAAATATTTTAATCCAGAAATGTCTAGATGCCATCAAAAAATTTGTTGCAAGTTGACTAATCTTTTTAGCTTGAAAATTGAGAGCTTGGTTGAATTGACTTTAATACATTTCACCCATTTTGTACATTTATCATTTCTTGTTTTCTCGAAAAGATTCATCATCACATACTGGCTTTGATCGAATCTTAGTTTAATTTGCTTGACCTTTGATCTTATTGTTGGGCCTTGAGACTCATATCAGAAAATTTTTTTATTGATTTTGGTGCCTCCACATGAAGAGGTGGCATAAAAAAGGTTAAAAAAAAACACTGAGTGCCACCACATTTGGACCTGTGACCAAAGATTTTTTTTTTCAAATTTGGTGCCTCCACATGAAGATGCGACACCTAAAAAATAAAAATAAAAATTATTGATACTGGTGCCACTATATTTGGAGCTGGCACTAGAATAATTTTTTTTTATTTTTTTCCTTTTGTTTCGGGAATACCCGTGAAAATACTGGTATTTCAGAAAACACATACGGGTGATGCCTACAAAAGTGACTACTCCAAAAAAAAAATATTTCTTAAAGGTAACCATTTACTGAGTGATTGACTGATGATTGAGTCAAAATTTAAAGTGGTGCCACTTTGGGAACTGACAACACCTATGTCCACGGTAGAAACCAACTCACTCCCCTAATTAATCTTGAAGTGGATCATTTTCATAATTTTTTAAAATTGTAGGGTTACAGTAATAGGGTAAAGCCCAAACAACCAACACAACTGGCACAACTCGAACTCAGGTCAAATTTGGGGCGATGAACACCTTTGACCATCAAACCTTCATTGAGGTTCTAATATTGTACTATTATTATTAACTAGTTGCAAATAATACATTTCAATTTTTATATGCTATTTTTAAATAAAAAATTGTCTTCAAATAATCAAACTAAAATTTTTTTTAACCCATTTTCCTTTTTCAGTAGGTTGGTGGGTTAATTAATTAATTACAAAAGGATAATTATATGAGTACATAAAATGAAAACACTGTTCGAACGCGCCAAACATTACTAGGGCTGGCCCGAATTCCCTTTATAATTATACAAAAAGATGCGAGAAAAGAAAGAAAGCAGTCCAAGTCAAAACCAACAGAAAAAGGGGAGGGTTCTCTCTCACCAGCCAGAAAATATGTAAATAAATAATAAATAAACTAAAGTGATATTAAAAAAAAAAAAAAAAACTAAAGAGAGATTATGTGTGTTTTTGTTTCTCCCCTTTGCTAAGCACCCTCAGGCCTCAACCCCTCGCAAACAAAACCTACAAATAATTTCTTTTTTCTTTTAATTTTTCCTTTTCAAAACGACCCCATCCCTATAAAAAGAAAAAAAAGGTTTACCGTTGCGGAAAAAAATTTGATTCCCGCCATGGTGGCTAAGCTAGAGCAGCAACAGCAGGAGGAGGAACCTTGTTTAGACAATCTACAGAAGGTTAAGTCTTTGATCTGTGCTCTTAACTTTGTCTCCAGAAATCTCCCCCTCCCTCCTGATTTATTCGGCGTCGTTTCATCTATTTGCTTTGATGAACAAGAGGGGTTCCTTGAGGTCATTGATGATGGGACCCAGGTTGAGGCTGGATCTGATGTGCCTGGACATGCCCAGACGAGTTTGGTGAGTAATTTTAGAAATTCCGTTTTGATTTTTTCGCTCTTCTCTCTGTAGCAATTGTTGCCAATTTGAGGGTGGTTGTTGTTGTTGTTTTTTTTTTTTAAGTTTGTTTTGTGTGGAATCGTCTGAATTGTTTTTCTTTTGTGTCTATTTCTCTTCATTTATGCTGTTTTCTTAGATGCTCTTTTGTTTTTTTTGTTTGGTTTGTGATGGGCGCACTCATGAACTTGTTTAGTGGACCAATGAATTAGTCTATAATTCGAAATTTCAGTACAAAATTCCAGATCCGCTAGCAGTTTTTTGAAATTAAGTTTTATGTGAGTTTACTTTGAATCTTGTCAAGGTATTAATTTTTTAGTGAAATTTAGTTGGTCGAATGTATATTTTTGAAGTATCATTCCATTAACTAATATCTATTGTTTTAAAGTTGAAATACTGTTTTGTAATTAAATTACAAAATTGCAGTACTAGTTTATTTTCTTTTCTTAAAATTTAGTATTTCTATTTAAAAAAAAAACTAAATCACCAATTTATTAACTTAATTCGTCTAATAATCTAATAAACATTCTCTGCAAATTTTGTATTTTTGTGTTGTTTTTGTTTCATTTATAGATACACTTATTAGTTTTGATGCTGTCGGAGGAACTGTTCTTGAATTTGATGCACTCTCTTTTATTGTTGAGATGGCGAATTTTTGTTTCGGTTTTTTTAAGTCAATACTTTTTGTGTACTATTTTTGGATTGGATTCCCTTGTTACTTCTGGATTTTGATCTGTTATAGGGAGTAATTATATTCTCTTATTGTTTTCCTATTTTGCTATTGAAAATTTTGAAGTTGTGTGGTAAAGGAGTTGGAGTATTCTGTTTCAGTATTTTTGGCCCATGTTTTAATTTGATTTCAGTTTTGTAGACACCCCCCTTCTTTCTATTGTTCAAATTGACCGAATTCAATTTCTATGCCTAATCTGTAGGTTTTTAGGCTTGGCCTTTTTACAATGAAGTTTATTTCTCAGTAGTTTGGCTGTCTTTTCTGTTTGCAATTATATCATTACTATATTGACTTAGTTCTGGTTTCTTAAATTGTTGATATCATATATGCCAGGAAGATCCTTCTATTTCTAAGAAAGATGATTTATTGTGTGACCTTGATGGTGCACTATCAAAACAACGATCAAAATGCATGTCAGGTTTTGGCTTGGCAGAATCGAAGGAAAACCGGCACAAGAGCCTCATTCATCATCGATTGAATGAACTTGAAGGTTATCATTTTCCACAAAGGATCTTTACTAAATGTTTTGTATTTTTTTGACATGGTCATGATACGTTCAAATCTTAGTAATTGAAAATATCTAGTGTTTGGATCAGGTTGCATCTAACTTTCTATTGCTGTTAGTGACATCTATGAGTTAGAGTAGCAACATTTCATTTCTAGTTGTATTTTGACAGTCACTTTAGAAGGATTACTTATGCATTTGTATTTTGAATCAGATTTGCCCTCAAGCAAAGGGGAGGACCTACAGGCAAAGTGTTTACTTGAACTCTATGGACTAAAGGTAAACTAATGTGCTGAAGTAGCTGATACACACATAAACCCATATTTCTCAAGTGCTAAGTGAACTCCATATTAATATCTAAAATTCAATAATCTGTTCTACTGTTTGGGCAGCTGTTGATTGCTTTATCATGAAGTTATTTCTCCCCTCATAGACTTTGGATATGAAATTAATTGGTTACAATTTTTCTTTCTAATGTGGCCATCTGTTAAGGACTTTCAAAGTTCTGAGAAGATGACCAAATGCAGCCTATAATGGGCAAGATTGTAGCACCATCTTTCTTGTTTTCCTTTTAGCCCTTTGCCTAGATGCTCCCGAAGATCTTAGGTTGATGATAATGAACATTTTTTTAGATTTCACTTTCTCTTGGTATTGTGAATTACATGGGATCCTTTTCCTGGCAGCTGGCAGAGTTGCAAAGCAAGATACGTTCTTATATAAGTTCTGAGTACTGGCTTCACATCAACTGTGCATATCCTGACAAGCAATTGTTTGACTGGGGCATAACGCGATTACCTTTTCCTCCATATGGCATTTTTGTTCCATTCAATACAGAAGCTGATGATCAAACGAGAAAGAAACGGGATTATGAGGTCTTTTGCTTTATCTAATAGTCATTTTATTTTAGCGTTGCTCGAGAAAGTGGGTATTAAAATCTGTGTTGATTTTGGATAACTCTGTAATAACTGAAGTTCAATCTTGTTGAATGAGGTTAAGCTCAGAAATTTGTGGTTTCCATTTAGTTTTTACCTTTCAAATCCTCTTAGTGGTCTCATGTTCACAGATTGTTACGGAAACTCTAGTTTAGCTTCCCTAAGCGCTTTGTTTAGTTGGGTGTGTGAGCGGCTATGTAAAGGATGTAGCAATAAACATGTACAGAGATTTTCTAGAGGATTTATGAGAAATGATAAAATTGCTAAGAGTGTTCAGTTAGTTGATTTTTGGTAATGGTGGAATCATATGAAGCCCCTTCAATGAATGATTCCAACCTTTGTATTAGGATAAAAGGAGATGATGGATATCACTTGTAGAATGAAAAATCATTTTGTGCTCTATCTAAAAGGAATATGTGTATGTATATGTATATATTCATGTATCAAAAGGAGATTGAAATTTATCATGTGCCGTTGATGAAGTGGTTTTTCTATTTTTTGCAGAGATTATCACGATTGAGAGAGGAGGAAAGGAACCATTTGGAGAATAGAAAGAAGAAATTTTTCTCAGAAATAGTTAATGCATTCCGCGACTTCCAATTGCAGATTCAAGCTACTCTAAAGCGTCGAAAACAAAGGAATGATGGTGTCCAGGTATTACGTTCCTTTTATGTGATATGCTTTTATAGTGTTTTACCGTTCATCTGGTAGGGATAGAGGGATGCAGAGTCATGCTTTACTTACTTGATGGGCAAGTATATATGTGGAATTTTGTGGAACATGGTTGTTTTGAGTCAATAGTGATCAAGCTAATGAAAGGCATTTACAGGATGCATAGGAAGTGTCATTTAGATGCTAGGTAATAGATAAAACTGCGACACTGATTTAAGCTTTCAACAAAGAATTGTGAACTGAAGCACCAAATAGGGTGCCTTCTAGCCTTCTGATGTCTATCTAAAATATGCATTAAACACTTTATAGGAACACTTAATTGCATTTTAATTAAGTCGTATGGTAATTAGTCAAATGATGATGTTGCTAGTACTGTAACAAAAAGATGCTTCTATTGTTTTTCTAGTAACTATTGGCATTGCATAGCTTATTACATGCAGACTCGCTTACGCCCTATCTCTCTTTTATCAAAGGTCTGCTCCATGTCTTCAATCCAACATCAGTTTCAGATAAAACAAATGAAAATCTAAACTCCTTTTCCATTAGTACGGGGAATTCCAGTACTTGTACCTTCAACCAAGCATTTATAGTGGATAGATGCTTCTTGATTATTGAAACATCCTTTGTTAATATTATTCAGAGATTTATTCTTGTCAGAAGCGTATTGAAGCATCATGTGTTCATTGTCCTGTTACTTGAAACACTACCATGGTTATAATATTTAGATATTGAGTATATTTTGGAAGAAGTGTAAGCTCTTATTTGACACAAAGGGAAAGCTTCCAATAAAGATGTTGCTCAATTAATCATCTTCTATAATTCTGAAAATGCTTTATATATTTCCATTATTGGATTCAGCATCAATTACTAGTAGCTATAGTTATCATACCATTTGGTATGAATCATGAGAGACTTATAGCATAAGTTGGTAATTTAATAGGCATGGCATGGAAGGCAAAGGCAACGTGCTACAAGAGCAGAGAAATTGAGGTTCCAGGCCCTGAAGGCTGATGATCAAGAAGCATATATGAGATTAGTAAAGGAGAGCAAGAATGAACGATTAACTATGCTACTGTCGGAAACAAATAAGCTCCTTGTTAATTTAGGAGCTGCTGTTCAGCGGCAGAAAGATGCTAAACATTCAGATGGTATTGAAGATTTGAAGGATTTAGATTCAGATTCACCGGAGCTGGATGCTTCGAAGGATGGAACTCCTGGAGATTCACTTCCTGAAGAAGATACAGGTGCCACTGATTCTGATCAGAATGATGAATCCAGCGATCTACTTGAAGGTCAGCGGCAGTATAACTTGGCTATTCACTCAATTCAGGAAAAGGTAAGATTATAAACCTTATTATCTGCATCCTTGTGAACTATGGGTCTTTTTGTTTTACATAATTGTTTTCCAGTAAACTTTTTCTGGAAAATGTGAAGATTTTTCAGAAAAATAGAGAATTTTTTATTTTTGGATACTAAAATATTATATTTGATATTAAATACATAAAAAAATATTTATTACTAAAAAGTTAATACTATTTTTTTAATATATTATAATAATTAGTAAATATTATTTATATCAACATAACTATTGTTAAAATATTATTTTTACATTTTTTTCAATAGAAATATTGCGATAAATACTAATTATTTAAAAATTGTTTATCATTAAAGAATTAATTTTTAATATTAATATTTAGTTTAAAAATAATATTTAATGTATTATATTAATATAGAAAACCCAAGATAATATTATTTTAATATTTAGTTTAACAATAATATTTAATGTATTATGTTAATGTAGAAAACCCAAGATAATCTTATTGTAAATCTTATTTTAATATTAATATTACTCTAACCATACAATGTGGAAAATACTTTGTATTATGTATCTTTCTATTTTTTGTATATATCAACAAAAACATTTTATTGTTAAATGTTTTATGTTATAATCTATATATTTATTGTTAAAATAGTACTATTAAACATTATTCAATAAAATATTAAGAATATAATTTATTATTAAATAATATTGTAATATTAAATATTTTATTAAAATAGTATATAGTATTAATTATATTAATAAATTTATTATTAATTATTGAAGTTTTTGTTTAAATATATTGAAAATTGTTATATTAAAAGTAATTTTACATTAATGTTTTAATATTTCAAATGTTTTAAACTTAAAAATTATTTTTTGATAAAAATGAAAAATTATTATTAATATAATATATTTAGCTCGATTCAAGGTAAATTTTGATTCATAATTCACCTTACTTTTATGTTCTTTTTTTGGAAATTGTCTTCTTTTTAAAAGGATAAGATAATTTACAAAAGAATTGTCTTATTTTTTGTTGATCGGTAAATCATTTTTCATTGATCAAGTAATTTTCCATGAAACAAACATCGAAAAATGCTGAAAGCATTTCCACGAAACAAATGCACCATATATTTTCATTTTTAATGTTTCATCCTGGATTTCAAAAAAGAAAGTTTCATCCCGGGCCATTAGCTTATGTTATCTCAGAATTCAATTGCACTGTGAAAGGTTGGAGCAATATATATATCTACTTGCTGCACATTTATGGTGATAAAAACGGCTTAAATGTTTTAGTTTGCTTTCTTTTAACTATTGGAAAATGACTGTGTTGATATTCCGATATGTTCATTAGCAATGTCCTACTCATGGATTCCATCTTTTTGAACCTATAGGTTCTTAGGTTTTTGTGGTCATATTAGTTGTGGCTAATTTGCTAATGGGGGTAAACTTTGTACTCAACAATAAAACATACAGGTTGAGATGGATGCCTGTGAATTGTCAGTCCTTTACCAATAGTCAGTGTTAGTTCCTGGTTTTACCACCCAATTGCTACCATATGATATCTTATGAAGCTTTTTATATATATATTGCAAACAATACATGTTCTCAATGTTTGTGATGTTCTTCATTTTCTGGGAAGAAACTACTAAATTATGTTCTCTTAACAGGTAACAGAGCAACCATCCATGCTTCAAGGTGGAGAGTTAAGACCATACCAGTTAGAAGGGCTTCAATGGATGCTTTCTTTGTTCAATAACAACCTTAATGGGATTTTAGCTGATGAGATGGGGTTGGGAAAAACAATACAGACTATCTCATTAATTGCATATCTCATGGAGAACAAAGGGGTGACTGGGCCCCACTTGATAGTGGCTCCAAAAGCTGTATTACCAAATTGGATTCATGAATTCTCGACATGGGCTCCTAGGTACCAAAGTGGTTTTCAAAAGCATCTCTCTCAAGCATGTGTACATCCACACATCCAAAAGGATGCATTTGCTTTTCTTCATGTAACCTATAATTTGAAATTTCTTAGGCATTTTCTTCTTGTTTCAGCATTCATGCAGTCCTCTATGATGGACGTTTGGATGAGAGGAAGGCGATGAGGGAAGAAATATCAAGAGATGGAAAATTTAATGTTTTGATCACACACTATGATCTTATCATGAGAGATAAAGCTTTTTTGAAGAAGATACACTGGTACTACATGATTGTCGATGAAGGGCATAGGTTAAAGAATCATGAGTGTGCCCTTGCACGAACCCTTATTTCAGGGTATTATTATAAACTTTATGTTTGCTCTTTCTGCTAGATTGTAATCATATTGTTTTGGAAGGTTATAGACCCACTTTTTTGTACCATTGCCTGTTGGTATTCTTTATCCTATAGATGTCTCATCTACATTTTACTTTGCATCTTAAAGGTCAGGTTTTGTTTAGTTTGTATACACAACACCATTGATTAGGGAGAGACCTTGCTAGCTTTCAGGTTTTGGATCAAATGTGACTTGCAGTGACTTGTGCGCTCTATGTAGAAACATAACAGAAGACGGAAAATTAAGAAACTGAAAAAATGAATTGCTTATGTCTTGTATTTTCCTTCTGTTTCATCTTTTTCCTCTTTTCAATTTACAATACCAACTAATCCTTTACCTTCTTTGAAAGGTCACCGATTATGCCACTGATTTAATATGCGTAGTGGATATCTTTTATTTTTTCTATGGGGTCACCAGAGTTGGGGACGGGTGGGGAGAGTTAGAGTTGGCTTTAGTGATATATGTATTCAGACACATAGATTTGTTTAGTTGGGTGTAGTTTGTTGCTTTGGGTTGCCTGGAAAATTACTTAATGCCAGATACCACATGACAGATGATATTAATTTGGCTTGAATGTTAACATATAATTCTTCAAAATTCTCCCCTCCCTTCTCTTCTTGTGCTATTGAATTCGGAAGGCCTTTTAAAGGTAGTGTCTTTTGAAGACAAACAGTTTATGGTTGCAATTGAAAAAAAATTCAAAGTGTTCATCTAGAATTTTATCCTTCTGAAACATAATGTAGGGTTAAATATATTTCACTGTATTTAGTGCATTACAGAAGATACATTATTTTTCAGATAACTATCATTATGAGTGTTTTCTCTCAATTGCTAGAGAATTGAGGATGTCATGTTATATTTTAGATTAGGTCTTTGCAAGAAAATTAGAAAGGCTGTTCTAATTGAATTTTCACTTGTGTACAGCTATCAGATCCAGCGCAGACTTCTGTTAACTGGGACCCCTATTCAGAACAGTTTACAAGAATTATGGTCCCTGCTTAACTTTCTACTCCCAAACATTTTCAATTCAGTTCAGAATTTTGAGGAGTGGTTTAATGCACCCTTTGCAGATCGTGGTGATGTTTCTCTTACTGATGAAGAACAACTCTTGATTATTCGTCGTCTACATCATGTAGGTCTTCATTAGTAACTGTCTTATCTATCCTTAAGACTTTTTATTGATTAAATTTCCTTGATTTTCAGGTTATAAGGCCATTCATCTTAAGGAGAAAAAAGGATGAGGTGGAGAAATACCTTCCTGGAAAATCCCAGGTTATACTCAAATGTGATCTGTCAGCATGGCAGAAAGCATACTATCAGCAAGTAACAGAAAAGGGCAGGGTTGGTCTAGACAATGGTTTGTAGATTCTATTTTTCATGTGATCAATCAGCTGTTTTGATGTTGTACTGATCTATTTTTGTTGAAAAACTTGCATTCTTTGAATCATATTGGTTAGGCAGGGATGTTTTAATTGTGTGCTTGTGCTTTTGGTGGCAAGTATAGCTTCTCCTTAAATATCATTAAGTAGATGTACATTGTTTCAAAACTGCTAAGTGACTAGTTTCTGGTTACTGACATTTACTTCTAAGATGGGAAGGGGCTGGTAAAAATGTACTGTGAGTTACCATATATCTACCAGAACCTTCTCAAAGGGAGCTGAGTTATAGTAGTATGCTTCTTAATTCTTATGCTGTGAGCCTAGTTTTATCTATCTTGTATGACCTTATGCATAGCCTTTTACTCAATTTTAGACTAGTCAAGTTTTAATATTGGACTCTTTCACATTTGAGTTTGTTTGAACTGGATTATATGGTTTCCAGCTCAGTGATAGTACTATCTTACTGGAATAGGAAAGCAGAAATAGTTGCCAATTGGTTAATAAGAAGTCTAAATTTTTGCAGGGTCTGGGAAATCAAAGAGCCTCCAGAACCTGACTATGCAATTGAGGAAATGTTGTAACCACCCGTATCTCTTTGTTCCTACCCACAATATGTGGCAGAGAGAGGAGATTGTCAGAGCATCAGGGAAATTTGAGCTCCTTGATAGGTTACTCCCAAAACTACACAGAACTGGCCATCGTGTCCTGCTTTTCTCCCAAATGACTCATCTCATGGACATTCTTGAAATATATCTAAGGCTCAACAATTTCATGTATCTTAGACTTGATGGCTCAACAAAAACAGAGGAAAGAGGCACTTTGCTTAAGAAGTTCAATGCTCCAGACTCTCCTTATTTTATGTTTCTATTAAGCACTCGTGCTGGAGGTCTTGGGCTGAACTTGCAGACAGCAGACACTGTAATTATTTTTGATAGTGACTGGAACCCCCAAATGGATCAGCAGGCGGAGGATAGAGCCCATCGTATAGGACAGAAGAAGGAAGTCAGGGTTTTTGTGCTGGTTAGTGTTGGATCAATTGAAGAGGTTATTTTAGAGCGTGCAAAGCAGAAGATGGGTATTGATGCTAAGGTCATCCAGGCTGGATTGTTTAATACAACTTCCACAGGTCTGTTTTGCTCAAATTAATTTTACCTATTTAATGCATGCAACATAAATATCAGCATGGCATGAGTTAGGACAAGTAATATTGCCTCAGTTATGTTGCACCATATTTGATAATCAGCAGTTGCAGAATCCACAGGGTATTGTTGGATTTAATGAGTTTGCATGGTGTGTATTGTTTTTTGTATGCATCTGTGTCTGCGTGTGTAGGCATACAAGTAGGAGTTAGTTACTTAAAGATTATATAATTGGTCAGACAGTAAAATGCGGAGAATGTAGAGGCAAAGCCCTGCCCTACCCTAACCTTTGCTTTGACACTTAACACGTCCTTGTTCCGTTTCATCTTTTCATACATTTTTTTACCATCTGATTTTACTTTGAATGCTAAAGAAGGAAATCTCTCTCTCTCTCTCTCTCTCTATATATATAAATTCATATATATATATTATTATATATTAGCATCTATAGTCCTAAAAAATTGTTTTCTTTCAACCGTGTCTTAATTTTTTATTCCTTTTTCCAGAAACTAAAATGAGTTCTTGGAGATATATATAAAATTTTGCCATGTTATAAGAGAACAGTTAGTGCTAAATGTTTATTATTCTCTTCGTGGGATATGATGCTTAAAAGTCCATTTGAACTGGTTGGAGCTTGGAATCGAAACAATTTGTATTTTTCGTCTATCACATGCCAAAAACTGTTATCTTTTAGTTCATATTTTAATTGTACTCCTACTTGAGTAAAGTCAATACCATGATAATACGATCATCTTCACTTATGCAGCTCAGGACAGAAAAGAAATGCTGGAAGAAATCATGCGGAGAGGAACAAGCTCACTTGGAACAGATGTTCCAAGTGAGAGGGAAATCAATCGACTTGCAGCTCGGTCAGATGATGAGTTCCGGATGTTTGAGCAAATGGATGAGGAAAGAAGAGTAAAGGAGAATTATCGGTCTCGTCTCATGGAAGACCATGAGGTACCTGAGTGGGTATTTGTACTTAATGATGATAGGAAGGGCAAAATTTCAGAAAGCTATGTTGAATTAGGGAAGCGAAAAAGAAAAGGTGGGAACTATTATCCAGATACATTAAGTGACTTACAGTTCATGAGGGCTGTGGAAAATGCAGAAGACATGGCAAAGAAGTTACCAAGCAAAAGGAAGAGAAAAGACCATCTTCCAGCTGATGAGGACTCCGAGTTGCCTATTAATAACATAGGAGTAGAATTTAGGAACGAGAATATGGCAGCAATAAGTGAAGGAACTAGTGAAGATACCACCTATGGTTCATCAGCTTCAAAGAAACCAGAATATCGTGATCTAGGTGTCGAAAAATCTGAGCATCATGGTGGAGGAAGTTCATGGAATGAGCAAATAATTACATGGAATACTATTAAGAAAAAGAAGAGATCAAGCTATGTTTTCCCAAGTTCATCATCTGATTCTAGAGGGCAGAATTCCAATGGAAGAGGAAATGGATGGGTTTGAATTTTGATCATGTAAATTTCTTATTCCTATTCCTCCAGACCCAATTTTACACCAGAAATAACCTTCACTAGTGTGTTGTAATCTACCTACCATGAAGTTTTTATAATGGTTTAATTTCCCCCGCTTAATTTCAATTAGCATCTTACCTTAGAATCTAATTCGTGTTTAATGTTACATAATCAGCAATGCAATATTCTTAAAGAAAATTTTACTACAAAAAGGGGGGGGGTATTGAAATAAAGTTGCTAATAGCCAGACAATGGCTATTGCCCCCCAAAATCACTGGTGAAATTTGAGGGGCGGTAATCAAGATCCTTCCACTGAGATTGGAGGGAAATATACATGGACCGAAAACAGTGGAAACAATGAAAGAAAGAGACAATATCAGCAGCAGCTTAGAACAGAACGGATCTCAAGCATCATTAGCTATGTCCAGAGAAAGCTTGGCTAATGGCTATCACAACAAGACTTATAAAAGTTTGAAAGGAAGATCCAACTTTCAAGGATCATACATACCCTAACGAAAATAAAAGGAGAACAACGATCCTGCAGAAGAGGCTACCCTACTAAAACACGAGTTGGGTATTCGCTGGGAAAATAAGCTCAGCAATGAATTCTACAATTATTAAAACCTAAAGCTGCATAGCTGAGAAATTTTTGTAAACTATCTATTCTTCTTGGCCAACTTCAAGATTCTTCATTTTAGATTCCAGTTCATCCTCATTAGCTTCACCCCCACCGGATTTTTCTCCATCATCATCATCATCATCATCATCATCATCTCCTCCTTCAGGATCATTCTCATCAAAGGAACCAAGCACACCAGGATATTTTTTGAATACTTCCTTCACCTCGTCAACACCATCATCAGAGATGATATTCCCATTGATGTTTAACAGCCTAAAGCCAGGTTTCTGAACAACTACCTGAGCCAAATGCCAAGCCCCAGCCCTTCTTATGAAATTGGTGCTCATATCAACTTCCTTTAAAAGGGTATGCCCTTCCTCCAAAGCCTTACTTATTTGGATGGTACCTTCATCCTTGAGTTCATTCTCAGCCAAGTTCAGCTTGGTTAGATGCTGCTTTGCTGCAATACAAGCAGCTATGGTAGGAGCAGCATCAGCTGTTATGTCATTTCCAGCCATTTCTAAAACTTCAAGAGAAGGAGCCGATTCCTTCAGAGCATTGGCTATTGCTACTGTACCCTCATCTTCCAAGTTGAGATAACTCAAGTAAACCTCAACCAGATCCAAATGCTTTGAAAATGCTTTACTCAGGGCAATTCCTGCTTCTACACCAAACATGTTGTCTCGCAGGTCAAGCTTCTTTAAATTGGTGCAAGACTCGAGTGCTTTCGCTAAGGCAACTCCTCCTCCTGAACCAACCCTTGTCGAGGAGCATCGAAAATCCTCCAAAAAAGGAGAGCGCTTCACAACATCAGAAATTGCAAGTGCACCCTCATCTCCGGTCATATTATTATGAAAGTGAAGCACCTTCAACTTCTCTGTAGAGGGAATCAATTCACAGACAGCCTTTGCGGCTTCCTCTGAAATACCATCATTCATCAAATAGAGCTCCTCTAGGCAACTCTGTGATTTCAAAAGAGAACCAAAAGCCCTAACACCTTTCTCACCTAAGGCATTGTTTGAAAGATTAAGAGACTTCAAAACACTACCCTCCAAGGCAGCTGAGAATATATTCATAACTTCAAGGGCTTCTGTCTCTGGTCTTCCTGCAATAAAGTCTGACAAATCAATTTCTTTCAACTGATTCTTAAGGGAAACCAAAATAGGCTCAGCCACACGGGCTGCCTCTAAACCAAAGCTTCTATTACTAAAGCATATCTTGGTGTATGAATTTCCCGGTTCTTTCAAAGGCCTTAGAAGATTCTCAGCCTCCTCTGCCTTGATAAAAGCCCGTTGGCCTTTAGATATGTCAAAGAAGGTTTCAGCGGAAGCATTGTTCTGAGATGCCAATTCCTTCTCCTTTTCCTCAGGCCCTCTTTTAAGAACCTCCAACAAAAGCTTGCTACATTCCTTGGCATAAAGCTGCACTGCAGCACCTCCATCACCATCAGGCTCCCTATCATACTGTTCATTTGCCACGTTGAAAGCTATATCCTCAATTTTCTTAGCATTCTCCTCGGCATCTTCTTTGTTAAGAGCACCATACTTCTGGGTAAAAATAGAATTACTGGAGAGATTGTTTGTCAAGCGTTGCACAAGTACCAGTCGAGTGCTTTCACTAGGGGGCCATAGTTTAATCGAAAATGGCCTGTGTTTTGAATTTGAAGTTGTTTCCATTACAGGCTGCAATTACTCAAAAACCTTAGTTCACATTTAATAAAGATACAATAATACAGTAATGCAAAAAAAAAAAAAACAAAAAACTACAAAGTGGGCAACATGTCTGGATTCCTAAATTTCACACAGTTCAACTGATTCTCAAAAAAGATAACAGCAATATTCATCAGAAACTTCCTGAAAATCTGAAGAAAAGAATACATACATGGGCATTGTGCATCTTTTCAAATAAAAATGCACAATAAGGAAATAAGACATTCATTTACAATACAAAAACAAAATCCACATTATTTTTAAATAATATTATATAATATGAAATTAAAGCAAACAAGATATTCAAAAAAAAAAAACAAAGGTCATTTTTTTTGTACAGTAGCTTAGCAAGAGAATTGAGTCGTAATAAATAATGCAACAAATAGAAGGCAAAGAAACTATTACTGCTCACAATTAAAACTCAAGATCTAAGATAGTAAAAGAAAAGGTTTTATCTTTAACGTTAAGCATAAAATAGGATTTAAAAAAAGAAAAAGAAAAAGAAGATACTAAGTATCAGAATCAGCATAACAGTTTAAACATTCGGTTTTAATATAGCAGATCTGACATAAGAAACAATAAAACACAGAAGAGAGATTGGATTGGAAGCCAGCAAAGGATATATAAGAAGGGAAAAGTTAGAAGAGGGAAGATTACAGGAATTGAACCCTAGAAAATATCAAAACGAAGAAATCAGCAGCCAAGATAAGAGTGCAAAAGAAATAGTTTTGAAAATGGCCTTACCTGTCTGTCTGATTGTTTTGGGTTTGAGAGAAGGGAGATAGGCAGTGAGAGTGTGAAGTGAAGCCAGACTCAAGCTAACATTGATACTGTTTTAGGTCTTTTTCTGGATGGTTTGGTTTGGCCCCTAATACCTTAACTATTTAGGGTAGTCACATCGCCATATATATATTTTAAAAATTATCCACTTTGTGAAAAAAGTACCTACTTTTGTAAGAATAAGCGATATATTCGCTTAATCACATTATTTATTTTTAATAAATATTTTTTTTAATTAAGATCATTTGTAGAAGCTATATTTATAAAATAAAAATTAGGGTTTGGTTGAAATCATTAAATGCTTAAGGGTTAATATTAGTTTGTTATTTAACTTGTTCAATTAATTTTTTTGTATTTAGTTGGTATCTAAACTTACATTCTATTATAAGGTTTGTATTTTCATATTAATATTATTAATTTGTGTTAACATAATATTAATAGCTAATCTAATATTTATATAATATGTTTTATAAAAAAAATATTATCTTTATACTTGTGAAAGATCACTTACCTTTTTTAAATATATATAATTCACAATTTGGTTTTTTTAAATATATTCATTTCTTATAATTTTGATTTTTTACAAAAATAATCTAAAAAATATTATGAATTATGAAAATGACTCAAATTCAAAAATTATAACAAAAATTACTTGAAATCTACAATATCAAGCGGTGTCGGCACCAAAGTCAATCACCGTGTAACCATTACTTGTTGATTGGGTCGAGGCTAAAAAATATTTTTTTGGTGTCTTTTGGTGTACTTTTCAAAAAATATAGCTATTTTTCGGTTCAAAAAATTATTTTTTATTAGGTGCCGGCATCTAAGTGGTCGGCACCAGGAGAAACAAATTAAAATATTTTTTCGGTATTTTTTGGTGTCGGAATTGTCGTGGTCGGCACCTGTGGAAGGTAAAAAAAAATTCTTTTTTGGCCTCGTGTTTCTCGAGGTCGGGCCTTGGGTAAGAAAAAAAATTTAGTGTCGGCCTTCCAGTTGCCAGCATCAGTATTTTGTCAGTAAAATATATATTTTTTGTGCCAACCTTCCATCTGCCGGCACTAGTGTTTTTTTTTTAAATTTTGGGTCCCAACTTCCTTGGTCTAGCAGACAAAAGGCCTATGTTGCTACTTGGAGTGATGAAGATTCATCCGGTGATAAGTAGCCAACTTATGCCTTATGACCATCAATGATCCTAAGGTAACTTCTAACTCAACTACTTTAAATGATTATTAATTTGATGAGTTGCAAGATGCCTATAATGAATTGAGTTTGGAATTTGAAGTCATGTTGTCAAAAGATAAGAAAAGTGTTTCAAAATTGAGAAATGAAAATGACTTACTTTCCAAAACCAATCATGAACATAAAGAGAGAGTAAACAAAATGCAAGAAACTATTAATGACTTTGAAAAGAAAAATTTAGACTTGCATAAAGGATCATCAAAAGCAACTTGAGTTGCTTAAGAGGGAAAAAACTCACTTTACAAAGTTTTTGAAAAAGGAGAAAATTCAAAACAAAACTTTGTTAAAAATAGCTTTAATTACTACATAGAGGTCCCTCAAAATTTTACAAGGGAAAACTTGTTAAGAGTTTATGGGTCTCTAAAGGGGTTAGTGATACTCAAGACAATGAAGCTCTTTCAAAATGGATACCTAAAGGAACTAGGATTTTGAAGACTAATGGTTATGGACCCAAATGATATTGCGAACCAAAAAACTTAATTCTATATTTGTAGGTAAGGTGCATTGCTTCAAGGAGATCAAAGGCAAATTCTATGCGATTGCACCTTAATGTTGTATGGTAGTTCATTAGTTCTTTATGTTTAATATTTATCTTTGAACAAATCACTTTCTTTTCCTCTTGTGTAACACCCCTTACCCGAAACTATCGCCGGAGTCGAGCACGAGGCGTTACCAGACTTATCTTTACCTGTTCGGGGCATAAAAAAATTACTTTTTTAAAAAAAAATATTAATTCGTTCACATTCATCCAATAAATCCCTAAAAAGGGTCCTCGAGGCTCTAAAATGTGCAATTGGAATGGTTCGGGACCAAACCAGGAACATTAAAAATTTTCCAATTACTTACACAAATCAAAACAATTTATTTCACTATTCATAATAAAACTGCCCATTTGCGTAACAGCCACTAAATTAATTATAACTCGAGCTACGAAACTCAAAATTTAAATCTGTAAATTTTCCCTAAAACTAAACTCATATATCTTCTTACCATAATTTTTTTAGAATTTTTGGTTTGGTAAATTAATACAGTTTATTCATTAAATGTTCCCCTGTTTTGCAGTTTGGCGGACCTGACCTCTCTTCACTAAAAATCAATTATCTCATTATACAGAAATCGGATAACATTTATGATTATTTATAATGAAAATAAACTCACTAAAGAATCTATAAATATAAACTTTGACTTATAATTATTTTTGTAAAATTTCTAGTGATTTTCCAAACTTGGAACAGGAGATCAAGAAGTTACTCTGAATCAGTCTTACAGAAATTTAAATATCTCAAATATATAGACTTCCTTTGCTTTCTCTGTTTCTTTCCTATGAAAATAGACTCAATAAGATTTAATTCTATATCTCATTCACCATTAATTCCATTTATACAATTTTTAGTGATTTTTCAAATCCACATCACTGTTGCTGTTTCCTAACTGTTCAATGGCCAACTCTTACTCTTTCATAGTTTCTTTGCATCAAACTTCATTTAGGCATGCATAATACCAAAACATGTTCTTATTTAGCTATATCATAAGCTAATCATTACCAAGTATTCACATGCCATTCTTTAATCATATCATAAGGACATACACACAAAATAGCCAAGTCCCTATACATGCCATAACTTAAAGTATTTCTAGTCACAAAATACCGATATAACTCATTGATAGTGTGAGGCGATCTCCGACATCCTTACGATTTTTCGAGTTGGCTTTGCGATACTATAAAAAAGAGAGAAAAGAAAGGGAGTAAGCATAAAGCTTAGTAAGTTTGCATGTAAATAAATAACAACATTCTAAATGAATTATCAAGATAACTTGAACCTTTCGAACATGGACTTATCTTACCTTCCCTTTGGTACACTCTTTGAATTTTCCATTGAACCATTTGGAATACTAAGGATACACAGGTACCTTTCCTTTTTAACTTACCATTGCCATGTCTTGATATGGTCTTACGTGGTATCCTTGCCTTATGAACTCAACATTGCCATGCCTTGGCATGGTCTTACATGGGATCTTTACCTTATAGTAGTTTATCAATGCCATGTCTTGACATGGTCTTACATGATTTCCTTGCCTTGTAGAACTTACCAATTCCATGCCTTGGCATGGTCTTACTTGGTATCCTTAAACCCTAATGTCATGACATTTGTATCCTACACATTCCTAAGGTTCAACTGGGACTTTTAAGTATCATTTCTCCGTCAATTCTTGCTTGAATCATCAAGGAATAAATTTACATAATAAATATATAGATGCTGAAAAATAACATCATTAATTATAAATAATAAAACGTTGTATTTATTTACCTCAAACTTACCTCGATACAAAATACGATCAAATATTTTGATTTAGTCCTCAACCTTTTTCTTTCCTCGGTCTAACCCCGAATTTCGTTCTTCTTGATCTAAAATATAAAATTTAACTTATTTAATATTCACATTTATCAAAACAGTCCTTAACTCTAACTTTGGAAAAATTATGATTTTGCCCCTAAACTTTTGCATATTTACACTTTTGTCCCAAGGCTCGAAAATGAAACTTTATCCCTAATTCTTATGTTTTATGACATGCTGATCATTTATTTACCTACAGAAACATCAAATTCCCACTCTAACATGTACTTATGACCATTAGGTATATTTACCGATTACGTCGTTTTACTCGTTTTCGCTTAAAATCGCTTAGCTCAAGTCGTTTAACATAATTTCAAACTTCATATTCTACCATAAAATATCAAAATAAACACATTTCACCTATGGTTATTTTTCCAAATATGAACCCTAGGTTAAATTATTACTAGAATAAACTAAATTAAGTTACCAGGACTTAAAAAACGTAAAGAACATTAAAAACGGGGCTTGGAATCACTTACTATGAAGCTTGAAAGCTTGAAAAAACCCTAGCTATGAAGAACCCTTGAAATTTCAGCCTAATGAAGAAGATGGACACATTTTTCCATCTTTTTCCCTTTTTTAATCTTTTAATTACCAAATGACTAAAATACCCTTCATTAAAACTTTAATTATTTTTATCTATGTATGTCCATTTTTGTCCATGAAAACCTAATGGTCTAATTACCATTTAAGGACCTCTACTTCAATTATACTCTTCAATTTAATCCTTTAGCATCTAAAACTCATATTTATCAACTTTTGCAATTAAGCCCTAGTAGGCAAATTAAGCATGCTATCTATAAAATTTCCTATCGATTCTCTTAACACATGTATCTAATCACTCGGTAAATTATAAAAATTAATAAGAATAAACTTTTCTATCTTGAATTCGTGTTTCGCAACCACTGTTCTGTTTAGGCCCTATTTTGGGATGTTACATTTTGAGAGCTTTATTGTTTTTTTTATATAACAAAAAGGGTAGAAGAGAAAGGTAAATTTTAATGGTTGATTGATTGCTTATATGCCAAAATTAGTGACCAAAAATTTCAAATCAAAATGAATGTCAAATTTGTGCTTAATTCAAATATTTATGCCTTAAATTGAAAATGATTTTTATATAGGGGAGCTTAAATTGAAAATGACTTTTATTAAAGGGGAGCAATCTATTCAAAAACAAGTTTACAAAATGTTTTGTTATATCAGAAAGGGGGAGGTTGTTAAACTAAGCCTTATTGGATAATATGTTTTGATATAACAAATTAAAGTGTTTTTGAATAAAAGTAAAGTTGAGCAATTTGATAAAATCAAGTTGAAATGGTTTCAATTGAGTCAAATATTTTCAAATATGTTTTAATCATTTTCAAACAAGTTAGAATTACTCTAGGACAAAAAAGTATCGATACTTTTTGTTTAAGTATCAATATTTTACAAGATATCGATACTCTTCTGATAATGATACCAAATTGATATTTTGTTTCCTTCAAACCTTAGTAGGTATCGATCCGGTATCGATAATTTTCTTAAGGTATCGATATGTTTCCTAAGGTATCGATATTCCAGCTCTAACGGTCACTAAAGTCTGTGTTAATTACAAAAAATATCGATACCCTTTTAGTGTATATCAATACTCATTGCTACAGGTGCAGTTAATGACTTGGTATTTCATCCCCAACGACTACATTCACTTTTACAACAACCACAATGGTTGGAAATCAATTAGAGGGTATAAATACCATCTTCCAAAAGTCTAGCAACAAGAAGAGCAATGTGCAAAGCTTAAAGATAAATCAAAACAATATAGAGCTTAGTTATTTCATACCATATCTTGTAGACACTTGTGAGCTTTCATTGTATTCATTTAGCTTAAGTGTTCTTATTTGTATTTGTGCTTAATTGGCAAACATCCTGATTTTGTGAGGATTGTTTTCTTTTTTTTTGCTTATTTATATCTCTTTTGAGAGAGGGTTCATTATTAAGGTTTGGGTAAAATCCTTAAGGAGTTGTATCTTAAAATTTTAGGGTATAAGTCTTAAAAGAGATTTTAAGGTTAAACCTTGTCCTCAAAGGTTGCCAAATTAGTAAATTTGCGAAAATCCTTGGTTGTGGAAAGTTAAGGTAGTGGAGTAGGCAATTAGGGCCGAACCACTTTAAATCATTGTGTTCTTTGTTGCACAATTTTTGTTGCTTCCACCAAACTTCTCAAAGGCCGATTTAACCTCCCTAACGTTGATCTCGAGTTGATCCTTCTGAGCTAACATGAGCCTTAACATTCAGCCTCACAAACGTACTCATATCATCTGGATACAGGTGGTTCTAGTCATGAAAAACAACAACCACCTTCCTTCAAATATATCTTTGGCTCGGTACCTCTGATTTCACAATACCCCATCACCCCCTGATGCGATATACAATTTTACCAGTTTTTTGAATACACCTCAAGGATTATCGGATGTTGAGTGTGCCAGTCCAAATGTGTATGGTTTAGTGGTATTGCGATATCCTCTTTGGGTATCCCTATATCCATTTCTCAAAGAAGACCCCAAGGTTCAAAACTACTTGAGGTATTGCAATATCCTCTTCGGGGTATCGTAATACCACCTTCGTTAGGGAGACAATTTTGGACAAAAAGGGTAGTCTTTGTCTACCCGGTCACCAATCACACAAGGCTCTTGTAAGGGAGTTTTTGGAAACAAAAATTCATCAAAATACACTTCAAAACAACCAAAAATTTCTAAGGAGGAGACACACACACATTAGCTTAGTTTTAGGTTTAGTTTTCTCTGCACTTTTCTAGGGTTTTTATTTTTCTTTTTTTCTACCTTAGATTAGAGTTTATTTTTCTACAATTACTTCTTGTTCTTGTTGTTCTTAGTGTTAGCTAAGTTAGTTATCACTGTAGCTAAGGTTTATTTGCATTTCTAGTCCCTGTACCTTGTTTTCAAGACCTTTTAAGCTTTAGTTTAATGTATTTAGTTTATTTTACTTTCAATCTGTTAAAGGTTGTTTCTTTTATGTTTCTTTCTTTAGATTTTCCTGTTAAATGCTTTTGGTTTCATGCTATTTAGTTTTCTGGCATAAAATCTTAACTTTTATATTTTTCTTAAGCTTTACTTTCATGGCTACCTTGTTTTACATTTTTATGTTTATTTCTTTTACTTTGAGCATGAGTAGCTAAACCTCAAAGGAGGTTGGTTGACGGAGATGTGGGTAAACTAAAACTTTTGGACAAAGGACTAAATCGTAATAAATTGGACTAAATCAAATAAAACTAAGAACTTAGGTAGTGACGCCTCTAAGGGAATATTAAGACAAAGTGAGATTGGAAGGTAATCTTGTCGCACCTGTTCATTAGTCTTAGATTAACCGGTGAGATCAGAAGATAAAACGGAGCCACTTGGTAATTTACACAATTTATGTCCCTTATCCAAGGATCGTGAGCATGTAACACCCACATCAAGTCTCCGTCACAAAAAATAGGGTTACAAAGAGTTACCATACATATCTTAATATTTACATAATATAGATCATTCATTCATCAATTCAATTTCCTACTAATAAATATGACACGTTTCAAATTAAAACAAACTTGAACAGGCTTTAAATTGGGCCTTCGAGGCCCTAAAATAGGCTTACGAACAAATAGGGACCAAATCAATACAAATCAAAATATTAACGAAAAAACTAAAATATTTTACCTACAGGGGTTACACGGCCATGTGGCTCTCCCACAAGCCCGTGTGGCTTGTGTGGCCATTCCACACGCCCATGTACCCAATCATCTACTAGACCATGTAACTCACTAACTTGGGTCACACGCCCGTGTCTCAACTCATGTGTTAGACCATGTAACTCACTGACTTGGGCCACACGATCATGTCACAACCCGTATGCCAGACCGTGTAACTCACTGACTTGGGCGACATGCCCGTGTCTCAGCCCATGTCCAGGCCATGTGCAACCTTAATTGACTTAAAATCTTCTGCTTTTTCATACCTAAACTTATCAAAACACATGCATAGAAACTTTCAAAATGAAATCAAACATGCTTAAAACATACCAAAACAAATAGTCTATGTGCCAAACTAATGTGCCATAAATGACACCACAACTCAAACACCTAAACAATTGATTTCTTAATTTGAACATACAAGCCACAAAGCACATTCATAATCTTGCTTTCCCAACCAAAGTACCTTACTCATTCATGAACAAACCACACCAATTTCCATACTCATTCACACTCTTGCATATGCCAATCAAGGCACACAACCATTACACATATACAAGAAAAAAAATACTCAATAGCCCTATTACATGCCATATAACCAAGAAATCCAAAATCTACCAAAATAGTCCTTGAGATAGTGTGTTTCTTTGAGCTTGATCTGATCTCCCCATTGTAAAACAAAATCTACAAAACAAAGGTCAAACAGAGGTAAGCTTACTTGAAGCTTACTAAGTTCGTAAAATAACGATAGAGCTTACCACAATTTAACTTAACAACACAATTGAATAACAAATAAGGTAATTCCTTGTCGTTCACAATCCATCACAAGTATGAGCTACACGTTTCATTAAATCAATTTTCTTAGATATCATTAGCTCATCATTTCAGAAATGTAGAGTATCGCTCATCCGAGCTAATTTTAAAACATTGACTGTTTCGCAATGCTGCTCACACAAGCTGACGAGGATCTGCAACATATGCAGGACCTCAGCCATCGCTATGGTTCATTCATTAGAACAGCGAATTCAGTCATTTCACTAGTTTTCGATGCTACTCACACAAGCTGTCGAAAATCCATAACTTATGCAGGATTCTCAACCATCGGAACGGTCTATATCATCAAAACATAATATTTAATTATTTCATCACTTTACATCTCGACCCAAGGCCGAATCACCTTAATTGTTCGTATCACCAACTCTTAATTGATAAAGTATGCTTAGAAATTCCATATTTTAAATTTATAAAATGTATGGAAAGAAACACTAATTATAAAAATTTGAAATACGAACTTATCCGGCTAATTTGTGGAAATAGCCAAAATACCGAGACTACTCTGTTACCTTATCTTTTCCTCGGTTACCAACATGTTTGTAATGCCCCCACGCCCGAGACCGTCGCCGGAGTCGAGTATGAGGTGTTACTAAGCTTAATTTAACATATTTAGAACTTTGGATTATTTATTTCTACATTCACAGCTTTTAAGCTACTTGCATCACAGTCACAAGAAAAATCATATCTCGCGTTACGAAACTCGAAATTAAGATCCGTAAATTTTCACTGAATCTAAACTCATATACCTATCTACTAATTTTTTTCTAGAATTTTTGGTCGGGCCAATTAGTACAGTTTATTATTTAAAGTTACCCCTGTTTCAGGACTCGACTGGTCTGACCTCTGTTTACTACGAACCACATTTATCTCTGTACAAAATGCATATGACTATGAGATTTGTTTCTAATAAAACTAGACTCAATAAGGATTCTGAGAATATAAAATAAACTACCTAATTATATCTTTACAATTTATGGTGAATTTCTAAAGTTGGAACAGGGGATTCAGAAACTGCTATGACCCTGTTTCACTAAAATTCAAATATCTTGTAACATATAATTCCTTTACCTGTTTCATTTGTTTCATGTGAAACTAGACATAATAAGCTTCAATTTGATATGTAGTCCATCACCAAGTTAAATTTCTATGATTTTTAGTAAATTTTTAAACTCGCATCAGTGTTGCTGCAGTATTCTGTTTATGGCAAATTTCATCCCTTATATGAGTTTTTATGCACTAAGTATCTTAATAGTTTTCCTTAACATCAAATATAATCTAAACTAACTATTTTCATAATTTATCATTATCAAGCATTTCCTCAACCATTCCATCACCATACCATAAGATCATTTACACAAAAAAGGTATATTGCTATACATGCCATACTTAAATTTACAAGCCATTACCAAAAGTCTTTCGGATAGTGTGACTAAGCCTTCGACCTATCCCGACTCCTGAGCTGGCTTGTCCAAAACTTATCGTGGTTGTATCAATACTCAACCCGAGGGTTAAATACATACCTGTCCAAAATATCCATTTCATATCACTTACCAATACGTCTCTTTACATCTCGAAATTTTCCGCCATTTGAGTAGGACTTTACCCGTTGAACACATCGGAATATAATTCGGATACATGGATATCTTGCACATAAGTGCCATATATACAATCAAGCAATCATGTAACCCACCCATAAGCGAACTCGGACTCAACTCAACGAGCTCGGGCGTTCGCATCCATAAGTGAACTCGGACTCAACTCAACGAGCTCGGATGCCTAGTTACATTTCACGAACTCGGACTCAACTCAACGAGTTCGGACATTAGCATCCATAAGTGAACTCGGACTCAACTCAACGAGCTCAGATGCTCAACCATCCTAGTGACATGTCACTTGTATCCTAATCTATTCCTAAGGTTCAAATGGGATTTTTCTCGAACACTTATCCTTGCCATCTTCCGTAGAATGCCGAAATCAATACTCGGTAACAATTATATTTAACAAGTAGTTCACATAATTTACATATTATTTGAAATTAACCACAAAGCATACATTTCATAATAAAATTCAGCATAACATATAATTAATATCAATAACTTAAAAATAACCATTATGCTACATTATTTACACATGAACTTACCTTGGTACCAAAATACAAAGATTTTGCAATTTAGTCCACAATCTTTTCTTTTCCTCGATTGAGGTCGATTCCACGTCTTTCTTGATTATGGAGCTTGGAAGCTTGAAACAAACCCTAGCTATGGAGAACCCTTGAAATTTCGGCCTAATGAAGAAGATGGACAAAAATTGGCTTTTAATTTTGTTTTTAATTCATTTTAATAACTAAATGACCAAAATACCCTTACTACTAAACTTTCCAAAAATTCCTTCCATGTCCTAATTTTTTCCATGAACTTAAAATTTGTCAAATTGCTATTTAAGACCTCCTCATTAATATTCCAAAACAATTTCATACTAAAAACTTCTAGAATGCAAGTTTTGCAACTTATTCGATTTAGTCCCTACTTTCAATTTAAGCACTTTAGGCATAGAATTTCATCACGAAATTTTCACACAATCATCCAATCATATCATAAACCTCAAAATAATTATAAAATAATTATTTCTATCTCAGATTTATGGTCACGAAACCACTATTCCGATTAGGCCCTAATTCGGGATATTACAACTCTCCCCCCTTTAAGGATTTTCGTCCTCGAAAATCTTACCGGTAAACAGATGTGGGTATTGGTTTTTCATAGTTTCTTCAGGTTCCCATGTAGTCTCTTTTACCCCATGCTTTTGCCACAATACTTTCACAAGTGCAACACTTTTATTTCTTAGTTGTTTGACTTCTCGAGCTAAAATCTTAATCGGTTCTTCTTCATAAGTCATATTCGGTCGTAGTTCAATTTCTGTCGGTGAAACTACATGTGAAGGATCCGAACGATACCGACGTAACATAGATACGTGGAACACATCATGAATCTTCTCTAATTCATGTGGTAATGCTAGCCGATATGCTACCGGTGCAACTTTTTCAATTACTTCATACGGCCCAACAAAACGCGGACTTAATTTGCCCTTCCGTCCAAATCTAAGGACTTTCTTCCACGGAGTCACCTTTAAAAATACTTTATCACCAACTTGAAATTCAATGTCCTTTCGCTTTAGGTCTGCATAAGATTTCTGTCTATCTGAAGCAGCTTTCAAACAATCTCGAATTATCTTCACTTTTTCTTCAGTTTCTTTTATTAGATCAACTCCATAAATCTGATTTTCCTTGAGTTCAGTCCAATACAATGGCGTTCGACACTTACGACCATATAATGCTTCATAAGGTGCCATTTTCAAGCTCGTCTGATAACTATTATTGTAAGCAAATTCCACCAACGGTAAGTATCTTTTTCAACTTCCTTGAAATTCCAATACACAACATCTAAGCATATCTTCAAGAATCTGAATTATTCTTTCTGATTGTCCATCAGTTTGTGGATGAAAAGCAGTACTGAAATTTAACTTCGTACCTAACGCGTCTTGCAACTTTTGCCAAAACCGCGAGGTAAACCTTGGATCTCTATCTGAAATAATCGATAATGGTATTCCGTGTAATCTAACAATTTTTTTAATATACAGTTCAGCCAACTTGTTAAGAGAATAATCCGTACATACCGGGATAAAATGAGCCGACTTAGTTAATCTGTCAACTATTACCCATATGGCATCTTTCTTTCCCGGAGTCAATGGCAATCCTGAAACAAAATCTATAGTAATCCGATCCCATTTCCATTCAGGAACCATAATAGGCTGGAGTAATCCTGAAGGTACTTGGTGTTCAGTTTTCACCTGTTGACAAATTAAGCATTTGGACACAAACTCTGATATGTCTCTTTTCATTCCATTCCACCAATACATTTTCTTGAAGTCATTATACATTTTCGTACTACCCGGATGAATCGAGAAATAACCACTATGTGCTTCCTGTAGGATCTTTTGAATCAATTCCTCATTCTTCGGTACACAAATCCTATCTTTAAACATTAAGCACCCATCAGAACCAATTCTGAAATCTGATCCCGTATCAGCTTCACACTGTTTTCTTTTGGCTAGCAAATCTTGATCATTTTTCTGAGTTTCAGAAATCTCTTGTAAAAACATCGGTCTTGCTCTTAACTCTGCTAGAATCGAACCGTCATCTGACATTTTCAACTGAGTGTTCATAACTCTCAAAGCAAACAACAACTTTCTACTTAAAGCATCGGCAACCACATTCACTTTTCCCGGATGATAATCAATAACAAGCTCATAATCTTTCAATAACTCCAACCATCTTCGCTGTCTCAAGTTCAAGTCTTTTTGTGACATCAAGTATTTAAGACTTTTGTGATCGGTATATACTCGGCACTTTTCACCATACAAATAATGTCGCCAAATCTTCAAAGCAAACACCACTGCAGCCAATTCCAAATCGTGAGTAGGATAATTCCTCTCATGAGGTTTTAACTGCCTCGAAGCATAAGCACCACTTTTCCTTCTTGCATGAGCACACATCCCAAACCATTTAGAGAAGCATCACTATACACCACAAATTCTTTACCTGATTCGGGTTGTATCAACACTGGTGCTTCAGTTAATAACTTTTTCAATTCTTCGAAACTCTGTTGACATTCTTCCGTCCATTCAAATTTAACATCCTTTCGGAGTAGTCTAGTCATAGGAGCCGCAATTATAGAAAATCCATTTACAAACCGCCGATAATACCCAGCTAGCCCCAAGAAACTTTTAACTTCAGTTACATTTTTCGGTGGTTTCCAATCAACAATGGCTGAAATTTTACTAAGATCAACCCGTATACCATCACCTGAAACAATATGACCCAAAAATCCAACTTCCTGGAGCCAAAATTCACTTTTACTAAACTTAGCATACAGCTGCTTATCTTTCAAAGTTTGCAAAACTATCCTCAAATGCTCAGCTTGCTCTGTCTCATCTTTTGAATAAATTAAAATATCATCTATAAAACCACAACAAATCTGTCCAAGTATGGCCGAAATATGCGATTCATTAAATCCATAAACACAGCAGGAGCATTTGTCAACCCGAATGGCATAACTAAAAATTCATAATGACATACCTTGTTCTAAAAGCAGTTTTAGGTACATCCGACTCCTTTACCTGCAGTTGGTAATACCCAGATCTCAAGTCAATCTTTGAAAACCATGTTGCTCCTTTTAGCTGATCAAACAAATCATCAATTCTTGGCAACGGATACTTGTTTTTGATTGTCACCTTGTTTAACTGCCGATAATCAACACACAACCTCATAGAACCATCCTTCTTTTTCACAAAAAAACACGGGAGCACCTCAAGGTGAAAAACTCGGTCTCATAAAACCTTTATCAGTCAACTCTTGCAACTGCGACTTTAATTCCTTCAACTCTTCTGGTGCCATTCTATACGGAGCAATCGAAATCGGAGCTGTTCCCGGTATCAAATCAATACCAAATTCTACTTCCTTGACTGGAGGCAAACCCGGCAATTCTTTTGGAAATACGTCCACAAATTCACACACAACCGGCACTGATTCAACTTTCTTTTCAACTTCTTTTGTATTAATTACATACGCCAAATAAGCTTCATAACCCTTTCTCAGATATCTTTGAGCCGACATTGAAGAAATCACACTAGGCAATGCCTCTGATTTATCTGATTCAACCCGCAGAGTTTCACCATTTTCACACTTTAATTCTATAACCTTTTCTTTGCAATTTATTTTAGCATCATGTAATGTCAACCAATCCATACCCAAAATAACATCAAACTCATCAAACGGCAACAACATCAAGTCGGCCGGAAAGTAATGATCCCGAATCATTAAAGGACATTTCTTACATACTTTATCAATAGTCACACATTTGCCTAACGGATTCGACACTCTAATCATAAATTCTGTGTTCTCAACAGGTATATTCATACTAGACACCAATTTCATGCACACATATGAATGAGTAGAACCGGGATCAATCAAAGCAATAACATTAACATTATAGAGAGAAAATGTACCGGTAATCACATCAGGTGAGGAAGCATCTTCACGCGCTTTAATAGCATAAGTTCTAGCCGGAGCCTTTCCTTCAGGTCTAACCGGTGCATCCCTGGCTACATTCTTACTGCTTGTTTCAGTTCCAGCTTTTCTCGGATACCTTCTCCTCGAGTCCGCACCACTAGCTTTTACATTCTGAAATTTTTCTTTCTCAGCTCTCTCTGGGCAGTCTCTAATAAAATGATCCGGAGAACCACATCGAAAACATTCATTTGCTCTGCACGGACCAAAATGATTTCTACCACACTGCTGGCACTTGGGTTTAACAAATCTCGAGTTCCCTACACTGGCTGCAGAAGTATTCTGAGATTTAGGACCCACATTTTGCTTCTTATAATTCCCATATGATTGTCCAGCTGAAGCTTGGGAACGAGGATTCATATTCCTTGACTTTCTAGGTTGCTGTGAAAATGAACTACTCATCGGTCTTTTCTTCCAATTTCTAGACTCAGCCTCTACCTTTTTCTTTTCTTTAAGTAGTTCTTCAGCCTTGCAAGCTCGATCAACCAGTACTACCATTTCTTTTAGTTCAAGGATCCCGACAAATACTTTAATGTCTTCGTTGAGCCCGTCTTCAAATCGTCGGCACATCTTGGCTTCTGTAGGAACATATTCTCTGGCATACTTACTTAATCGAACAAACTCTCTTTCATATTCTGTAACCGTCATATTACTTTGCTTCAGCTCAAGAAACTCTTTACATTTCTGATCAATAAACCTTTCACTAATATATTTCTTCCGAAACTCTTCTTGAAAGAATTCCCAGGTTACCCTCTCTTTCAGTACCACCGAAATCAAAGTCTTCCATCAATTATAGGCTGAATCTCTCAACAAAGATGTAGCACATTTCAAACATTCTTCAGATGTACAAGATAATTCATCAAATACACGGATAGAATTTTCAAGCCAGAACTCTGCTTTCTCGGCATCATCATCAATATTTGCTCTAAATTCTTCAGCCCCTTGTTTACGAATTCTGTCAACGGGGGTTCTGTGAAATTTTATCATATCCACTCCCTGAGGCATCGGAGGCATAGGTTGAGGAATTGGGGAAGGTGGGGGAGATCGTACATTTGGGTTCGTACGAATGAACTCAGTGTACCATGCACTCATCATTTGGAGAAAGGCTTCCCGATCCCTTTCTCCTCCTCCCTTACCAACAGTAGGGGGTGGGTTTTCAGTCGGCGCTGCTCCTTCAGCCGGAGCTGGCGCATTACTCTCTACTTCATCTACCACAGCTGGATCGGGATCCATTTACTATATAAAAAAATTCATTTAAAAAGGTCAGAAGTCGTCACATTATCACAATTCATACATATGGCATGTATAGCAAAATCCGTACATACAACACGTAGTCCGAGATCCAACTAAACCTGCTCTGATACCACTAAATGTAACGCCCCCACACCCGAGACCGTCGCTGGAGTCGAGTATGAGGTGTTACTAAGCTTAATTTAACATATTTAGAACTTTGGATTATTTATTTCTACATTCACAGCTTTTAAGCTACTTGCATCACAGTCACAAGAAAAATCATATCTTGAGTTACAAAACTCGAAATTAAGATCCGTAAATTTTTGCTGAATCTAGACTCATATACCTATCTACTAATTTTTTTCTAGAATTTTTGGTTGGGCCAGTTAGTACAGTTTATTAGTTAAAGTTACTCCTGTTTCAGGACTCAACTGGTCTGACCTCTGTTTACTACGAACCACATTTCTCTCTGTAAAAAATGCATATGACTATGAGATTTGTTTCTACTAAAACCAGACTCAATAAGGATTCTGAGAATATAAAATAAACTACCTAATTATATCTTTACAATTTATGGTGAATTTCTAAAGTTGGAACAGGGGATTCAGAAACTGCTATGACCCTGTTTCACTAAAATTCAAATATCTTGTAACATATAATTCCTTTACCTGTTTCATTTGTTTCATGTGAAACTAGACATAATAAGCTTCAATTTGATATGTAGTCCATCACCAAGTTAAATTTCTATGATTTTTAGTAAATTTTTAAACTCGCATCAGTGTTGCTGCAGTATTCTGTTTATAGCAAATTTCATCCCTTATATGAGTTTTTATGCACTAAGTATCTTAATAATTTTCCTTAACATCAAATATAATCTAAACTAACTATTTTCATAATTTATCATTATCAAGCATTTCCTCAACCATTCCATCACCATACCATAAGATCATTTACACAAAAAAGGTATATTGCTATACATGCCATACTTAAATTTACAAGCCATTACCAAAAGTCTTCCGGATAGTGTGACTGAGCCTTTGACCTATCCCGACTCCTGAGCTGGCTTGTCCAAAACTTATCGTGGTTGTATCAATACTCAACCCGAGGGTTAAATACATACCTGTCCAAAATATCCTCTTCATATCACTTACCAATACGTCTCTTTACATCTCGAAATTTTCCGCCATTTGAGTAGGACTTTACCCGTTGAACACATCAGAATATAATTCAGATACATGGATATCTTGCACATAAGTGCCATATATACAATCAAGCAATCATGTAACCCACCCATAAGCGAACTCGGACTCAACTCAACGAGCTCGGGCGTTCGCATCCATAAGTGAACTCGGACTCAACTCAACGAGCTCGGATGCCTAGTTACATTTCACGAACTCGGACTCAACTTAACGAGTTCGGACATTCGCATCCATAAGTGAACTCGGACTCAACTCAACGAGCTCGGATGCTCAACCATCCTAGTGACATGTCACTTGTATCCTAATCTATTCCTAAGGTTCAAACAGGATTTTTCTCGAACACTTATCATTGCCATCTTCCGTAGAATGCCGAAATCAATACTCGGTAACAATTATATTTAACAAGTAGTTCACATAATTTACATATTATTTGAAATTAACCACAAAGCATACATTTCATAATAAAATTCAGCATAACATATAATTAACATCAATAACTTAAAAATAACCATTATGCTACATTATTTACACATGAACTTACCTTGGTACCAAAATACAAAGATTTTGCAATTTAGTCCACAATCTTTTCTTTTCCTCGATTGAGGTCGATTCCACGTCTTTCTTGATTATGGAGCTTGGAAGCTTGAAACAAACCCTAGCTATGGAGAACCCTTGAAAATTCGGCCTAATGAAGAAGATGGACAAAAATTGGCTTTTAATTTTGTTTTTAATTCATTTTAATAACTAAATGACCAAAATACCCTTACTACTAAACTTTCCAAAAATTCCTTCCATGTCCTAATTTTTTCCATGAACTTAAAATTGGTCAAATTGCTATTTAAGACCTCCTCATTAATATTCCAAAACAATTTCATACTAAAAACTTCTAGAATGCAAGTTTTGCAACTTATTTGATTTAGTCCCTACTTTCAATTTAAGCACTTTAGGCATAGAATTTCATCACGAAATTTTCACACAATCATCCAATCATATCATAAACCTCAAAATAATTATAAAATAATTATTTCTATCTCGGATTTATGATCACGAAACCACTATTCCGATTAGGCCCTAATTCGGGATATTACAACGTTCATGATCTAAAATAATAGTTTCATTTAATTAACTAAATCAACAACCAAATTTAATCATTTTATATAATTTAGTCCTTCTTGACATTTATAAAATTGCCCTTAACTTTTCACTTTTATTCAATTTAATCCCTAATACCCAAACATGCAAATTACCCATTTTCTCTTAAACCCATTCCAGCCAAAACCTTCCATGGTTTTTCTACAGCCCCTATTTGCAAATATTATGTATCAAGTACAAGCAATATCATCCTTTTAGCAATTTAGTCCTTAAACTTTAAAATCATCAAAACTATTTTACAAAACACTCTAATCTAATATCTAAGCTTAAAAATCTTTCAAAAGCTTCAAGAAAATAACTCAACTCATCAATGACACAATCCAAAACATTTGATAGTTTTAAAAATTAATCCTCGGGTTAGCTAATTTAAGCTAATATGAGTTCAAAAACATAAAAATTACTAAAAACAGACAAAATTTCACTTACCTATTGAAGGATTAAAACTTGAACAATGTTTTTCTTTCTTTCTTTCTCCTTAGGGTTTCGACTATAAAAGATTGGGAAGAAGATGATATAATTTTTATTTTGTTTTTAGTTTAACTTAAGTTTATTTACTAATTACCATTTTACACCTAATTAATTAACATGAATTTTAGTTTATAAGACCCCAAAATCATTCACTTACCACCATGATGGTATAATTTCCATTTGAGTACCTCACTGACCTTCCAATTAACATCTAAAACTCTTAATTAATGGAACTCAACTTTTGCAGCTTTTGCGATTTAGTCTTTTTTACCTAATTAACTATCTAAACGATAAAATTCCTTAATCAAAATTTAATATGATACTAATGTCCTCATAAATATTTTAATAATAAATATTTACAAACCAACACGTCGGATTTATGGTCTCAAAACCACTATTTTTGACACCACTGAAAGATGGGCTGTTACAGAACCACATCGAGGTCAATCAGTCCCCATAAATTATTTGCTGGATAGAATCTTTAATTTTCTTACAAAATTATCTTGTTATGATTTGTCGCACTATAAAATCGTATTAGTAGCTTCTTAAACTTTATTGTGCATGCTAGTTACTTCTCAATTGCCTCTTCCTTTGGGTTCGACCCCTTGGAATACTTTGTGTTCTATCGGAATTGTAAATATTACAACTGACACTGTATACTTGCAATAAAATCGAGCTTTCAAAATTTTTATATAAATTCGTTGTTTCAATGCACACGTGCACAGTCGATCAAGTTGTTGGCACCGTCTCGAGGGAAGACAGTGTAAGATTAAGTAATTTTTAGTGTACATTTTTAGGTAAAAATAAATAGCTAGAGTAGGATTTATAGATATAACCTTATTCTTTGTTTGTTTTTATTTTGTTGCAATTTTTAGTTAATTTTCTTCACTCTCTTGTGCTTATAGGAGGCATTCTATGACTCGAACCGGTAATGGTGTCTTACCATTTGAGTCGAAACCGGAACGTATCGTCATACACATAAGGAGGGCGCAACATCCCAGAGACACACCACCTCCACTAAGAGAGCAGCCTACCAAAAATCTGCAAGGATAAATTCGACAACCACAACACTACCCATGGAGCCACAAACTTTGCACGTGACTATGCGATGCCTAATTTAGATGTTGTTCAAGGTAGCATTAATTGCCCGATAATTAATGCTAACAACTTCAAAATCAAACTGACCATGATCCAAATGATACAATCGAACCTTCAATTTCGAGGGTCAATGAATGAGGATCCAAATCAACATCTTAACCAATTTCTAACCATTTGTGATACTTTTAGATATAATGGGATATCCGATGATGCTATTCGTCTTTGATTATTCCCATTCTTTCTTACTGGAAATGCTTTTATGTGGTTAAATTCATAACTGGTGGATTCTATGAACACTTGGGATGAGCTAGCAAGCAAATTTTTGGAAAAATATTTTTCTTCGAGCAAGACCATGAAAGTTCGCATAGATATTACAATTTTTCAGTAGTTGGAAGGAGAGTCATTATATGAGGCATGCGAGTGCTTTAATTTGATGTTGCGCAAGTGTCTATACCATGGCTTACAAGATTATCTGTAACTTTAAGTCTTCTACAATGGACTTGACAAAAATTTATGCTCTAGTCTTGATGGAGCATCCTCGGGAGCATTCATATCAAAAACTTACACTGAGGCCTGTCAACTTATCGAGGACATAGTGATGAACTCTTACATGTGGCCGATTGAGTGGTTCACATATTGAGCCAAACAAGCGGCAATGAATGTTGTGAGTAGCGAGGATAAATATCAACAAGTTCTCGAAAGGCTCAATTAATTGGAGATAAGTGAGGCTAAGGTGCAAGTCCAAAACCAACCCAATCTAACCATTTTTAGTACAGGGCACAGTGATGAGAGAAACCATATGTAGGCTAATTATGTAGGGAATAGAGGATCTAACCCTTGCTCCAACACCTATAATGATACGAACTCGGTTTGGTGATGATTCGAGTCGTATTAGTTGCCCAATCGAGAAATTGAGTAAGTTTGATTTATTATAAGAAAATGCTAAAGGTGGATAAAAGATAGGTTTAAAAAAAGGTTCAAAGAGTTTGGAAGATGGATAGAGGAATTTCGGCTAAGGCAAACACTGAATTAACAATATAGAGATTGTCGATCCAAGACTTACAAGCACTTAGATGGACAATGAAAAGTAAAATCAGCAAATAAACCTTGGCACTGTCTAATGAGATAGGAACGAATGCCACACTTTGCAGTGATAAGTTCGAAAAAAAGGAAGGATAAGACGCCACAAGCCTAGCTTGATAAGCCAGATCAGTCCCAAAAAGAACAAGAAGATTTGAACTCTCACAAGTTTCAAATATTTCATAAATTTGGAAAAAGTAGTCTATCCAAAACAATGTTTTCTTACAAACTATTTATAGGTATTATTTTGACTATTCAAATTCAACATTCATATCAACTATTAAAAAATATTAAAATTTAGTTATAACTCTTAATGGGCAGCCAAAGGGTCATGTCTTTTCACTTGATTCATGCATAATTGAAAAGTCATGCCTCTTCACTTGATGAAGGTTTAGTAGTCCATTAAATGTACTGCTTGATGTCCCTTCATTTTCCCCTTAACCAAATGCCTTAATGCTTGTGTATTCATCTCTTAATTGGCACCATAACTAGCTTTGAATGGTTCAATAACCACCAAAAACATTCCAAATATGCGCCAGCAATTAAGTGACCAAATGCACACTCTTTTATGCCAAAACTAGACAGCTAATTGAATGTGACAGCATTTGATTCTTCTTGGCAAACGAACAACCCTTTTGTAGCGATGTAACCAACCTTTTTGGACTTTCCTACAACAATCACACAATCAATTTATTGAAGAAAAATTAAACACACTATAACTTAAGCATTAAAAAAATAACAGCCAAATTAAATAACATACTTATATAAACAAACTCAAACATATTTAACAACTAGGATGCTTAAATGCTTGGTTTGATTAAGATGTAAACTAAATGAACAATGAATTACTTAATGCATGACTTTATTAAATGCAAAACACATAATGCATGTCATAATTAAAAGATGTAGATCAATAATGCAAAACATTAATTAAAGATGCATTTAATAAACAAGACATAATTAAAGACTCATATTATAATAACTAAAGTAACTAAAATAAATAAATCAAAGTCCTTATTCCAGCAACCAAATTAACAAATTGGAATTAAAAGCTTCATTTTGCACTTGGGCCCCTTGAGTTTGGGCCAATCTCGATGTCGTCGAATTGTTTCAAAACATGATACGGCTGGGATCACATCATACCCTCTCTCTTGAAAACAATTTGTCCTCAAATAGGGACACTTGCTCGCGAAAGATTTTTCATCGTCACGAACACTTTTGTTCATGAACCTGACAGATTCATTTCCAAAAACCTGAGAACCACAAATGGTTCAAAAAGGAAACATGTTATTTTCATGACCTCCCTTTTTAGGAGGAAACCATTCCAAGTTGTCACCTACACAATAATGGAATAAATTAGTGACACTTTGAATTTTAAACAGAAAATAACTTTTGACAACCCATCTAAACTTAGAATGCTTAAACCGATACCGGGATCAAAATAGAAGTTGATCTCACCTTCTCATAATGAATCAAAATATTCTTCGATGAAAACAAACCAGAACCACAAAGTACTATGAAGATATAATCTTGGAAATCAAAAGTGCATTGCTCAAACACCTTAAACAATAAATTAGAGAGATAAACTCTAGAATCAAGAACATAGTTTTTCCTTACCATTTCAATCTGAATTGAACATTTCATTACCTGCAACATGGTAGAAGCACGATGCAATAGAAAGTCATAACCATGCAAAACACGTTCAAATCCTTTAAACCATAATATAGAATAATCTCTGGAATCAAAGATTTGATTTTGACTTTGCAAGACATCATAATTCACATGTTTTGTTTTCAAACATAATGATAAAACATCAAACAAGCAAAGATTGTTCACACTTCTATTCACATAAAATTTATGATGTTCACCTTCGCTTAATGATAATTTAGAAAAACTTGCTCCCAGTTTAAACACACGGTTTTGATCACTTGTTCCAGCACGTAACAAAAATTTCGTTTTCACAAGTAAATCACACATGCCAAGCAAACAAGATTTAGACACGCAAACTTTCAAACAATCAAATCTCTCAAATCTCATGCAAATATACGAAAATTTTGCACTAAGAGTTAAAGAATTCTCATTACCATTACGATCAAACAGATTGAGTGTTTCACATGAAAACTCTTTTTCAAACATAATCAAATTTTATGGACATCAAGTCAATCTCACTTCACCAACAGACTTGCCAACACAGTACAAATCATGAGAAAACCTCTTCATGCCACTAGTTGGAGCAAAATCATTAACAATCAGAAAATGACAGTTAATCAAATCAAGGTGAAGAGTTCTTTCAAAAACTAAGTCTTCAGCAATTTTCTCAACAACATTCAAATGTGATTGCGTTGATTCAATGGCTAAAAACTCTTTACCTTGCTTACCTTTAGGCACTTGTGGTTTGATTTCATTTTCAACCTTACCTTTCTTGATCAAATGAAATCATCTCTCATCAGGAAAGTAAATGTAACACCCCAAACCCGGCCCAGACGTTATGGCCGAATCTGGCGTGTTACATTGAAGTGTTTTAGCAAAAACTGTGTTTTCATTGAAAACCCTTCTTAAAATAGAAAAAAATCCTAATTAACAAAAAAAAAACTCCTTTCAATCACTTGTTCAAAACATAGGATTTGATAACAATATGTCACTTTTTAGAATTTAGTTGCGGAAACGTAGAAAATACATACTATAGTTTAAGAAATATGTTCAACTACTTATAATTACATCACATAAAAATAATAATCCAAATAATAATAAAATGGAAGCCCTATTACAATCTGATTTGAAAAGTACTTAATAACATATAAACTTATATGCTTTAGAAAGAAAACAAGTCCAAATTATCTTGCTATCGGGCCACCCAGAGTTTCTTCCAACATCGAACCTTCTACTGAGCATCACCTGAAAATAAAATAAAAGAAGGGGTGAGTTTTCGCAAACTTAGTGTGTACAACCCTCGATGAAAAACAAGCATTCAAAGAAAAATCATCAAACATGCAATGCAATCCCATCCAAATTATCCATCCGCTACACACCAGCTCCGTCCCCCGTCACACCATGTGGGGATATAATATCGACCCACCCAACCCATACACCAATGGTAGCCCAGTTGCGGAACTACCTTCATTTACATATTGGGCTTTAAAAGCCGTCGGTGGATCCATGATTGTCAAGCAACCATGCGATCCTCATATACTTCCTCCATTCCATAATCCCCAACCCTTATGCAACCTAAGCAGAATATCATATGTATGCAGCAAACATGCATGTCACATTCACAAAACTTACATTTAACACCTAGGGGTAATTTGGTCATTTTCGCCCTTAGGGGCATTTCAGTAATTTTCCCTAAATATGGATTTCACTTACCTTGGCCCGTAAACAAATCCCGAGGGCTAAGATGAATGAATACTATACACCAGGTAGGATTCTAGAGAAGAGGAGGTGAGTCATTAAGACCGCTTAAGTTCCAAGCTCTCCCTAGATCCAATCCTAGACATGCATATACCCGTTGCCACACCTTAACCCTTTGACCTGTCCACGGTCGCAAAATATTAATTTAGTCTGACGTAGTTATCATATACTAGGCCCAAAACCCTTTACAAAGCCCAAACAATTTCACATACCTGTATCTGCCCCATTAAGCCCAATCATATTTATATGGCTCATTAGGCCCAAATCACCTGTATATGGCCCATTAGGCCCAAATCACATTTATATGGCCCATTAGGCCCAATCACATTCATATTCATGCTCATATACAAGTTCCTATTCAGTTTTTGCCTATTATGGGCCCAACAGCCCATCGGGCCCATTTAGCCCATTATGGTCTATATGGCCAAATCACAACCCAAGTCCACGGAATCGCCCATGGGCCTCAAGAAACCTATCGGTCTCCCCCTTACGAGTGTTCACGCACTCGCAAGACTACCGTAGCCAAACTTTCAACTTTTCGGCATTTCAGCTTTTGTCGATACATAATGTGTGTGTAGTGTATGTACACACCTAGTAAGCAAGCGTGATGCGATCTCCTTAGCCCAAACCTACAAACGATATCACCCTTCCATTAATCGCATGCTTAATACATATCCTTACTAAAATTGAAACCTCACCTTAACCTTACCTTGCCCGATCAACCCTTTCTTAAATCACTAACCATGATCAACTCCTAGATCAAAACCGCAAACACCTAAAGAGCAATTCGGCAGAGAGCTAAGATCTGGGATCCTATATTAATTCCACTAGATTTGGTCAAAGAGTATTCAGCCCTTGGGAGATTCGGCTTTTCGGCTTTTTAAACTTAGTATGGTGAATAAGGTTTATTTGGAACAGATTAAAGAAGAAGAGTAGAAGAAGAAATCGGCTAAGTGAAACAAAGAAAATTGTGTAGAGAAGAATAGAAATCGGCACAAAGAAAAAAATAAAAACAAAAGGGTTTTCGCCTTTTTGGATCTTGAAAAGAAAAGGGTTTTTGGCTTTTGAAGAAAAGGGTTTCTAGCAACAAGGTGAAGAAGAATTTCGGCAGTAGCCTGGAAACCCTGTATTCGGCCCTATTTATAGCCCTTATAGCTAAATTTTCCATGCCCAATTCTCAATTCGGCTCTATCTCTTCTGCCTTCTCATCTCCTCGTTTTTCTCCCTGATAACCCCTTGATCCTTTCCTTAATTTTCTCTTCTGAACATTCCCCTTAGAGTCTATCTTCACGCCACTTCCATCCTTCTAGAAGGCCAAAATTAAAATTTTAAAACACAAAACTAGGACTCAAATCTTAGACCTCCTTGCTAGCTACTAATGCCACCTCCCTGCACTCTAAGTGGCGTCACTTAGTGTAACAGCCCATTTTTAGGGTTAATCGAAACAGTGGTTTCGGGGCCACCAAATCCGACGAGTAGGTTTGTAAATATTATATTTAATATTTACGAGTTAATTGTGATTTTAAAAATGTTTTTGATATTGTGATATTTGTTTTATAAGTGATTTATTAAGTTCAAGTGGTATGACCCTAAGGTCAAGTGGGTTTAGGCAATGAGGTATCGGGACCTCATTTATATAAACCGAGTCGTAAATATTTTTATAAATATTTACGGAGTGGCAAAAAGATGGTATTAAAGTTTGGTTGAAAAATTTTATCGTTTCGATAGTTAATTAAGCAAAAAGAACTAAATCGCGTAAAATGAAAAAGTTACATTCTAATTGTTTAAGTGTTTATTTTCCATGATTTACTAAAGTATAAGTCCCTATTTATCAATTAAACCATTACTTTATGATAGTGGAGATTGGTGGTTTGGCATATATGAAATTATGTATTATTATAAAGGACAAAAAGGTAAATGGAATATTAAAATGTATTAAATAAAAATAAAACATAAAATGGCCATGCAAATTTTATCTCTTGGTCGAATATGGAGGAGAAAAGAAAGCCATTGAAGCTTCCTTAGTTTCGGCATTTGCATGAAGTGATTTAGGTATGTTTTGTGTTCGGTTTTTGATAATTTTTATGTTTATGAGACCGTTGCTTCGTATTCTAGCTAGCCCGTATCTCTGATTTCAAAACTGTTAAAGTATTTGAATGTTGCCATTGTTGAGTGCACGAGTATTTTGATAGTTGATGATGGAAAATAAATTATTGTTGTTGAATATACATGTTTCGTAAAGTGAATTATGGTAAAAATGTCAATTTTGGATTAAATTGTGAATTATTGAAATTTTGTGGTTGAAAGTGTGAATAAATGAAATATGGGCTGTTATGAAGTAGTAGTAAATTTGTCTAGGCATGGGTTTGGCCAAAAAATTGAATGAATTTAATTTTTCGAGCTTAGGGACTAAATTGTAAAGAAGTTGAAATATCAGGGGAAAAAATCTAATTTTTCCATAAAGTAATTTATGGGCTGTTTTAATACCATGAATATTCGGTTAAGCTTAATTATGGTTAGAAATAGTTAATTTGCATTTTTTTGAGCTCAGTGACTAAATTGAATAAAAGTAAAACTTTAGGGGTAAAATAGAAATTTTACCAAAATATGAAATTGAGTTAAAATGAATAGAATATGAATTGTAATAGTTGAATTTGATTGATTAGATCAAGTTAAGCCTCGTACGAGTCTATATCGAGGGAAAAACAAAGTATCGGATTCGTCGATCTAATTTATCGTTACCGCAAACGAGGTAAGTTCATATGCAATAAGCATTGTTAAATTTATGTTTCTAATGCTTTAATATCGTATAAATTGTATATACGTGAATATTTTAACGTCTGATGACATATCGACAAAATGTGGCACTTAGTGTGCGGGGCAATCAAATATGGTACTTAGTGTACGAAATATTGAGAATGGCACTTAGTGTACGAAATATTGAGAATGGCACTTAGTGTGCGAGATATTGAGAATGTCACTTAGTGTGCAAAATATCGAATGATTCAAAGGGAAATTATAAATTGTGATTGAATGATTAAATAGAGCAAAGTGAACAGGTATACATGCTATATTATATGAATTGTTTATGAGACGACTTTATAATGGTGATATTTGGGCTTTGAGCCTAGCAAGCTTTAAGCTGGTGAATAATATTATCGGGTTTAAAACCTAGCAGGCTAAATGCCGGTGATTTGATAAAAGTCTAAGACTATGAGACCTTGTGTTAAATCGGCAATTGAATTTGTTCAATGCATTAAGTTGGCCAGGTATGTGATATATTCTTATGCATGTTAGATCGATTGGAATTGAATCATGAGTGTGAAATGAGAAGCATAGGTGAAAATACCTATGTCATATTGTGAGTAAGGGCAAAACCATCGTAAATTATCGATAAGGGTGGACTATGTGCGGAATCATCTTATAATTGCTAATTTGAACGGTTGTCTGTGAATCATTGAGCATGATGTGTTGTATTGAGATTATGCTTGAGTGAAATTATAGATATGTGATGAAATTGATTGGTGATATACATGTTTAAATAATGTGAATGCAAAGAATGTGTGAAAGAGTAAATTTGTAATAAATCTGCTTGGGACAGCAGCAGTAACGTGATTTTGGAAAATCACCATAACTTGTTGGAGTTGAGTTAGAAGTTGAATAAATTATTTAATTAAAGCTTAATGAGTCTAGTTTCTTATAAAAGAAACCGTGTAAGCAAAAGAATTTCTGATAATGAGATATTTGAAGTGGCGTGGGATAGAGTCAAATGACTTCGGGGTCCCCTGTTCTGTTTTTAGAAAATCATTATAATTTGTACAAAAATTGTTATAAGATAAAATTTATATGCTTAGACTCCTTAATGAGTCTAGTTTTAAATGAAATCAAATAGAAAATATTTTGAATTCTGTACAACGAGAAATTTGATTCGTAGTGAAGAGTGGTCAGATTAGTCAAACAGTGAAACAGGGGAAACTTTAAGAAAAATCTGGTATTGATTGGCCAAACCTAAAATTCTTAAAATTTTATGGATGCAAGATATATGAGTTTATTTTCAGGGAAAATTAACAGCAATTAATTTGGAGTTTTGTAGCTCCAGTTATAAATAATTTAGTGACTATTGATCAGGAAGACAACTTGTAGTGAATTTGTGATTATGTTGTAAACATTGATAAAACTTGTTAATGAGTTGCTTATTGTTTTCTTATGAACTTACTAAGCGTAAAGCTTACTGCGTAAAGCTTACTCCCCTTTTCTTTCCCATATTCCCTAGGGTTGCCAGGTTAGCTCGGGTTGGAGGCCGTCAGAGATATTATCACATTGTCAAGTCTACGCTATCGGCGTAAATAAATCTTAGTGTTTCGAGTCTATGGCATGTATAGGGTTGTAAAGTTGAGTAAGTAAATGATACAAGACTAAGATATTGGTAAATATTTAATAATGCCTCATGAATATTTTAGGCCTTGTAAGCCCGATTAAAGGATAATATACGTGTGTATGAAAAGTTTAAAATTGATCAAAAATTTTTACGGTCTAGTTTTATATAAATGGATGAGTTTAAATCTGGTAGCACCTCGAACCCTATTCCGACGAGGGATACAGGCGAAGGGTGTTACACTTTGCCACTTAGCCACTCTTCCACAAGGCTTTTTGATGCTATTTTCCCCTATCTTTATTTAAAAGCCCAACTACTTGCCAACCCTGATTCTTTTAATAATTAAACTATAATTTCATTTATTCCTAGGTTCGAACTCAAACCTTAATTAAGACCTACTATAATTATTACATGGCTAGGAACATAAAACACAATTTTTATCAAAACCGAAAACAAAAAAAGTTTGGGATTTCGAGATTTTTGGGTTTCGAGATTTTTGGGGCGTTATAGTAATGAAATTGAAGCTTGTCAATCAAGTCTTTAAACACATGAAAATAAGACGTAATATGAGAATAACTCGTAGATGGGTTAGTAAAAACATTTCTCACTTTCTCTTGACCACGATCTTTTTTTTCAATCGTCTCTTTTGAAGACTCGTTCTCACTTTTTATTTCATTTTCATTTTCAACAATGTCACTAGTTTCTTGCACTCTTTCTTTTCTTTCTCCAATCTCTTTCTGCTTTTCAATTTTCTTTTTGTTCTCACATTCTTTTTCATCTCAATCTTGTTTCGCTTTCTCTCACTCTCTTTTTCTTTTTCAAATTTTTTCTTTCATTTCTTTTTTTCTTTTCTCAATTTCATTCAATATTCTCTCATTTTCTTTTATTAGCATTTCTTGTCTTTCATTTTTTTTATTTCTTTTTCTCTCAATCTTTCATTACAAGGTGGAGATAATACAAAAGAATCAGAACGATAGACTTTTCGTTGGAAAGAAGTGGAAGAATCTTCATATAAGTCATGACCATCTCTTTGTGAATAAGCCTCCATAGATGAGTATTTATATGAAACACGTTCACTTTTTCATAAAGACTTCTCTGTAGATGAATACTTTGAGACACTTGAAGAGAAATTTCTACCTTCTCGTTGGTAACCTTGAAAGGTTTCAAACTCGTGGTATGCTTCATACCGACTCGACTTCCTTGATGAATAAGAATCTCGATATGAGCCTCTTTCTACATAGTCATTGGATGTTTGTCTCCATAATGATCTTATTTCTGTCCTTTGATTTGGAGAAATTTGTTCCCATTGGGCTCTTGCTCACTGGCCCCGCTTTTCGACACAAACCAATCGTTCTTGTAGGGGTTTTAATTTTCTATCGAACAACCGGTCCATCTCTTTCATCAAATCTTGAAGTTCAAATTCTAAAAACTCTCATCGAAACATTATTTATTGATGGAAAAGAAAAGAATTTAAAGATAAAAATGAGTACCTCACCAATACAAACCTTACGTTTCACTTGCAAAGAAAACAAAAATGGCACTTCACTTGTGTTTACACTCAAGATTGGCTTTTCAACACTCCAATGATCTCACAACTCACTTTTGCCTTTTTCTGCTCACGTTCGTCTCTCTAAGTTCTCAATGGACTACTTAGACAAATCAACAATCGTTGTGGAATCGACTCACAATTTTGATGTTCGATTTTGTGTAGGTAATGATGTTAGGACAAAAGGGTAGGCTAGAAATTAAAAATAGAAAGATTTAAGTGTGGCTGAAATAGGAAATGAATGAATTGATTCGGGCAGCAATGAAATCCCAAGCTAGCTTCTTCTTTTTTTTTTTATTTCCAATGAATTTTGTATTCCCAAATACTAATATTTCACACTTTGAACTTCAATGGATACTGAAAAAATTTTTTAATACGTATTTTTTTGTCAATTTTTTTTGATAAAATCATAATCCTATAAGGCTTAAGACGTCGATACTTACTCTAATTTTACTAGCTCTGATACTAAATGATATGAACTTGATTTGGTGATGATTCGAGTCGTATTAGTTGCCCAATCGAGAAATTGAGTAAGTTTGTTCATTATAAGAAAAAGGCTGAAGATGGATAGAAGATAGGTTCAAACAAAGGTTCAAAGAGTTTGGAAGTTAGATAGAGGAATTTCGACTAAGGAAAAGGCTAAACCAACAATATAGAGATTGTCAACCTAAGGCTTAGAAGCACTTAGATGGATAATGAAAAGTAAAATCAGCAAATAAACCTTGACCCACTATCTAACGAGATAAGAACCAAAGGTATAACGAACACCACACTTTGTAGTGATAAGTTCAAAAAACAAAGGAAGGATAAGACGCCACAAGCCTAGCTTGATAAGTCAGATTAGTCCCAAAAAGAACAAGGAGATTCGAACTCTCACAAGTTTCAAATATTTCATAAATTTAGCAATAGTAGTTTAACCAAAATAATGTTTTCTTATAAGCTATTTATAGGCATTATTATGACTATTCAAATTCAACATTCATATAAACTATTAATAGAATATTAAAATTCGGTTATCACTCTTAATGGGCAGCCAAAGAGTCATGTCTTTTCACTTGATTCATGCATAGCTGAAAAGTCATGCCTCTTCACTTGATGAAGGTTTAATGGTTCATTATGTAACGCCCCGAATTTGGGCCTAGAAGTATTGGGCCTTGAGTATGGGTCAATAGGGAGGTTGTATATAAGTAGTTAATTGTGCAAGAAAATAACACAACTGTGTATCTGTTTCAGTGGTTAAGTGCTCTGTGAAGTGTCTCAGAAATCTTAGATTCAAACCTGGGCTTTAGTAAAAATTTTAATTTTAAGTGAATAAAACCCTGGATGCTTGGATGATGGCCTTTTAAATTATTGTGTTAAGTAAATGACACAAGGAAGCATGTGGTCTAGTGGTTGTGGCGTCATTAAGGTTGCAAGGGAGCTTAGGTTCAAGTCTTGGCTCTTGCAATTTATTTTGGTTTTTCTTTTAAAGGAACTTGGACTTTGGCATATAGACCTTATAATTAATATAGGATATTTTGTGACATAGAAAGAGCTTGTGGTGGAGTGGCAAGGTGGCGTGTTATGTAACTGTGAGGTTTGAGGTTCAAGTCCTGGGATGCGCAATGGAGTATTTATTTTACTATTTGAGCTATGTAGGAGGTGGAGTTGGATTGGAACTCTGTGGTTGAAGTGGTCATGAAAAAAGAAAAATAAGGAATTTTCCTAATGGTTGAAAGTAATCCCACATCGGGAAGCTAACATGAGCATTGGTGAGAAGCTGTCTTTAAATAGAGCGAACCAGATGAGTTGGTGAGGGGGAAAGTGATTAAGATTCAACGCAGGTTGTGCCAAAAGTTGGTGATCGTGGACTTCGACACGTTCTCATAAACAGGTCTGTATTCATGCCCTTCTTTGTTGGAAATCGACAAAAGCTGAAACTTCGACATTTGAGGCCTCACTAGCGTACAACCGCTCGTAGGGTAAATCGAGCCCCACAAACAATGGGCGATAGACTGTAGAGGCCACCACTAGCGTTCTCGTGTACTGGGCCTCGATAGGCCAAATTGGCCTAATGAGCCCCGTGAACCTGCTTGTGTAAATCTAACTGATAGGTGAGAAGTAGTTGGGCTTGTCATGTCATGTGCATGGCATAGGCTGTTAAAGGCTTATTGGGCCGAAAAGGGCCGAGAGGGCCCAATGGGCTCGTGGGCCCTACATAGATTAAATCCATGGTAAGTGATAAATTTTGGACTGGGTTATGTAGGTCACATAACCGTAGCTGAATTCGGGCTAAGTAGGCCACACGAGCGTGTGAGCCCACTTGGACCGAATAATGGGTCTTAGGCCCATTTACACAATTAGGTCTGTTTAGGTTACTTAAGTCGATCGAGGCAACTGTGAACCTTCCAAGAGGTTGATTATTTGTACCGAGACCCTAGAGGGTAAAATGAACAAAATACTCCTGAGGTGTAAAAATTACTATTCTACCCTTAATGGGTGGACATGACTGTTATGCCTTAGAGGTAGGTTAATTGATAAGTGTATGATATATGCATGACTGTATCTGAGTATGAAACCTTGCATACATGAAATATTATGACATGACATACTGTATTGGGGTTGGGATTCTGATTTGGAGGAAGTACTGTTCTGGTGCCTTTGCCACGTATTTTGATATTAGTGGCTACGCCACGTTTACCTCTATTAGCAACTTTGCTGCGTTACTATTAGCAGCTTTACTGTGTTACTATTAGCAGCTATGCTGCGATATTGGTGAGTTGGTTGGGTGAGTCGATTAATCCCCACATGGTGAGTTGGTTGGTATGGCTGGTGAGCAGGATAGATTGGGTTGGGTTGCATACCTGTATTGTGATTATACTATTTTGGGCATAGGTCCACACTGTTACTACATAGGGCTTAGGCCCAGACTATACTATTAATGAATAGGGCTCAGGCCCAGACCGTTACTGTATGCATTGTTACTATTGACCGATAGGGGATTACACACTGAGTTTTCGTAAACTCACCTTTCTTTTAACTGTGCAGGTAATCCCCAGCCTTAGACGATTTGGAGCCGCTGTAACACCCCCAACCCGTATCCATTGCCAGAATAGGGTACGAGGCATTACCGGAGTTTACTAAACATTTTCAGATAATTTTGAGTCATTTATTATTCATATTTTGAAAATAACCATAACGTTTCTCTATTGGGCCCTCGAAGCCCCAAACATACATTAAAAACCAACCGGAATTGAATCGGGATAAAAAAATTTTGCAAAATCTTAAATTATATTTTCATCTAAGTACTTACCATTTCAATGCTCCTTATAATTAAATATGTTACCATTCAATCAATAGCTTGGCACTTGTCTAAGCATCATACAACAACATTGTTAGTATACTTGCACATACTTCATATAAATTCAACAATGATATACCTATTTTCTCAACATATCACACTTAAGTTCAATAATAGTCTCAACTTACATAATTTCCTTATATCAATATATCAAAGATAATTATATATGTACATGTCACAAAATATATTATTCTCTTACTATTTCTTCATAAGCATATATCATTCATTTCGTTATATCAATATTTCATGCATCATCATTTCCTTATATCTTGCGTATATTTACTTTGGTAATAGTTCGTATTAAAATTAACATAAATTAAATTCCATGTATCTATACTTATTTCATTTATCTATCTTCTTAATTATTTCATACAACTATTTTGTACATATATTTCCATATGACAAATTCCTGTAAACATTTCACACAACCATTTTGTACAACCAATTCATATAACTATTTGTCATCTGGTACATATTACCTGAATATTAGTTGTTCAACAGATATCTTGGCGTCTCTCTTCCATGGTCTTATTTATCTTTGACATGATGCCATAGTATCTTTCAACTATGGTCTTACTCATTTTCTGTCATGTTGCCATGGTATCTTTCAACCATGGTCTTATTCATTTCATGTCACGCTGCCATGGTATCTTTCAACCATGGTCTTACACATTTCATATCAAGCTGCCATGGTATCTTTCAACCATGGTCTTACACATTTCATATCAGGTTGCCATGGTATCTTTCAACCATGGTCTTACACATTTCATATCAGAGAGCACACTCCCGCGAACCTTATCCTTACAGTGGGATTACCAGTCCAGGCTAAATCCCCTGTAATATAAACTCATAGAGTATTGTCGGGATTACCAGTCCAGGCTAAATCCCCTGCAACGACAATTACTCTAATGAGCTTGGATCTGAATTACCAGTCCAGGCTAAATTTAGACCCTAATTCGGATTACCCGTCTGGGCTAAATCCATTTTCCACATATTCTTCGGGAGGGCTATATCAGGATAGGATCACCCGTCCGGGCTAGATCCTTTTTACCGCCAACTCCTTTTCAGAGATCCATCGAAATTTCCTTTCATTCAACCGGGATTTCTTCCCATTTTTTCAAATATATCAATGTTTCATCAATTTTCATACAATGAACATTCAAATCATATTCACATCAATAACATATATTTCAAGCATTAAAGAATATAATTCAAGTTACATAAACTTACCTAGCGAAATTGTAGAAATATCAAGATTTAGGGACATTTTGGTAATTTACCATTTTCTCAATTTTCACCCGATATTAAATTGACAATTTCATTCAATTTATTAATTTAGATAATAAAACAATTCATTCCCTTCAATTTGATCATTTTGACATTTTTACAAAATTGCCCCTGAAGTTTTACTTTTATTCAATTTAGTCCTTAATCCTAAAACATGCAAATTAGCCATGCAAGCTAGATATTCATATATATTTTTCCTCCTCCTCCTCTCCATTCCACATCCTTAATGTATATAACACACTTGTAAGTAACATCATCTATAATTTTTATTATTTACTTTTATGAATATTCAAGCTGTCCATCTGTGTCATAGTCACTAAATTATTTATATCTGGAGCTCTAGAACTCTAAATTAAGATCCGATAATTTTCCCTGAAACTATACTCATATATATTATTACCATAAAATTTTCAGAATTTTTGGTTTAGTCAATAAGTACAGTTTATTCTTTAAAGTTACCCCTATTCTGCTGTCTGACAGTTGTGACCCTTCTTCACTAAAAATTAATTATCTTCTCGTACAGAATTTGAATGATGTTCCCGTTTATTTATATTGAAACTAGACTCATTCAAGATTCTAAAAATATGAATTTAAGCCCATAATTATGATTATCCAATTTTTTATGATTTTTCAAAGTCAGAACAGGGGAACCCGAAATCATTCTGATGTTGTCTCACAAAATTTATTATATATCATGATTTACAAATCTATTACTTACACCGTTTCTTCTATGAGAAACTAGACTCAATAAGATTTAATTTCATATTTTGTTCATCTTCTAATTCGATTTCTACAATTTATGGTGATTTTTCAAAGTTAGTCCACTGCTGCTGTCCAATATTGTTTTAGTGCAAGTTGTTTATTACCATTTTTCCCTTAAGCTTTAATAAATAACAATTTCGTCCCTACTCAATTAGCCTCTCAATTGAGCTGATTTTTCTCAATTAACACTTTATTCTATCACTTTAAACTACTTTACAACTTTTGGAAATCATAATTTCAGCACTAGACTTTAATTCCAACATTTTCACAATTATGTCCTAAAATCAATTTCCATTAATTTTACTAACTTAATTCATACTCCATTTCTATTCAAGTTCCATCCCAACTCAAATTTAACTCCTAAATTTTTAGCTTATTTAACTAGTTTCAAAATTTCCTCAAATTAGCCCTTCAACATAAAACTTATGAATTACTTTACAATTCAATCCTTATTTCATTTCTAACTTGAATTTCTATCAATTTAACCCTTATTTCATCATTTTACTCAACATGAACAGTATCTAAAAATCTAATATCTTTTCAAAATATCAACTTAATTTCATCAAAATCTTGTCCAAAACTTCTAAAATATCAAAATTAACTAAAAAGGGCTCAATTGACTTACCTATTAAACTTCCAAGCTTCACATCTTTGATTTTCCCTTTTTTTCTTTCTTTCCTTCCCCTGCTTTCTGTTTCGTTTGCTTTGTTTCTTTATTTCTCTCCTTTATTTCTTTTTTCCTTTTTTATTTTCCATTTTTTATATATACACACATGTATTTATACTTGAATAATAAGTATTATTTATTTATTCATGTGTATATTATTAGTACATTTGTATCCATTTATAACCATACATTTGTCATTATTTAATATATTTATCATATAAAATCTTATAATAAAATTATTTAATTAATAAATATCTATTTAATATCTAATACATGTATTACAAATGTATGTATTTTTATCCATACACTTGTATATTTTATTTACTATACATTTGTCTTTATATTAATTTGTTTATCATATAAATATCTTATAATATAATTATAATAAATTAATTTAATATCATTTATTACTAATATATATATATTAATTAAAATCTAAGTAAAAATCTTAGATTTTTATTTTATATGCTGCCTCACTTATGCTAAATGGCATAATTGCCATTTTGGTCCTTTTTATTTTCTTTTAATCTATAATTAAACTTTCACACTTTATTCAATTTAATCCTTTTATCCAATTATCCTTAATTAAGCTAAATTCACTTAATTAAACTCTAAGTAACCACTCTGAACTTTTTAAATATTTTTGATAAATATTTACGGATCCTCTTTTTTTCTTTTTCTTCTTTTTTTTAGTAACGAATACTCGAAAATACACTTTTCCGATAACCGCAAAATTCGGGTTATTACAGCCGCGAGGGACTCAGTGGTGGCCACACATCCGTAGATTGGTTGTTAATAACTCAATTTATTTATGCTTTCATATTTGGGTTTTAGTTATGTAATAAGGCTATTTGAGAGTCTTTGACTTTTAATGGGCTTTTGATTTTTCTTATATTAAACTGCTAGTCTAGGAAAATTCGAGTTTTCAAACTATTCACGGTTTTCTAAAGAACACGAGATTTAAACAACAAAGTTTTCAAAAGAGCTTCCACGATTTAAGTTGAATTAATATCTCAAAGGCAAATATTTTGATCAAACGTATGTGACGAGATGATTTGTTGACCCCGTACAAAAGGTTTTACTTTTAGAAATAAACTTTTACCGACAACTCGATTTTTGAATGACGCTTTGATGCAACACACTAGATTCGACCATAGCGTCTGGGCCAAATTCGGGGTATTACATTTAGTGGTATCAGAGCCAAATTACAAAACTCGACTGTGAAATGGGTTTTTGTGGATTTGAATGTTAAATGCTGTTATTGGAAATGTGGCACACTGAGTCTTCGACATTAAATCGGTAAGTTTTTTTAACACTGATTATTGTTATGAACTGAAATGTATTACTGAAGACTACCATAGGTAGTAGGATTACACTAAAACTCTGTAATTAGAGTAAACTGATATTATAGAAGACTAACAACTGTAGAAAATTCTGTTTTGCGGGAAAAAAAACTCTAATTGCTAATGTTCATAACACATTGTTAATAATTATTGAAATTATAAACTGATTCATAAGTCTGTAAAACAGACAATTCGCTATCGATATGAGCACAAGAGGTACTCGCAGAAGGGGTATACGAGGTCGCGGTAGAGGTCGAGGAAGTGCTAGAGCGGGGACTTCAGCATCGGGCCACATGCCGGCTAGGGAGGCACCAGCCTCACTAGTAACTGAGTCAGGGTCTCATGATCAAGCAGCTGGGGATGATGCTTTATATCAAGCAATGCTACTAGTTCTTGAAAGGGTTGCTGGAGCAAGTATTGGATCTGTAGGCCGGTGGTCAATTTTGGAGCGACTCTAATCTAATGGAGCGGAAATCTTCAGAGGTGTTTTGGGTGTATCCCCGAATGTGGCAGAATATTGGTTAGAGGCTACCGAGCGAGTAATGGATGACCTTGACTGTACTTCAGAGCAAAAATTAAAAGGGGAAGTGCCTTTACTGCGTGATGAGGCCTACCAGTGGTGGCTCATTGTGAGAGAAGGTACGCAAGCTGATCGTTTGACATGGGATTTCTTTAAAGTAGCCTTTTCAAGGAAGTATGTGGGCGCAAGTTATGTAGACGCCCGAAGGAAGGAATTTCTTAATTTGACTCAGGGGAATAAAATCGTGGCGAAGTACGAGGCAGAGTTTCTGTGGTTGAGTCGGTATACACGCAGGATAGTCGCAACTGAATATGAACACTGTGTGCGGTTTGATGATGGCCTCTGACATGAGTTGTGACAGCCCTAAATTGACCCTAGTGGGAAAGTGGTTTCGGGACCACTAAACTGAGTCACTGAAGTATTTGAATATGATATTTATTGTCTAAAATATGTGAATATGAATGTGTGAAAGTTTTAAGCTTCGATTTAGTCGATTGCATGTGAATTTAGTTAATAGGACTTATGTGTGACACTTTTGAAATGTGATAGGTTAATCTATAAGGAACTATTAATGCATGTTATAAAAATGATGGGTTTGCATGTCAAATTAACCAAAAAATCAAGATGGTGGCCGGCCATGCTATGGGTTAAAGCATATTATAAACATTTTGTGTTAATGTTTTATGTTAGAAATAATAAAATAAAAGGTTAGTAATAAAGTAATGAAAAGGGAGGGGTGATGAAAACAAAGTTGTCTCATCCATGCTCCCCCATTGCCGTGACTTAAGGAAGGAAGAAGAAGAGGATTCTCTTGCTTCATGTTCGGTTGGTTGATGTTTAGGAAGAGGTATGTTTGATGTTATTCCATGAAATTCATGCATATTTTTAGATGTTGGTTTAAATTCTTTTGCTATTTGATGGAGATGATACTCGGCCATGGGTGTTGTCTTCTTGGTTGGTGTTTGATGTTGTGGTGATGAGGCATGAAGATGATTGAGTTTGAGTGCTTAATAAAAAGGATGGGTCTTAACAACTTCATGAAGTATTCGGCCATGGTGCTAAAATGTTGTATTGTGTTTAAACTTAGAATTTTTAGTTATATAAATGTGTTAAGTTGCTTGAAATGTTAGATTAATTTGAACTCATCACCAAGTTCTTTAGGCAACCCATGTTAAAAATTTCGGTATTGAGATGCCTAGAACTTTCGGCCATAGTAGCTATGGAGAAATAAGGTTTTTGTTTCTTGTTAAATTGGATGTATCTTGTTGTATGCGTGCTTGAACAAACTATGATTAAATAGATGCATAGATTTAAGGTGGGAAGAATTGGCTATTATGCTTGATACTAATGCCGAATATGAGAATGTTGTACTTGAAAAATGTAGGTGAACATGACAAGTGTATTCGGCTTAGGGCATAAAGGATATGAAAATTTGGTATTTATTTTTGATTGTGTGTGTATGACCATGGATAATTGGCTGCACAAATATTATAAATACATAATGTATGTTAAATTTATTAAGCTACAAAACATTATACATGTTCGGCCAAGGTAAATTATTTGAGTAAAGTATATCTTGATGGTACATTTCGGCTAGTATAAAATGTATATGGATGTCGTATGACTATGTTTAATTTGGGAAGTAAATTGTTTGATTTAGCTCAAGAGCCTAGAGGATCAAAGTTGGATAAGGGAAAGGAAAAAGTGATCGAATAGCCGTCGAAATCATTCGACAACATCCGAGGTAAGTCTTCGAGTAATGAAACTTAGTTTATGATTTGATTAAGTCATGACATATAAGCATAACAAATAAACGGTGATATAATGATTCTACTTGAATTATATATTGAGGTGATTAGTTTATACCTATGACGGGTAGCCGAATGTGTATAGAGATCATGTTATAAAGCCAATCAAAATCATGCTCTTTGTATGTGGCTATTGAGCCGAAATTGGTAAGGTTTGATAAGTGTCTTGTGTTTGAGCTTTAGTAATGAAAATGAAATATGGATGTGTCATGATTTATTGATATTTGTGCATGATTATTTGAATGATATCCGGGCTAAGTCCCGAAGGCATTTGTGCTAGTGACTATATCCGGGCTAAATCCCGAAGGCATTTGTGCTAGTGACTATATCCGGGCTAAGACCCGAAGGTATTTGTGCGAGTTGCTATATCCGGCTAAATCCCGAAGGTACTTGGGTTTGGAAGTGAGCGACCTTGCTGTAATAATTTCAATTAATACGCTCATAAAATCCAAACGATAAGGTATGTTTCGTATATGCTTCGGAAAAGTCGATTCCAATTAAATAGTATTCGCTCAATTGATTAACGAACTTTCAGCCTTTAGTTAGGTTTGATACCTTGTGTATGAATATATTGATTGAAGCGTGGAGTAAGTATGATTTTGAGAATATACATATATGAAATTATTCATTTAGCCATATGAACGTTATACTTTAGTCGTAACTAATTTCATTACTCAAAACTTACTAAGCATTAAATGCTTATTCTGTTTCTTTGATTCTCTGTTTTATAGATTTTGTTCGTCAGCTATCGGACTCGGGATTGTCAAAGTCGAAGTCGTCCACACTATCTAAGCCCTTTTGGTACTCTTTTAGTTAAACTTTGATAACGACATGTATAGGATTGACCTTCGTTGTTAATTAAGTACCTTTTTGGTATTGTATATATTCGGTTGGCCATGCGAAAATGGCTTATATATTTTGAGCATAGCGTTATAATCATTTTGTATATATATATGGTTATTGAGAAGTGTGGAAATGCTTGACAATCATTAGCCATTGGAATGGTTAATCACGATCATATTTGGTGCTATGTATGTTAAATGGCTAGTTGAATCATGGAAACTATGAAATAGGTAAAATCTGCCTTAAAATAGGTGCTGACAGCAGCAGTGATGTAAGTTTGAAAAATCACTAAAAATAGTATAAATGTAACTAAATAATTAATAAATTATGTAATCGAATCTTGATGAGTCTATTTTCATATGGAAGAAGCTAAACGACCATATGAGCCGTATTTTATGAGATGTTTAAGTTTTCGTGAAACAGGACCAGAGAGATTACTGGATCCCCTATTCTGACTTTGAAAATTTACCATAAATTAACCAGAGACAATTAGAAGTCATACTTTATATGTATAGATTCCTTTTTCAGTATAGTTTCATTAGAAACAAACGGCATAAGTATTTAAGCTCTGTACAGGGAGATATCTAAGTCGTAATGCATGAAGGTCAGAGTAGTCGAACCCTGAAATAGGGGAGACTTTAACTAATAAACTGTACTAATTGGCTCTACCAAAAATTATAGAAAAAAATTTGTAGATGGACATATGAGTCTAGTTTCAGGAAAAATTTACGAAATCGGTTTTCGAGTTTTTGAACTCGAGATATGATTTTTAAGGTGACAGTGACGCAATTAGCCAACTTATCTGGAAATTTTAAAATGAACTGTGTAAATGAATGAATTAAGTCCGTTAACACCTCGTGTTCGACTCCGGCAACGGTCTCGAGTACGGGGCGTTACATGAGTTACGTGTGCTGATAGCCCTGCAGAGGGAGCGGGACTTTGCTTCCCTTGTGGAAAAAGAAAAAATTGCTAAGGAAGTGAAGCGCTCTGAGCACCAGAACCGCGAGAAAGATAGGGGCAAAAATAAAAGGGATTTTTGACCCTCGAGTTCTTCTGGAAAGCCTGTAAAGAGGGCTAGGTTTGATGGGCCAGTCTGAGCTGTTCCTGGTATTGTTGCAAGACCGCAACCTTGGCCGATTGTGGGAGAGCTCACCAGGGTGAGTGTTGGAAACAAACTAGGGAATGCTTTAGATGTGGGTCTATGGATGATCAGGTTAAGAACTGTACTCAGGGGTTTACTTAAATGTAAGCTACAGGATAGGTCGTGTTTAGCCTGTGAGAGGTGGTCAGTAGCCAGCGAGAGGCTGAGGTCAGGCTAGAGGTGGAAACGGGTTTGGTTGAGGTCGTGAAGCACCAGAAAGAGCTGCTAGAAACACTAAGGTGAGATAGCCAGCCTTGGTCTATGCTGTTCGTCGCCGAGAGGATGGGGATGCCCTTGATGTCATAATTGGTACGTTCCTGATTTATAATTTACCATGCACTGCTTTAATTGATATTGGGTCTACACACTCGTATGTTACGTACACTGTGTCCGATACGTTGGGTATTTAGTCTAAAACTACAGTTAGTGAATTGACGTGTTGAGTCCACTGAGACAACCGATTGGGGTGAGTAAGTTGTTAAGAGATGTGCCCTTAGAAGTCCAAGGGGTGGTCTTTTCGGCAGATTTGATGGAACTGTCGTTTGGGGAATTTGATATTATATTGGGCATGGATTGGCTAGTGAAACACCGTGCAAAATTGGATTGTGCTGCTAAGCGTATGGTGTTGAAGTCTACAGAGGATGAGGAGGTGACGGTGATAGGGGAGCAAAGAGATTATTTGTCCAATGTGATTTCTACGTTAAGGGCCGAGAAGCTGGTTCACAAAGGTTGCGAGGCGTTCCTAGCATATGTTAGTATTTTCGATTCTAAAGGTCCTTCTGTGGGAGATGTCAAAACTGTCAAAGAGTTTTTGGATGTATTTTTTGAAGAGCTTCTGAGATTGCCTCTAGATTGTGAGGTTGAATTCGGTATTGAACTCCTACCTAGAACAACTCCGGTGTCCATTGCCCCTTATAGAATGTCATCGAACGAGCTGGTAGAGCTAAAGGCTCAAATTCAAGAGCTATTGGATCGATGATTCATTCAATCGAATGTGTCTCCATGGGGAACACCGGTGTTGTTTGTGAAGAAGAAGGATGGATCCATGTGCATGTGCATTGATTATTGTCAATTGAACAAGCTGACTATCAAGAATAAGTACCCTTTACCGAGGATAGATGATCTGTTTGACCAGCTGCGAGGAGCTACGATTTTCTCTAAGATAGATTTTCAGTCTGGGTATCATCAGCTGAAGGTTAAGAAGGTTGACGTGTATAAGACTGTGTTTAGAACTTGTTATGGTCATTACGAGTTCCTGGTGATACCGTTTGGGTTGACGAATGCACCAGCGGCTTTCATGGATCTAATGAACTGAATATTCCAGTTTTAGTTGGATCGGTTCGTAGTTGTGTTTATAGACTACATCTTGGTGTATTCAAGAACTGAGGAGGAGCATGATTAGTAAGTTCTGAGGGAAAAACAGCTTTATGCAAAGTTCAGCAAGTGTGAATTCTGGCTGCGGGAAATGACATTTCTAGGACATGTAGTGTCGGTAGAGGGAATAAGGGTGGATCCTCAGAAAATTAAAGCTGTAGTAGATTGGAAACCACCGAAGATGGTATATGAGATTCAAAGCTTTCTAGGTCTGGTTGGGTATTATAGACGTTTTGTTGAAGGATTTTCATTGATTGCTGCACCTCTGACTAAGTTACTACATAGAGGGGTACCGTTTAATTAGACTGATAAGCAACAAGAGAGTTTTGAGAAACTGAAAGATGTTTTGACTAAGGCTCCTATTTTGATACATCCAGAGTCTGGGAAGGAATTTACTGTTTAAAGTGATGCATCGCACATTAGCTTGGATTGTATGCTGATGCAAGATGGTAAGGTGGTTGCTTATGCATCTCGTCAGCTCAAGCCTCACGAGACAAATTACCCCATTCATGACTTGGAATTAGCTGCGGTGGTGTTTGCATTGAAGACTTGGTGACATTACTTATACAGTGAAAAGACGATTATTTACACAGATCATAAAAGCCTCAAATATCTTCTTACTCAAAAGGAGTTGAATCTTAGGCAACAAAGGTTGATAGAGTTGCTTAAAGACTACGGTTGGTAAAGCTAATGTGGTAGCAGACACACTGAGTCGTAGGGTTGTATCTGATTTGAGAGCAATGTTTGCTCGTCTCAGCCTATTCGATGATGGCAGCTTGTTAGCTGAACTGCAAGTGAGACCGACTTGGATTGATCAAATTAAGGAGAAACAGTTGCTAGATGAGTTGCTAGCTTCTCATTTTTGACAAGTTGAGAATAGTGAGACCACGAATTTTGGGCTAAATTAGAAAGGAGTATCATGCTTCCGTGGAAGAGTATGTATACCGAGGGATTCTGATCTGAGGTAGTCTATATTGCAAGAGGTGCATAGTAGTCCATATGCTATGCATCCTGGCGGTAACAAGTTATATCGAGATCTTCGTGAGCTATACTGGTGGCCAGGGTTGAAACACGAAGTTACTGAGTATGTGAGTAAGTGCCTGAAATGCCAGCAAGTTAAGCTGAGCATCAATTACCTTCTGGGTTACTACAACCAGTTAAAATTCCACTCTGGAAGTGGGAGAGGGTAACCATGGATTTTTTGAGTGGGTTACCCTTGACGCCAACTAAGAAGGATTCGATATGGATGATTGTGGACCGATTGACTAAATCTGCCAATTTTATACCGGTCCCCACGGATTATTCGTTACAGAAATTAGCCAAGTTGTATGTGGCTGAAATTGTGAGGCTGCATGGTGTACCAATTTCTATCATATTTGACAGAGATCCTAGATTCACATCTCGGTTCTAGAAAAAGTTACACGAGGCTTTGGGTACAAGGCTGGATTTCAATATTGCGTTCCACCCTCAGACGGATGGGCAGTCAGAGAGGGTGATTCAGATACTGGAAGGCATGTTAAGAGGTTGTGTAATTGATTTCAGAGGTAGCTGGGAGGATTATTTGCCATTGGCAGAGTTTACTTATAACAACAGCTACCAGTCTAGTATTTGAATGGCACTGTTCGAGGCGTTGTATGGTCATAGGTTTCGTACTTCTACCTATTGGACTGAGCTGGGTAAGCGGCAAGTTCTGGGGCCAGAATTAATTTCTGATACAGAAGATAAGGTGAAACTGATTTGAGACCGGTTAAAGGATGCATCTGATAGGCAAAAGTCTTATACAGACTTGAAGCGTAAAGAGATCGAGTACTCTGTGGGGATTATATCTTTCTCAAGATCTCACCATGGAAGAAAATTTTGAGGTTTGGGCGGAAAGGCAAGCTTAGCCCTAGGTTTATTGGACCTTACCAAATACTTAGGCGGGTGGGACCGGTCGCTTATCAACTTGAGTTGCCTCCAGAGTTGGATAGGATCCATGACGTGTTTCATGTTTCAATGCTAAGGCGGTACAATTCTGATCCCTCATACATTGTATCAGATGAGGAAATCGAGGTCAGACCTAATTTGACTATGAGGAGGAACCGGTGCAGATATTGGATCGTGATTTTAAGGTATTAAGAAAGAAATCTGTTCCACTGGTCAAAGTGCTTTGGCGTAATCACGGTTCAAAGGAAGCCGCATGGGAGCCTGAGGAGGCGATGCGACATCAATACCCTCATTTATTCTGAACAGGTAAATTTCGAGGCTGAAATTTCTTAAAGTGGGTAGAGTTGTAACGCCACGAATTTGGGCCTAAAAGTATTGGGCCTTGAGTATGGGTCCGTAGGGAGGTTGTATAGAAGTAGTTAATTGTGCAAGGAAATAACACAACTGTGTATCTACTTCAGTGGTTAAGTGCTCTGTGAAGTGTCTCAGAAATCTTGGGTTCAAAAATGGGCTTTAGCAAAAATTTTGGTTTTAAGTGAATAAAACCCTCGATGCTTGGATGATGGCCTTCTAAATTATTGTGTTAAGTAAATGACACAAGGAAGCATGTGGTCTAGTGGTTGTGGTGTCATTAAGGTTGAAAGGGAGCCTGGGTTCAAGTATTGCCTCTTGCAATTTATTTTGGTTTTTCTTTTAAAGGAACCTGGACTTTGGCTTATAGACCTTATAATTAATTGAGGATATTTTGTGACACAGAAAGAGCTTGTGGTGGAATGGCAAGGTGGCATGTTGTGTAACTGTGAGGTCTGAGGTTCAAGTCCTGGGATGCACAATGGAGTATTTATTTTGCTATTTGAGCTGTGTAGGAGGTGGAGTTGGACTGGAACTCTGTGGTTGAAGTGGTCATAAAAAAAAAGAAAAATAAGGAATTTTCCTAATGGTTGAAAGTAATCCCACATCGGGAAGCTAACATGAGCATTGGTGAGAAGTTGACTTTAAATAGAGCGAACCAGATGAGTTGGTGAAGGGGAAAGTGATTAAGATTCAATGCAGGATGTGCCAAAGTTGGTGATGGTGGACTTCGGCTTGTTCTCATAAACAGGTGTGTATTCACGCCATTCTTTGCTGGAAATCTACAAAAGCCGAAAAGCCAAAACTTTGGCATTTTAGGCCTCACGAGTGTACGATCACTCGTGGGGTAAACCAAGCCAACAAACCATGGGCGATAGACTGTAAAGGCCACCACGAGCGTTCTCGTGTACTGGGCCAAATGGGCCCTGTGGGCCCGCTTGTGTAAATCTAACTGATAGGTAGGAAGTAGTTGGGCTTGTCATGTCATGTTCATGGCATAAGCTGTTAAGGGCTTCGTTAGGCCGAAATGGGCTGGGAGGGCCCAACGAGCTCATGAGCCCTACACAGATTAAATCCATGGTAAGTGATAAAATTTGGACTGGGTTATGTAGGTCACATAGCCGTAGCTAAATTTAGGCTAAGTGAGCCATATGAGCGTGTGGGCCCATTTGGGCCGAATAATGGGTCTTAGGCCCATTTACACTGTTAGGTCTGTTTAGGTTACTTAAGTCGCTTGAGGTGATTGTGGACCTTCTGAGAGGTCGATTATCTGTACCGAAACCCCAGAGGGTAAAATTACATTACTATTCTACCCCTAATGGGTGGAAATGACTGTTATACCTTAGAGGTAGGTGAATTGATGAGAGTATGATATATGCATCATCGTATCTGAGTATGAAACCTTGCATACACGAAATATTATGACCTGACATATTGCATTGGGGTTGGGATTCTGATTTGGAGGAAGTATTGTTCTGGTGGCTTTGCCACGTATTTTGATATTAGTGGCTAGGCCACTTTACCGCTATTAGCAGCTTTGCTGAGTTACTATTAGCAGCTAAGCTGCGATATTGTTGAGTTGGCTGGGTGGGTCGATTTAATCCCCACATGGTGAGTTGGTTGGTATGGGTGGTGAGTAGGATGGATTGGGTTGGGTTGCAAACCTGTATTGTGATTATACTGTTTTGGGCATAGGCCCACACTGTTACTGCGTAGGGCTTAGGCCTAGACTGTATTGTTAATGAATAGGGCTCAAGCCCAGACCGTTACTATATGCACTGTTACTGTTGACCGATAAGGGATTACACATTGAGTTTTTGTAAACTCACCCTTCTTTTAACTGTACAGGTAATCCCCAGCCTTAGACGATTTGGAGCCGCGAGGGACTCAGTGGTGGCCACACTTCCACAGATTGGTTGTTAATAACTCAATTTATTTAAGCTTTCATATTTGGGTTTTAGTTATGTAATAAGGCCATTTGAGGGGTTTTAACTTTTAATGGGCTTTTGATTTCTTATATTAAACTGCAAGTCTAGGAAAACTCAAGTTTTCAAACTATTCACAGTTTTCTAAAGAACACGAGCTTAAACAACAAACGTTTCAAAAGATCTTCCGTGATTTAAGTTGAATTAATATCCCAAAGGCAAATATTTTGAGCAAACCTATGTGACGAGATGATTTACTAACGCCGTACAAAAGGTTTTACTTTTAGAAATAAACTTTTATCGACAAATCGATTTTTGAACGACACTTTGATGCAACACACCAGATTCGACCTTAGCGTTTAGGCCGGGTTTGGGGTGTTACACATTAAATCTACTGCTTGATGTCTCTTCATTTTCCCCTTAACCAAATGTCTTAATGCTTGTGTATTCATCTTTTAATTGGCACCATAACTAGCTTTGAGTGCTTCAATACCCACCAAAAACGTTCCAAATATTCACCAGCAATTAAGTGACCAAATGCACACTCTTTTATGCCAAAACTAGACAGCCAATTGAATGTGACAACATTTGATTCTTCTTGGCAAACGAACAACCCTTTTGTAGCTTTGTGACCAGCCTTTTGGACTTTCCTAAAATAATCACACAATCAATTTATTTAAGAAAAATTAAACACACTATAACTTAAGCATTAAAAAAATAACAACCAAATTAAATAACATACTAATATAAACAAACTCAAAAATATTTAACAACTAGGATGCTTAAATGCTTGGTTTAATTAAGATGTAAACTAAATGAACAATGAATTACTTAATGCATGACTTCATTAAAAAATGCAAACTTTAATTAACACGGGAGTTACATAATGCATGACTTTATTAAATGCAGAACACATAATGCATGTCATAATTAAAAGATGTAAATCAATAATGCAAAACATTAATTAAAGATGCATTTAATAAACAAGACATACTTAAAGACTCATATTATAATAGCTAAAGTAACTAAAATAAATAAATCAAAGTCCTTATTCCAGCAACCAAATTAACAAACTGGAATTAAAAGCTTCATTTTGCACTTGAACCCCTCGAGTTTGGGCCAATCTCGATGTCGTTGAATTGTTTCAAAACATGATGCGGCCGGGATCGCTTCATATAACCTTGTATAGCATGACCATCCTAACCTTAGATGGGGAGGGAATAAAGCGGGACCTTCAGATCAAGGGAACTAAAACCTTAATCCTCTAAAACCCAACGCACCATATAAACCTTCGTTACCTTTTAAAGCACCTTAAGATTAAGAGAAAAAACCAGCCTATAGTAGTGACTTTCTATTTTCGATTATGGTGAGGAAAGTAGATGAAGGTTTGCATGTAGTGCAAGCTGATGTATGCCAAATCTATGGTGAATTAGACCAAGTGTTGCAAAAAAATTTAGCCTCTAGCATACCCAGTAATACTGTACCTCATCTAAAGAGGGAAGGAAATAACATGCTAAGGAGGTTACCCTTAGATTAGGAGCTAAAATTAAGGAACCTATCTGACCGAATTGTGGGGAGAAAGAAGTGTGTGAGAAGGACAAGATCACCCGCATTCCTAGTGATGGAGATGAGATAATAGAGAAAAAAGGACCTGAGAGTGAACCCACACACATTGAACCTGAGGATCGAATCGTTCCAACCACCACCACTAAGTCTGAAGCCTATACCCTTTTTAAGCCGTCTAAAAGAGAAAAAGAAGTGAGATAATAGGGAGTTTATAGACTTCCTCAAAATGTTTAAAGCCTTAAATATGAACCTCCCATTGTTCGAACTCCTTTAGAAAATGCCCAAATATGCCAAATTCCTTAAGGATGTTATGTCTCAAAAGAGGAAAATATGGAGGGGAGAGAAAATTGCACTTAATGAGGAATGTAGCGCAGTTTTGTATAGAAAAGTTACTTTCAAACTAAAAGATCCCGGTAGCTTTACTATCCCCATTGAAATAGGTGGAGTGAGTTTCATGAAGGCCCTATGTGATCTAGGTGCCAGTATTAACCTCATCCCGTTATCAATTTATAGGGGTTAGGTTTGGGAGACCTTAAGGAAATAACAATCACCTTACAATTAGCCGGTCGATCTTTGGTACATCCCAAAGGAGTCCTTGAAGATGTGTTAGTAAGGGTTAGACAATTCATTTTTCCTATTGACTTTATCGTGTTTGACTTCGAAAAGGATCTTAAAATTCCTATACTCTTAAGGAGACCTTTCTTGGCCATGTCTAGAGCTACCATAGATGTAGGATGGGGTGAATTGATTATGAACATCTAGAGAGAAACAAAAGTTTTCAAATGTGTCAAGCCCAAGTCTAGATGTGTTGACATCATAAGAGTATAAGCCCCAAGTAATTGAGAAGAGAACTTATCATGCTAACATGTTTCCAGCTTTCATGGAATGGTGTAATTTTTCAAGTGTCTGTGTGCCACGCAAGAGAATCTAGAAGCAAATGCGAATAAGAAAAGCGTTGCGATTCTTGAGAGGCCTTGGTTGCATGCTAAACAAGAAACGTGTTCAAGTGTTGAGGACACTGATGAAACATTATTTTAGTGGAATAACTGACCGCCCAAAGTAGAATTTTTAACTCGTCGCTTGTCTTGAATGAACTCAAATTTGTAAATATTTGAATCATTGAGCATGGACTTCGTATATTTTCTTCATTTAGATTAGGATTTTAATTTGTGTTGGCTTAATTTTGAAATTGATAGGTCAGATTTTTGAAGATTGAGATGAAAATGTATGATTTTGTGGTGTTTCTAGGGTTAGTTCTGTGAAATCATGATAACCAAGGGGGATATCATAATTTTCTGGATAGTTTTGAGGGGGACCGAAATATTTTGGTTTCACAATATTGGGTCCCTAATTCACGATACCCCTGGAATTTGAAAAGTAAAAATTTTTTGGTTTACAGAGTGATATAGCGATACTTAGTTTTCGATATCGCAATATCTCAAAAAAAAAAACTAGAATGTAGGGAGTCCAAAAATAAGGGATATCACGATATCCACTGTAGGAAATCAAGATATTCAAGTCGAGTCAGGCGATACCTGATTTTAAGTATCACGACCCCCATTCATCTTATTTTCCCCCAAATCTTTCAATCTAAATCCCTAAAAACCCTTTTCCGTCTCTATTTTCTCTCAATCTCCCTTTCAAATCCTTTCAAATTTGTTTGAAATTTTTCTTCTTTTTCTTTATTTTTCTTGTTATTTTCTTATTTTGCAGGTATCACACTCCTTTTGCTTGGGAAACACGGGATTTCATCGACTCCATCGACAAACCAATAGCACGGTTTAAGTTTCCCATTTCTCATTTGTTTTGCATTTGATATTATTGCCTTTGTTCTCACTTTTATCATTTTGTTCTAGTTTTAGTGTTGTTTGGTTGTGAGTACTTGGTTAGCATCTACATTATATTTAGCTTATTTAGAAATTGATAAACATGCCCCCTAGAACTCAGAAATGAGCTAAGCCCCAACCTAAACCACGTCTATTACCAAAGTATGTTGATCAGCTGTTTAATGTCACAACAATAATGTGCAAGCGTACACTGTCGATACAAGTATAGTAGATAGATGTGAGTCTGTCGGATATCAATCCCATAGGGATGGTAGTCTTTTGTCTATTAATGTCGGTGTAACAACTAGATAGAAACGAGATAAATTGTAAGAATAGTTGTCGATGCAATAACTTGAAAATAATAAAATAAAATATGATAATGATAAACTGGGATCTCCAACATGAATCTTCTGAAAAATACAAAGTGCTTACAAGGTATAAAAAGATAGGTGATTATCGAGGCAATAAAATTTAATGTATATTTTACCCCAGCGTCACTCCTCTATTTAATCTGAGACTTAAACATGCATATTAACCCCACCTTCTAATGATGGCAATATGGCACTATTAAGAACAAGTGGACTAAATTCCTCTAATCCTCACTCAACTTCCGTTGTAATGCTTGTTGGCTCAAACAGTCACTGTACATTCCAATGTCAATGACTACAATAACACTTCCGTGTTAAAAAAATTCAAACCCCAAAATTAAGCCATAAAAGCAAGATTGAATAAGATAAATTTTCACCAAGAATTCATGTGTACTTCTATACAAACAAAAAACAGAGTGTAATCACCAGCATTTAGAAAGAAATAAGAAAGAGTCAAGTGGAGAATTCTATTCCTAGACAACTCGACTGAATCTCTCTATTCCTTATTGTCTTGCACTTAGGTCTCCTCCTCAGAAGTTAGTCTGCATCTAGTTTTCACGTTGGCTCACCCGTGAGAGGCTTAAGCTGCCATGGCTGCAAGCTTTAATGTGACACCCCTAATTTGACCCTAGTCAGAAAGTGGTTTCGAGACCACAAAACCGAGCCACAAAAATAATTAATTGTTATATTTTATGCTTATTATTTATGAATAAGTATGTGTGAAAATTTCATGCTTTAATTTTGTCATTTGGATGTGAAATAAATAAAAAGGGGCTTATGTGAAAAATCTTGAAAATGTCATAGGTTAATTGGTAGTGGCTAAAAATTTGCATGGTTTGAAGCATGAGGGACTTGCATGTCAAACATTCCTTTTTCTTGGTAGTGGACGGCAAGGATGGGCATGAATGACACATTTTGGCATTTTGTATGTTATATTTTAGTTAAATAATATCAAATAGTTTTATAATAAATCAAGTTATTATATGTCATAAGTGATAAGAGGAATTAAATAATTAAAAGGGTGAGAAAAAAACAAAGTTGGGTCTTTTCTTCTCCTCCATTGCCGTAGCCTAAAGGGGGGGGAAGAAAGTTTGGTTGCTTTGATTTTTGGCTTAGAAGATGGCTAGAATGAGGTATGTATTGAATGATTCTTGAAAATCTATGCATGTTTGAGATGATTAGTTCAAACTCTACTTATCCCATAGATTAAACTTAGAATTTTGAGGTTTGAGATTCGGTCAATAAGCTTGAAGCTCATAGTAGTTTGTTTTGGTAAGCTTGGTATACGGATGATAGATGTGTTTTGGTTTTGGTTTGATAATGATGTTAATGATGGTGATTTTCGGTCATGCATTAACTTAAATTGTAAGTATGATTTATGGTATAATTTGTGTGATGGAATGGTCTTGAGATTTGGCTTGATTAAATGGGTAAAATGCTAAGTGTTTTAAAGATGATGTAATGGTTATTTCGGTTTATGTGAAGTAAATATAGATGATGGTTATAAGCTGTTTTATGATTTGATAATGGTGATTAAATCTTGTAGTTAAGTGTTTAGATATATATATTAATAATGAATTTAGTTGTACTTGCTATGTGAGAAATGTGCAATGCTATAGGTATTTGATTATTAGATATGGTTATTTTAAGTTGATTTGTAATGGTATGATTGCATTGATGAATTGGTTTGGAAATGGTGGGAAGAATTGGCTATTATGCTTGATACTAATGCCGAATATGAGAATGTTGTACTAGAAAAATGTAGGTGAACATGACAAGTGTATTTGGCTTAGGGCATAAAGGATATGAAAATTTGGTATTTATTTTTGATTGTGTGTGTATGACCATGGATAATTGGCTGCACAAATATTATGAATACATAATGTATGATAAATTTATTAAGCTACAAAACATTATACATGATCGGCCAATGTAAATTATTTGAGTAAAGTATATCTTGATGGTACATTTCGGCTAGTATAAAATGTATATGGATGTCGTATGACTATGTTTAATTTGGGAAGTAAATTGTTTGATTTAGCTCAAGAGCCTAGAGGATCAAAGTTGGATAAGGGAAAGGAAAAAGTGATCGAATAGCCGTCGTAATCGTTCGGCAACTTCCGAGGTAAGTTTTAAGTGATTAAACGTTGAGTAAATTCAATCATAATAGGACATAATGAGTTGATTTAATAAGATATGATGTGGCCATGATATGTCTTAAACTCAAATGGTAAGTTCATAAGTGTTTGGACTTGGAAATTTAAGAGCAAATTGTAATAAATTGCTTAGGACAGCGGTAGTAACGTGATTTTAGAAAATCACTATAAATTGTTGGTGTGGAATTATAGGCTGAATAAAATATGTAATCAAAGCTTAATTAGTCTAGTTTCTTATAAAAGAGACCGTGTAAGCAAAGAAATTTCCTATAAAGAGATATTTAAAGTTGTGTTAGACAGTGTCAGAATGACTCCGAAATCCCCTGTTCTGTTTTTAGAAAATCATTATAATCTGTAAAAAAATGGTTATAAGATAACATTTATATGCTTAGACTCCTTAATGAGTCTAGTTTCAAATGAAATCAAATAGAACATATTTTGAATTCTGTACAATGAGAAATTTGATTCGTAGTGAAGAGTGGTCAGATTAGTCAAACAGGGGAAACTTTAAGAAAAATATGGTATTGATTGGCCAAACCTAAAATTCTGAAAATTTTATGGATTGAAGATATATGAGTCTATATTCAGGGAAAATTAACGGCAATTGATTTTGAGTTTTGTAGCTCCAGTTATAAATAATTTAGTGACTATTGCTCAGGAAAAATAGCTTGTAGTGAATATGTGAATTTGTTGTAAACATTGATGAAACTATTTGAGTTGCTTAATGGCTAGTGATTCGGCTAGTGTGAAATATTCAAATGTGCAATGCTATAGCAACTCAAATAGTTTCATCAATGTTTACAACAAATTCACATATTCACTACAAGCTGTTTTTCCTGAGCAATAGTCACTAAATTATTTATAACTGGAGCTAAAAAACTCAAAATCAATTGCCATTAATTTTCCCTGAATATAGACTCATATATCTTTTGTAACACCCCAAACCCGAGACTGTCACCGGAGTCGAACACGAGGTGTTACGGTAGTCCATTACTATAAATAAACACATTTACAATTGTCAGAAATCACCACACTATCCAATAATCACATAAAATGGCATGTATAGCTACACCCATCGCATTACGGTAGTCCTAGAATCGACTAAACCGTAGCTCTGATACCAATCAAATGTAACACCCCGAACCCGAGACCGTCACCGGAGTCGAACACGAGGTGTTAACAGACTTTAAACCACTTATAAAAAAAATTTCCCAGACACTGCCAATCTGCGTACTAGTCGCTTAAAAAAATCATATCTTGAGTTCAGAAACTCGGAATCCAGTTCCATAAATTTTCCCTGAAACTAGACTCATATGCCCATCTACATATTTTTTTCCAGAATTTTTGGTTGGGCCAATTAGTACAGTTTATTAGTCAAAGTCTCCCATGTTACAGGGATCGACTACACTGACCTTTGCGTATTACGACTTGGATATCTCCTTGTACAGGGCTTCAATACTGATGTCGTTTGTTTCTATAGAAACTAGACTCAAAGAGGAATCTATACATATATGGCATGACTCCTAATTATCTCCGGTGAATTTATAATGAATTTCCAAAGTCGAAACAGGGAATCTAGAAACCGTTCTGGCCCTGTCTTACGAGAACCTGAATATCTCTTAACATACTGTCCATATGATCATTTCGTTACTTTCCTATGAAAATAGGTTCATCAAGGTTCGTTTACATAATTTATTCACTATTTAATTCCCTTCCTACTATTTTTAGTGATTTTCCAAATCTACATCACTGCTGCTGTCAGCATCTGCCTTTAAGGTAGACTTTACCTATTTCATAGTTTCCATGATTCAACTAGCCCTTTTAGCATAAATAGCACAAATTATGATAGTGATTAACCATTCCCATGGCCAATCCTTGTTAAGCATATCCACACCTCTCAATAACCATATCCATACCAAATGATTATAACATTATACTCAAACATATATAAGCCATTTTCGCATGGCTATCCAAAATTATACAAGTCCAAAGGGTCCATGACCCACAACAAAAAGGGTAGTCCTATACATGCCATTTCGAAGTTCAACCAAAATTGTACCAAAAGGGGGGGGCTTTGATAGTGTGGGCGACTTCGACTTCAAAATCCCGAGTCCGATAGCTGGAGAACCAAAATCTATAAAACAGAGAATCAAGGAGACGGAGTAAGCAATTTATGCTTAGTAAGTTTTGAGCAAGGGATTCCAGCACAACAAAAGTATAGCATTCATGTAGCTAAACGGATAATTTCATATGCACAATTTTTCAACATCATACTTACTTCACATTACCAACCCTTTTATTCATACACAAAGATCAACTTAGCCAAAGGCCGGTAGCTCATTTATCAACTGAGCGAATACTTATTTGTAAGGGCTCAACTAATTCAAAGCACATACGAAACATACCTTAATGTTGGGATGTTTCAAGCGTATTAACTGAAATTTTTACAGCAAGATCATTCATTCCCAAATCACGTACCTTCGGAATTTAACCGGATATAGCTACTCGTTCAAATGCCTTCGGGACATAGCCCGGTTATAGTAACTCGCACAAATGCCTTCGGGACTTAACCCGGATTTAGTAACTCGCACAAATGCCTTCGGGACTTAACCCGGATTTAGTAACTCGCACAAATGCCTTCGGATCTTAGTCCGGATTTAGTAACTCGTACAAATGCCTTCGGATCTTAGTCCGGATATGGTCACCTAGCACAAAGCCTTCGGGACTTAGCCCGGACATCATTCAAATAACCATGCACATTTAACAACAAATCATGGCACATTCGTATTTCATTTTCGTTAGCAAAACTCAAACACAAGACTCTTATCATTCTTGCAATTTCGGCTCAATAGCCACACACAAAGAGCATGATTTTGATTTGCATAAAACATGATCTAATCAAATCATAATTTAAGCTCTTTTACTCAAGAACTTACCTCGGATGTTGTCGAACGATTCCGATAGCTATTCGACCACTTTTTCCTTCCCTTTATCGGATTTAGTTCCCCTTTGCTCTTGAGCTTAATTAAACAAATAAATTGATTTAATCATTTGAGCATCGAAAAGAGGAACACAAGGCACTTAGCCCATATTTATACATTAGACATTAAAGTCACATATGTACGGAATCATGAATCAAACTCAACATTTTGGCTAATTTTCCCCCTTAGCCGAATTTTCTAAGCCAAGACAAAAGCATCAATATGCTTGCCTCTGACCGAATACATGCAACACCAATCTCCTTCCTATGGCCGAATATGCATGTCTATGTTGGGGCCGATTGTAACACTTAATACATTCTACAAGTATGGTCACTTGTATTGACTAAACACCATTTTGTTTCAAGTTCAAAACTTGGCTAATACACACATATATACACTAGTAAAGCATCCTCTCCCTTTCCATCAATTTAACACATGCATTACTCATTAATATACAAAAATTATATTCGGCCTTAGCACACAACTTGCTAGCCGATTCTTCTCCATCTAGCAACCAATGCACATATGTGCTCACTCAAAAATGCTAAAAAGAAGATTCAAGAATCATCAATCCACCATCACATGCATCATTAACAAGCTTCATATTTAGCATGCAATGGCATTAACACAAAATCCACCTAGGCCGAATATCATCCCCATGACATAGCAAAGATTTGAACCATGGGCTAATTAGAACTCAAGCTAGCAACTAAAAACATGCATGAATCTCATGGCACAACCTCAAACATACCTTGATCTAGATACAAGTATGGCCAAACCTCCTCCTAATCCTCTTCCAAACCAAACATAAAGCAAGAACTCCTTCCTCCTTCCTTAGAATTTTCGGCCAAAAGAAGATGAAAAAGGATGAACAAAATTTTTCTTTTCTTTTCTTTTACTCACGACAATGGGGGGCATGGATGAGACCATTCTTTTTTTTTTCATCACTCCTCCCTTTCATTATTTAATTACCATGCTCATTATTTTATTGTTTCCACCCATGATGCACCAACACAACATGTCTATGACATGTCTTGCCCATCACACTTGGTCTACCATACTTGTCATGGCCGGCCACTACTAATTAGGGGGGGAATTTGACATGCAAGTCCCCCCTTTTTATTTCATGCACTAATAGGTCCTTATGCTTCGACCTATCACATTTCAAAATTTTCTCACATAAGTCCTATTTACTAAAATTCACATGCAATCAACTAAATCGAAGCTTGAAATTTTCACACATTCATAATTACATATTCTAGACCATAAATATCACATTCGAACATTTCGGTGACTCAGTTTAGCGGTCCTGAAACCACTTCCCGACTAGGGTCAATTTTGGGCTGTCACAACTCTCCCCCACTTAAGAAATTTTCGTCCCCGAAAATCTTACCGGTAAATAGGTTTGGGTATCGTTCTTTCATCAAGCTCTCGGTTTCCCAAGTAGCTTCCTCGATCCCGTGTTTGAGCCATAAGACCTTAACTAACGGAACCCTTTTGGTTCGCAACTCTTTCACTTCACGAGCTAGGATACGAATCGGTTCTTCTTCATAACTCAAGTCAGATTGAATTTCAACTTCTGAGGGATTAATCACATGTGACGGATCGGATCTATAACGTCGAAGCATCGAAACATGAAAGACATCGTGAATCTTTTCAAGTTCAGGGGGCAAAATCAATCTATACGCAATCGGACCAACTCGTTCGGAGATTTCGTACGGCCCAATGAATCTCGGGCTCAACTTGCCCTTACGGCCAAATCTGAGTACCTTTTTCCAAGGCGAAACTTTAAGAAACACTTTATCTCCCACCTGATATTCAATGTCTTTTCGTTTCAAATCCGCATACGATTTTTGACGATCTGTGGCTGCCTTCAGACTTTCACGGATTATCTTTACTTTCTGTTGGGCATCTTTAATCAAATCAACTCCGAAAATTTTACTTTCACCGAGCTCGGTCCAAAACAATGGTGTACGGCATTTACGACCGTACAAAGCCTCGTAAGGTGCCATCTTAATACTTGATTGAAAACTATTGTTGTAAGCGAATTCAATCAAAGGTAAATACCGTTCCCATGAACTACTGAACTCGAGGATGCAACATCTCAACATATCCTCAAGTATCTGAATTATCCGCTCGGATTGACCATCGGTTTGGGGGTGAAAAGCAGTACTAAAATGCAGCTTGGTACCCAAAGCTTCTTGCAATTTCTTCCAAAATCGTGAGGTGAATCTCGGATCTTTATCCGACACGATAGAAATAGGTACCCCGTGTAATCTCACAATCTGAGAAACGTACAATTCAGCTAGTTTATCCAATGAAAAATCCGTACGCACGGGGATAAAGTGAGCCGACTTAGTCAGTCTATCGACAACAACCCAAATCACATCTTTCTTACTTGCTGACAATGGCAGTCCGGACACAAAGTCCATTGTGACTCGATCCCATTTCCACTCGGGTATCATGATCGGCTGAAGTAATCCTTAAGGCACTTGATGTTCTGCTTTCACTTGTTGACATATTAAACATTTCGAAACAAAGTCAGAGATGTCTCGTTTCATACCATGCCACCAAAACCGACGTTTCAAATCGTTGTACATTTTCGTACTCCCCAGGTGAATTGACATTCGGCTACAATGGGCTTCGTTCAGAATCATCGAAATGAGTTCCGAATTCCTTGGAACACACAAACGACTTCTGAACCTCAAACAATCATCATCATCAATTTGAAACTCCGATTCCTTGTTCGGAACACACTCAGCCCGTTTTGCAACCAATTCATCATCAACTTTCTGGGCTTCACGAATTTGATGAATCAATAATAGTTTGGCTTTTAATTCAGCTACTAACACATTGTCGGGTAGAACAGACAAGTGCACATTCATCGCTCGTAAAGCAAACAATGATTTCCGGCTTAAGGCATCCGCAACCACATTAGCCTTTCCCGGGTGGTAATCAATGACAAGCTCGTAATCTTTCAACAACTCAAGCCAACGTCTTTGTCGCAGATTTAAGTCTCTTTGAGTCATCAAATATTTGAGACTTTTGTGATCCGAAAATACATGGCACTTTTCACCAAATGAGTAATGTCGCCATATTTTTAAAGCAAATACGATGGCAGCTAGTTCAAGATCATGGGTCGGATAATTTTTCTCGTGTGCCTTTAATTGTCTCGACGCATAGGCCACCACTCGACCTTCTTGCATCAATACGCAACCCAACCCAAGTAGGGATGCATCACTATAAATGACAAACTCTTTGCCTGATTCAGGTTGCACTAAAATTGGAACTTCAGTCAAATAAGTTTTCAGTTGATCGAAACTTTTTTGACATTTCTCCGTCCATTCGAACTTAACATCCTTTTGAAGTAGCTTCGTCATTGGTGTGGCTATCATCGAGAAACCTTTTACAAATCGTCGGTAATAACCGGCGAGCCCCAGGAAGCTCCGAACTTCGGTAATATTTCTTGGAGGCTTCTAGTTAAGTATGGCTAAAATTTTGCTCGGGTCAACTCGAATACCCGATGCGGATACCACGTGACCCAAGAAGCTAACCTCTCTTAACCAGAACTCACACTTACTGAACTTAGCATATAACTGCCTATCCCGCAAAATTTGCAACACTAATCTCAGGTGCTCAGCATGTTCGGTCTCATCTCTTGAATAGACCAAGATGTCATCAATGAACACAACTACGAACCGGTCCAAATACGGTCTGAAGATCCGATTCATCAAATCCATAAATACCGCAGGGGCATTAGTGAGCCCAAACGGCATCACTAAGAATTCGTAGTGACCATATCTCGTTCTGAAGGCAGTTTTGGGTATGTCCGAATCTCGAATTCACAACTGATAATAGCCCGATCTCAAATCTATTTTTGAGAACACTGAGGCTCCCTCCAGTTGGTCGAACAAATCATCGATACGCGGTAACGGATATTTGTTCTTTATTGTCACTTTATTCAGCTGACGATAGTCAATGCACAACCTCATGGTTCCGTCCTTCTTTTTCACGAACAATACTGGTGCACCCCAAGGTGAGAAACTTGGTCGAGCGAAACCTCTATCCGTCAATTCTTGCAACTGAGCTTTGAACTCTTTTAACTCGGTTGGTGCCATACGATACGGAGCTATCGAAATCGGCGTAGTCCCAGGTACAAGCTCAATACCAAACTCTATCTCCCGAACAGGTGGTAAACCCGGTAATTCTTTAGGAAAAACATCCGGGTATTCACAAACCACCGGCACAGATTCGGGTTTCTTTTCTAATTCTTTGTCATCAAGTACATACGCAAGGTATGCTTCGCACCCTTTTCTTACATATTTCTGGGCCAACATTGAGGATATTACAGCTGACAACCCCTTTAAGTCCGTAGACTCAACTCAGATTATCTCGTTATTTGCGTACCTCAAATCAATAGTCTTGCTTTTGCAATTCACAACCGCATCATGCGCGGTCAACCAATTCAAACCAAGAATAACATCAAATTCATCAAACGGCAAAAGCATCAAGTCCGCCGGAAAACAGGAACCTCGAATTACTAGGGGACATTTCTTACACACTTTGTCGACAAGCACGTAACGACCCAAGGGATTTGACACCCGAATTACGAACTCAGTAGACTCAATAGGTAAAGTCTTACTGGATGCTAAGGTTTCACATATGTAAGAATGAGTAGAACCGGGGTCAATCAAAGCAATTACATTAGTATCAAAGAGAGTAAAAGTACCGGTAATAACATCAGGCGAAGAAGCATCCTCGCGGGCACGTATAGCATAAGCTCTAGCAGGCGCACGAGCCTCGGATCTGGTCGTAGCATCTCTAGATCCTCTCTGACCACCGCTAGCATTGCCCGTATTTCTAGATGGTCTACCTCGAGCAGTGGTAGCACCCGGTTTCCCACTCTGATTTACATTCTGTTCAGACAACCTCGGGCAATCTTTAATGAAGTGGTCAACTGATCCGCACTTGTAACAGGAGCGGTCAGGGAATCTACAACTCCCCGAATGCCATTTACCGCAATATCGACATTCCGTTCTATCTCGACGTTCATTCCCAACACTGGCGACCGAAGTGCCTCGTGTACCCACAGGGGGTCGATCACGATCTCGTCTAAAAAGGCCCGAAGTGCCTCTAGACCGGCCCACATCATCTTGAAATTTCTTCGATGCCTGTTGAAGAGACTTTCCTGAGGATCTTTTACGAAACTCTCCAGTTCCCACATCAACTTTTTGTTTTTCTTTTCTAAGCTCTTCGGCTTTACAAGCTCGCTCGACAAGTACTACGAACTCTTGTATTTCAAGAATGCCAACGAACATTTTTATATCTTCATTCAGCCCATCCTCGAAGCGTTTACACATGATAGCCTCGGACGAAACACATTCCCGAGCGTATCTACTAAGTCTAACAAATTTTCGCTCGTAATCAGTAACTGACATAGAACCTTGCTTAAGCTCAAGAAATTCCTTCCGTTTTTGATCAACAAATCTCTGACTGATATACTTTTTCCGAAACTCAGTTTGGAAAAACTCCCAAGTTACTTGCTCTCGGGGCACAACAGAAGTCAGAGTACTCCACCAATAGTAGGCAGAATCGCGTAGCAAGGAGATAGTACACTTTAGGCATTCATCGGGTGTACAAGATAGCTCATCGAGTACCCGGATAGTGTTGTCCAACCAAAATTCAGCTTGCTCGGCATCGTCGCTATCCGTAGCTTTAAATTCAATAGCCCCATGTTTTTGGATTCTGTCAACTGGGGGCTTATTTGACCTTATTTGGTCAGTTACCGGAGGTATTGTAGGTGCGGGGGTGGTATTAGTCGGGAATGGAGGTTGTGGAACAGCCGTATTAGTTCGAATGTATTGGTTGAACCAATCATTCATCACGATATAGAAAGCTTGTCTAGCTTCATCATTCGGGTTACTAGCATTAGGTTGAGAGTCCACCGGCGCTGTCCCTTGTGCGGGAGCAGGCGCTACACTCTCAAGATCATCAGCTACCGCTCGGTCGGGATCGGGATCCATTACTATAAATAAACACATTTACAATTGTCAGAAATCACCACACTATCCAATAATCACATAAAATGGCATGTATAGCTACACCCAACGCATTACGGTAGTCCTAGAATCGACTAAACCGTATCTCTGATACCAATCAAATGTAACACCCCGAACCCGAGACCGTCACCGGAGTCGAACACGAGGTGTTAACAGACTTTAAACCACTTATAAAAAAAATTTCTCAGACACTGCCAATCTGCGTACTAGTCGCTTAAAAAAATCATATCTTGAGTTCAGAAACTCGGAATCCAGTTCCATAAATTTTCCCTGAAACTAGACTCATATGCCCATCTACATATTTTTTTCCAGAATTTTTGGTTGGGCCAATTAGTACAGTTTATTAGTCAAAGTCTCCCATGTTACAAGGATCGACTACACTGACCTTTGCGCATTACGACTTGGATATCTCCTTGTACAGGGCTTCAATACTGATGTCGTTTGTTTCTATAGAAACTAGACTCAAAGAGGAATCTATACATATATGGCATGACTCCTAATTATCTCCGGTGAATTTATAATGAATTTCCAAAGTCGAAACAGGGAATCCAGAAACCGTTCTGGCCCTGTCTCACGAAAACCTAATTATCTCTTAACATACCACTCATATGACCGTTTCGTTTCTTCCATATGAAAGTGGATTCATCAAGGTTCATTTAAATAATTTATTCACTATTTAATTCTATTCCTACTATTTTTAGTGATTTTCCAAATCTACATCACTGCTGCTGTCAGCATCTGCCTTTAAGGTAGACTTTACCTATTTCATAGTTTCCATGATTCAACTAGCCCTTTTAGCATAAATAGCACAAATTATGATAGTGATTAACCATTCCCATGGCCAATCCTTGTTAAGCATATCCACACCTCTCAATAACCATATCCATACCAAATGATTATAACATTATACTCAAACATATATAAGCCATTTTCGCATGGCTATCCAAAATTATACAAGTCCAAAGGGTCCATGACCCACAACAAAAAGGGTAGTCCTATACATGCCATTTCGAAGTTCAACCAAAATTGTACCAAAAGGGGGGGGCTTTGATAGTGTGGGCGACTTCGACTTCAAAATCCCGAGTCCGATAGCTGGAGAACCAAAATCTATAAAACAGAGAATCAAGGAGACGGAGTAAGCAATTTATACTTAGTAAGTTTTGAGCAAGGGATTCCAGCACAACAAAAGTATAGCATTCATGTAGCTAAACGGATAATTTCATATGCACAATTTTTCAATATCATACTTACTTCACATTACCAACCCTTTTATTCATACACAAAGATCAACTTAGCCAAAGGCCGGTAGCTCATTTATCAACTGAGCGAATACTTATTTGTAAGGGCTCAACTAATTCAAAGCACATATGAAACATACCTTAATGTTGGGATGTTTCAAGCGTATTAACTGAAATTTTTACAGCAAGATCATTCATTCCCAAATCACGTACCTTCGGAATTTAACCGGATATAGCTACTCGTTCAAATGCCTTCGGGACATAGCCCGGTTATAGTAACTCGCACAAATGCCTTCGGGACTTAACCCGGATTTAGTAACTCGCACAAATGCCTTCGGGACTTAACCCGGATTTAGTAACTCGCACAAATGCCTTCGGATCTTAGTCCGGATTTAGTAACTCGTACAAATGCCTTCGGATCTTAGTCCAGATATGGTCACCTAGCACAAAGCCTTCGGGACTTAGCCCGGACATCATTCAAATAACCATGCACATTTAACAACAAATCATGGCACATTCGTATTTCATTTTCGTTAGCAAAACTCAAACACAAGACTCTTATCATTCTTGCAATTTCGGCTCAATAGCCACACACAAAGAGCATGATTTTGATTTGCATAAAACATGATCTAATCAAATCATAATTTAAGCTCTTTTACTCAAGAACTTACCTCGGATGTTGTCGAACGATTCCGATAGCTATTCGACCACTTTTTCCTTCCCTTTATCGGATTTAGTTCCCCTTTGCTCTTGAGCTTAATTAAACAAATAAATTGATTTAATCATTTGAGCATCGAAAAGAGGAACACAAGGCACTTAGCCCATATTATACATTAGACATTAAAGTCACATATGTAAGGAATCATGAATCAAACTCAACATTTTGGCTAATTTTCCCCCTTGGCCGAATTTTCTAAGCCAAGACAAAAGCATCAATATGCTTGCCTCTGACCGAATACATGCAACACCAATCTCCTTCCTATGGCCGAATATGCATGTCTATGTTGGGGCCGATTGTAACACTTAATACATTCTACAAGTATGGTCACTTGTATTGACTAAACACCATTTTGTTTCAAGTTCAAAACTTGGCTAATACACACATATATACACTAGTAAAGCATCCTCTCCCTTTCCATCAATTTAACACATGCATTACTCATTAATATACAAAAATTATATTCGGCCTTAGCACACAACTTGCTAGCCGATTCTTCTCCATCTAGCAACCAATGCACATATGTGCTCACTCAAAAATGCTAAAAAGAAGATTCAAGAATCATCAATCCACCATCACATGCATCATTAACAAGCTTCATATTTAGCATGCAATGGCATTAACACAAAATCCACCTAGGCCGAATATCATCCCCATGACATAGCAAAGATTTGAACCATGGGCTAATTAGAACTCAAGCTAGCAACTAAAAACATGCATGAATCTCATGGCACAACCTCAAACATACCTTGATCTAGATACAAGTATGGCCAAACCTCCTCCTAATCCTCTTCCAAACCAAACATGAAGCAAGAACTCCTTCCTCCTTCCTTAGAATTTTTGGCCAAAAGAAGATGAAAAAGGATGAACAAAATTTTTCTTTTCTTTTCTTTTACTCACGGAATGGGGGGGCATGGATGAGACCATTCTTTTTTTTTTCATCACTCCTCCCTTTCATTATTTAATTACCATGCTCATTATTTTATTGTTTCCACCCATGATGCACCAACACAACATGTCTATGACATGTCTTGCCCATCACACTTGGTCTACCATACTTGTCATGGCCGGCCACTACTAATTAGGGGGAATTTGACATGCAAGTCCCCCCTTTTTATTTCATGCACTAATAGGTCCTTATGCTTCGACCTATCACATTTCAAAATTTTCTCATATAAGTCCTATTTACTAAAATTCACATGCAATCGACTAAATCGAAGCTTGAAATTTTCACACATTCATAATTACATATTCTAGACCATAAATATCACATTCGAACATTTCGGTGACTCGGTTTAGCGGTCCCGAAACCACTTCCCGACTAGGGTCAATTTTGGGCTGTCACATCTTTCATCCATAAAATTTTCAGAATTTTAGGTTTGGCCAATCAATACCAGATTTTTCTTAAAGTTTCCCCTGTTTGACTAATCTGACCACTCTTCACTACGAATCAAATTTCTCATTGTACAGAATTCAAAATATGTTCTATTTGATTTCATTTGAAACTAGACTCATTAAGGAGTCTAAGCATATAAATGTTATCTTATAACCATTTTTTTACAGATTATAATGATTTTCTAAAAACAGAACAGGGGATTTCGGAGTCATTCTGACACTGTCTAACACAACTTTAAATATCTCTTTATAGGAAATTTCTTTGCTTACACGGTCTCTTTTATAAGAAACTAGACTAATTAAGCTTTGATTACATATTTTATTCAGCCTATAATTCCACACCAACAATTTATAGTGATTTTCTAAAATCACGTTACTACCGCTGTCCTAAGCAATTTATTACAATTTGCTCTTAAATTTCCAAGTCCAAACACTTATGAACTTACCATTTGAGTTTAAGACATATCATGGCCACATCATATCTTATTAAATCAACTCATTATGTCCTATTATGATTGAATTTACTCAACGTTTAATCACTTAAAACTTACCTCGGAAGTTGCCGAACGATTACGACGGCTATTCGATCACTTTTTCCTTTCCCTTATCCAACTTTGATCCTCTAGGCTCTTGAGCTAAATCAAACAATTTACTTCCCAAATTAAACATAGTCATACGACATCCATATACATTTTATACTAGCCGAAATGTACCATCAAGATATACTTTACTCAAATAATTTACATTGGCCGATCATGTATAATGTTTTGTAGCTTAATAAATTTATCATACATTATGTATTCATAATATTTGTGCAGCCAATTATCCATGGTCATACACACACAATCAAAAATAAATACCAAATTTTCATATCCTTTATGCCCTAAGCCAAATACACTTGTCATGTTCACCTACATTTTTCAAGTACAACATTCTCATATTCGGCATTAGTATCAAGCATAATAGCCAATTCTTCCCACCATTTCCAAACCAATTCATCAATGCAATCATACCATTACAAATCAACTTAAAATAACCATATCTAATAATCAAATACCTATAGCATTGCACATTTCTCACATAGCAAGTACAACTAAATTCATTATTAATATATATATATCTAAACACTTAACTACAAGATTTAATCACCATTATCAAATCATAAAACAGCTTATAACCATCATCTATATTTACTTCACATAAACTGAAATAACCATTACATCATCTTTAAAACACTTAGCATTTTACCCATTTAATCAAGCCAAATCTCAAGACCATTCCATCACACAAATTATACCATAAATCATACTTACAATTTAAGTTAATGCATGACCGAAAATCACCATCATTAACATCATTATCAAACCAAAACCAAAACACATCTATCATCCGTATACCAAGCTTACCAAAACAAACTACTATGAGCTTCAAGCTTATTGACCGAATCTCAAACCTCAAAATTCTAAGTTTAATCTATGGGATAAGTAGAGTTTGAACTAATCATCTCAAACATGCATAGATTTTCAAGAATCATTCAATACATACCTCATTCTAGCCATCTTCTAAGCCAAAAATCAAAGCAACCAAACTTTCTCCCCCCCCTTAGGCTACGACAATGGAGGAGAAGAAAAGACCCAACTTTGTTTTTTTCTCACCCTTTTAATTATTTAATTCCTCTTATCACTTATGACATAATAACTTGATTTATTATAAAACTATTTGATATTATTTAACTAAAATATAACATACAAAATGCCAAAATGTGTCATTCATGCCCATCCTTGCCGTCCACTACCAAGAAAAAGGAATGTTTGACATGCAAGTCCCTCATGCTTCAAACCATGCAAATTTTTAGCCACTACCAATTAACCTATGACATTTTCAAGATTTTTCACATAAGCCCCTTTTTATTTATTTCACATCCAAATGACAAAATTAAAGCATGAAATTTTCACACATACTTATTCATAAATAATAAGCATAAAATATAACAATTAATTATTTTTGTGGCTCGGTTTTGTGGTCCTGAAACCACTTTCCGACTAGGGTCAAATTAGGGGTGTCACATTTAAGGTAGGATGATGAAGATGATGATGGAGAAAAAAAGATCCCTTTTTCTTCTCACGTCCAACTTTTATGTCCTCCTGCAGTAGTACAGGTGTCCTTCCCTCAAATTATTTTGTCCTTGTACGTACAGGTTAGTTATACCAGACTAGACAGCTGACGCAATTTTAGTTCTCATTCGGACAACTGTCAGGTGCGTCGATAATTTTGGACGCAATCTGGAATTCACTTATGTAGTGACATTAATGCAAAAAGATAGAAAAATTAAGGATAAAATCAGCTAGGAATGCTAAAATGTATGCTAAGGATAACTAAATAGGAACAATTTAATCAATGAGTAAGGGGGAAAACCTATGTTCTTTTTAGTGCTATCATATGTCCTTGATAAATTTAAACAAAAGAGGCTGAAGACTTTTTCTCAAATATTCAAGGATGAACTTTTTTCTTTGAAAGGGGCTTCAGTCCTTCAGCTTCAGATTGTGAGGAAGTTTGGGACTTAGTCCGTTTTTGTCGACGGATGAACCTTGATATAATGCTAACTACACCTGTCGTAATTCCAACTATTTTGGAGTTTTACTCCAACTTGAAATTTACTAAAAAGAATATGGTTTACGTTCGACATAAAAAGGTTAATATATCCCCTAGAGCTATTGGTGAATATTATGGCATCCCCTATTATGAAAACAATGAATTATCCACTATGGATAATAATAAATTTGAAAATGTTAATATGTACGCTATTTTTAAGCTGGCTATAATGTTTCCCATTGATAAGAAGTGGATGCAATTCATTTGTATTTCCATATAACACCCCGGACCTGTCTCCATCATCAAAATCGAGTCACGGAGTATTACAATAACAATTTAAACATTTAACTTTAGTATCTCATAAATATTTAACCATAAATACAAACAATCATTCACATTGCAATTATAACAAACATACACTTATGGTCCTTAAATCAAGCTTACGGGGCCTTAAAAATAGTTCGGGAACATTCTGGGTTCAATTCAAAACAAAATTGAAAAGTTAGGAAAAATTTGAAAAATTTGAATTCAGGGGACACGGCTGTGTGGCTAGGCCACGTGTCATATTCCAAACCATGCGAAAATTTGAAGTCCAGAAACAGGGTCGTGTCCTAGCTCATTTGTTTACCTGTGTGTATAATCGAAGTAAGGTCTCAGGCTGTGTGTGCATTCTAGGTTGGGTCACACGGCCGTGCCACAGGCCGTGTGCCAGACTGTATGTACCCTGTACCTGAAAACATTAAGACACACGACCGTGTGGGTAGGCCATGTGTGACACACAGTCGTGTGATAGACCGTGTGACAGGTCATGTGCACCAAATTTTGCTTTAAAAACAAGGTAACTTTACACCTAACTTGGCCACCAATCCAAGCCTAAAACCATATTAAAGCCATAACCAAAAATACTCTTAAACAAGTTAAAACATACCAATTACCTACAATTCATGTTCCTAACCAATGTGCCCTCATTGACACCACATTTATATTATAAAATACAAGCCAACAATTCATCCAACTTTACATAATCAATATGCCATTCAAAGGCACCTCAAACAAAGACTAATTATTCCATAACCATGTTAAAGAACATATGACATTAACCACTTTCTCATCCTCAATCAACATTCACCAAAATGACCAAATATAACAAATCTCACCAAGTTTCCATTTCACAAAGCATTTACTAATTCACAGCAACAATTATACACATCCAAAAGAGTCAAGCTTATCAACATGTTTATTTCATTCATAACTATATACAAACATTTGTTTCAAGGCATAATATAATTCTAAAGTTTATATGACTTTCAATATAAGTAACTTATACTAGATTCAACCATAGACCAGAAGACTATTACTCAAAATATCATTATGCTAGGTACGTGCCATGACGCCAAAAAAAATACTTCACCATCATCGAGTTCGAGATTTCTCATGGATGTTGAGTCGTTGAAAAAAAGTAGGTAACCAACCTGCATTTAAAGAAGGGTTCAAACATTAAGCAAACTCATTCCTTCAAAGAATCGCACATACTCTTAGTGACCTAAATTTACGTTCCATAATGTATAAGTTTATCTCCATGGAATTTAGCATACTACTCAATAATTCATTTAATACCTCTTCCATGATATCTTTCGCATACCAATCTTTTCCACTGGATTTATTATACCTTGTTGATATGATTCATTCAATGAATGGCACCCAGTGCCTAAGGGTTAAACCGTAACCAAGTTTTGTGCCTTGCACTAGTGGATAAACTGACAGATATAATGATGTGCCCAGCACTAGTCAGATAAACTGACGAAAGTTGCACCCAGCGCTAGTCGGATAAACTAAAAATTACAATAGTGTGCTCATCACTAGTCAAATAAATTGAAGAAAGTTGCGCCCAACACTAGTCAGATAAACCGAAAAATATCATGGTGTGCCCAGCACTACTCAGATAAACTGACAAAAGTTGCGCCCAACACTAGTCAGATAAACCAAAAAATATAATGGTGTGCCGAGCACTAGTTGAATAAATCAACAAAGGTTTGCACCCAGCGCTAGTTGAATGAATCGACAATGGTTTGTGTATAAAATTCCTACACTTCCAACACAAGATCAGATGATTTCTATTCCATCATATCATAACTAAACTTCTCAGTTTACCAATATTGCTCATTATCAACTTATTCAATTCAATGTACAGCCCATAATTGTACACATAAATCATTTATCCATAACCAACTTTTTAAAACTATTTACTCAATCATTCAATTATTCCAATTCACTCTCCCATCATACTTCCATAGTCCATTTCATATAGAATTATCATATATATATTACAATGTTTGTAAGTAATGAAAATTAAATAGTTCGAGTCAAAAAGATACAAACTTACATAATTTATGATAGTTTCTGGTGATCGAGGTTGCTTAATCGATAAATATCTCCTTCCCTCGATTAATGACTGCTTTACTCGTTTCTTGATCTAAATATGATTATCTAATTCAATTAACTAGCTCAAAATTACAATAATTGAATTTAAACATTCTATCATAAAATTATATTTATACACTTAACCCTCAACAATTGGCAATTACACAACTTAGTAATTAACATCAAAATTAACTTAATCTCATCCTCATCTAATTTCTGTAGCTAACTGAATATACATATGAATCAATGACACTCCCTAAATTCTTGAAATTTATAATTTAACACCATGAAATTTTAAATTATCGCACTTAACTCCTTTAAAGCTAATACTAACTAAATTTCTACTTAAAGTAATAATTTCTCATACCATACAATTTAACAACCCAACCAACATTTCCAACAAAATAAATAGTCTCAAAACAGTCCCTTTACTTATCATAATTTATCCATTTCGTCCCTCAATTAGCTAATTTTTTTTATAAATTAGTCCTTAATGCAAAATTTCATAAATTCAATCTACAAGGTAGTTTCACTTAACTTCTGACCCCAAAATCTATCAAAACAACTCCAAAACTTAAATTTCTCTAAGATGACATCTTCCACAATATTAACAAATTCTTAAAATTCCAACATGGGTGATCTAATTCATGATCTTAAGGTTCCAAAAATATATAATTTAAGTAAAAAGGAAGAAAACTTACCAATCAAATTGAGGTTCCAAAATGGAACTAAACGGCTGAAAGTCTCTCTTCTTCCTTTGTCAATTTCGACATGCAAGAAAATAAAAGAGAAATGTTTTTGTTTCTTTTTAATTTTTATTTTACTCTTATCTTTCTTTATTATAAAACATTAATAACTTAACTTATGTTTTATTATAATAAAATTTATAACATTTTTAATCCAACCTATTATATTGTCGTCCACTAACTTGATCAATGGCTTATTTGCCTAGTAATCCCCTTGTTTGATATTCACTTATGATTTAATTAAAATTCAAAATTTAACACTCATTAAATTAAATCCTTGTACTTAAAATAAGTTTTAATTCAATTAAATTACCTAACCTAAATTTAATTTACTTCTAACTTAACTCCGTAAATAAATATTTAATAAAAATATTTACGAGCTTGATTTACAGAAATGGAGCTCTAGAAATACACTTCCCGACACAACTGACTTTCAGGTTGTTACATCCCATCTCAAAATACTTAACACTAATACAATTAATGTTTTTCTAGTTGCCTTGTTATATTGTAATTTGCAACGTAAATGTGACATCCCAAAATTGACCCTAGTCGGGAAGTGGTTTCGGGACCGTTAAACCGAGTCACCGAAATGTTTGAATGTGATATTTATTGTCTAGAATATGTAACTATGAATGTGTGAAAATTTCAAGCTTCGATTTAGTCGATTGCATGTGAATTAAGTCAATAGGACTTATGTGAGAAAATTTTAAAATGTGATAGGTCAATGCGTAAGGACCTATTAGTGCATGTGGAAAAAAAGGGGGACTTGCATGTCAAATTCCCCCCCTAATAAGTAGTGGCCGGCCATGCTATGGGTGGAAACATGTTGGGAACATGTTGGCCTAGTGAGGTATGTAGGATAAAATATAATAAGAAGTATGGGGAATAAAGAAATGGAAAAAGGAAAGGATGTGTGTAATTGTTTCTTCCCCTCCCCATTGCCGTGAAAGTAAGAAGGAAAAACAAAAAAAAAGTGTCCATCTTTCTTCATTTCCCCTTGGCCGAATGTTCTAAGGAAGAAAGAAAAACAAGTTGTGTTTTTTGGTTCTTCTTGGCCAAATTGAAAGGAAGAAGAAGGGAGTGAAGCAATCGGTCATCTTAGGTCACTATTAAGGTAAGGAAGTTTGTACTAGCTTTTGAAATTTTAGTTGATATTGAGTGAGTTATCAAGTGATTTTTGTAAACCATGTTGAAATTTCGATTTTGGGGGTGAGTATGGTTTTCGGCTATAAAAGATTAATAAGGGTGATGATTGTGTTTCATGCTAAACTTAGATGAATAATGGTAGTTGCTCACATCTTGATATCTATGAGTTCCTTTCTTGGTTCTACCATAGACCCCCAAAGTATATGTTTATTTGGTGTTGTTGGAGGTTTATGATAGAAGCTAATGAGTGAGAGTTTGATAGGCACCATGAGGTTAAACTTCATGAGATTGTAAGCTTGTAAGTTGGATGATGAAATTCATGCTTTGTGAAAGTAGAAGGAGCATTCGGCCATGAAGAAAAAAAGGGGGAAATTTATGATGAATTAAGTTGGAAGCTATTATAATGTACTTGTGCATTCGGGTATGGGATGAAAATATATGAGATGGCTATAATTAGCCTTGTGATTCGGCTCTTGTATATATATATGCACATGATGTATTGGTATGAAACATATATATATCACCCCAAAGTATATGTTTATATATGGTGGTGGTTTAGTTATGGACTAAATGATGGATACATATTGAGTTATAATATGTAATGCATTAGTTAGTAAAATGTATGTCATTTATATGTGGTACTAAGAATATAATTTGGCCTCAAAGTAGACATGCATATTCGGCCACATGAGATGGATTGGCGTTGCATGAATTCGGTTAGAGGCAAACATATTGATGCCTATATCTAGGTAAGGACAATCGGCTAAAGGGGAGTGTGGGTTAATATGTTGAGTTGATGCATGATTTCACATGTATGTGACTTTAAAGTCTAATGTATAAATATGGGCTAAGTGCCTTATGTTCCTCTTTTCGATGCTCAAATGATTAAATCAATTTATTTGTTTAATTAAGCTCAAGAGCAAAGAGGAAATAAATCCGATAAAGGGAAGGAAAAAGTGGTCGAATAGCCATCGGAATCGTTCGACGACATCCGAGGTAAGTTCTTGAGTAAGAGAGCTTAAATTATGATGTGATTAGATCATGTTTTAAGCAAATTAAAATCATGCTCTTTGTGTGGCTATTGAGCCGAATTTGCAAGAATGATAAATGTCTTGTGTTTGAGTTTTGCTAACGAAAATGAAATACGAATGGGCCATGATTTATTGTTAAATGTGCATGGTTATTTGAATGATGTCCGGGCTAAGTCCCGAAGGCTTGTGCTAAGTGACAATATCCGGACTAAGATCCGAAGGCATTTGTGTGAGATACTAATTTCGAGCTAAGCCCGAAGGCATTTGTGCGAGATACTAATTCCGGGCTAAGCCCGAAGGCATTTGTGCGAGATACTAATTCCGGGCTAAGCCCGAAGGCATTTGTGTGAGTTACTAAATCCGGGTTAAGTCCCGAAGGCATTTGTGTGAATTACTATAACCGGGCTATGTCCCGAAGGCATTTGAACGAGGAGCTATATCCGGTTAAATTCCGAAGGTACGTGATTTGGGAATGAATGAACTTGCTGTAAAATTCCAGTTAATACTCTCGAAACATCCCAACATTGAGGTATGTTTCGTATGTGCTTGAATTTAGTTGAGCCCTTACAAATAAGTATTCGCTCAGTTGATAAACGAGCTACCGACCTTTGGCTGAGTTGATCTTTTGTGTATGTACATAAGGGTTGATAATGTGAAGCAAGTACGATATCGTAAATTTGTGCATATGAAACTATCCGTTTAGCTATATGAATGCTATACTTTTGTTGTGCTGGAATCCATTGCTCAAAACTTACTAAGCATAAATTGCTTACTCCGTTTCATTGCTCCTCTGTTTTATAGATTTGGGTTCTCCAGCTATCGGACTCGGGATCTTGAGGTCAAAGTCGCCCACACTATCAGAGCCCCCTTTTGGTACAATTTTGGTTGAACTTCGAAATGGCATGTATAGGACTACCCGTTTGTTGTGGGTCGTTTGTATAATTTTGGATAGCCATGCGAAAATGGCTTATATGTGTTTGAGTATAATGTTATAATCATTCGGTGTGGATATTCTTGACAAGGATTAGCCATGGGAATGGTTAACCACTATCATAAATTGTGCTATTTATGCAAAAAGGGCTAGTTGAATCATGGAAACCATGAAATAGGTAAAGTCTACCTTAAAGGCAGATGCTGACAGCAGCAGTGATGTAGATTTGGAAAATCACTAAAAATAATAGGAAGGGAATTAAATAGTGAATAAATTATGTAAACAAACCTTGATGAATCTACTTTCATAGGAAAGTAACGAAACAATCATACGGACAGTATGTTAAGTTATATTCAGGTTCTCGTGAGACAGGGCCAGAACGGTTTCTGGATTCCCTGTTCCGACTTTGGAAATTCACTATAAATTAACCAGAGATAATTAGGAGTCATACCATATATGTATAGATTCCTCTCTGAGTCTAGTTTCTATAGAAACAAACGGCATCAGTATTGGAGCCCTGTACAAGGAGATATCCAAGTCGTAATGCGCAAAGGTCAGGGTAGTCGATCCCTGTAACATGGGAGACTTTGACTAATAAACTGTACTAATTGGCCCGACCAAAAATTCTAGAAAAAATATGTAGATGGGAATATGAGTCTAGTTTCATGGAAAAATCACGAAACTGATTTTCGAGTCGTGAAACTCAAGATATGATTTTTAAAGCGACTAGTACGCAGATTGGCAGTGTCTGGGAATTTTTTATAAGGGGTTTAAAGTCTGTTAACACCTCGTGTTCGACTCCGGTGTCGGTCTGGGGTTCGGGGTGTTACATTTGATTGGTATCAAAGCTACGGTTTAGTCGATTCTAGGACTACCGTAATGCGTTGGGTCTAGCTATACATGCCATTTTATGTGATTATTGGATAGTGTGGTGATTTCTGACATTTGCAAATGTGTTAATTTATAGTAATGGATCCCGATCCCGACCGAGAGGTAGCTGATGATCTTGAGAGTGTGGCGCCTGCTCCCGCACAAGGGACAGCGCCGGCGGACTCTCAACCTAATGCTAGTAACCCGAATGATGAAGCTAGACAAGCTTTCTATAGCGTGATGAATGATTGGTTCAACCAATACATTCGAACTAATACGGCTGTTCCACAACCTCCATTCCCGACTAATACCACCCCCGCACCTACAATACCTCCGGTAACTGACCAAATAAGGTCAAATAAGCCCCCAGTTGACAGAATCCGAAAACATGGGGGCTACTGAAATTAAGGCTACGGATAGCGACGATGCCGAGCAAGCTGAATTTTGGTTGGACAACACTATCCGGGTACTCGATGAGCTATCTTGTACACCCGATGAATGCCTAAAGTGTACTATCTCCTTGCTACGTGATTCTGCCTACTATTGGTGGAGTACTCTGACTTCTGTTGTGCCCCGAGAGCAAGTAACTTGGGAGTTTTTCCAAACTGAGTTTCGGAAAAAGTATATCAGTCAGAGATTTGTTGATTAAAAAACGGAAGGAATTTCTTGAGCTTAAGCAAGGTTCCATGTCGGTTACTGATTACGAGCGAAAGTTTGTTAGACTAAGCAAATACACTCGGGAATGTGTTTCCTCCGAGGCTATCATGTGTAAACGCTTCGAGGATGGGCTGAATGAAGATATAAAAATGTTCGTTGGCGTTCTTGAAATACGAGAGTTCGTAGTACTTGTCGAGCGAGCTTGTAAAGCCGAAGAGCTTAGAAAAGAAAAACAAAAAGTTGATGAGGGAACTGGAGAGTTTCGTAAAAGATCTTCGGGAAATTCTCTTCAACAGGCATCGAAGAAATTTCGAGATGATGTGGGCTGGTCGAGAGGCACTTCGGGCCTTTTTAGACGAGATCGTGATCGACCCCCTGTGGGTACACGAGGCACTTCGGTCGCCAGTGTTGGGAATGAACGTCGAGACAGAACGAAATGTCGATATTGCGGTAAATGGCATTCGGGGAGTTGTAGATTCCCTGACCGCTCCTGTTACAAGTGCGGATCAGTTGACCACTTCATTAAAGATTGCCCGAGGTTGTCTGAACAGAATGAAAATCAGAGTGGGAAACCGGGTGCTACCACTGCTCGAGGTAGACCATCTGGAAATACGGGCAATGCTGGTGGTGGTCAGAGAGGATCTAGAGATGCTACGACCAGATCCGAGGCTCGTGCGCCTGCTAGAGCTTATGCTATACGTGCCCGCGAGGATGCTTCTTCGCCTGATGTTATTACTGGTACTTTTACTCTCTTTGATACTAATGTAATTGCTTTGATTGACCCCGGTTCTACTCATTCTTACATATGTGAAACCTTAGCATCCAGTAAGACTTTACCTATTGAGTCTACTGAGTTCGTAATTCGGGTGTCAAATCCCTTGGGTCGTTACGTGCTTGTCGACAAAGTGTGTAAGTAATGTCCCCTAGAAATTCGAGGTGCGCAAATAACGAAGTAATCCGAGTTGAGTCTACGGACTTGGAGGGGATGCCAGCTGTAATATTAGCAATGTTGGCCCAGAAATATGTAAGAAAAGGGTGCGAAGCATACCTTGCGTATGTACTGGATGACAAAGAATTAGACAAGAAACCTGAATCTGTGCCGGTGGTTTGTGAATACCCGGATGTTTTTCCTGAAGGATTACCGGGTTTACCACCTGTTCGGGAGGTAGAGTTTGGTATTGAGCTTGTACCTGGGACTACGCCGATTTCGATAGCTCCGTATCGTATGGCACCAACCGAGTTAAAAGAGTTGAAAGCTCAGTTGCAAGAATTGACGGATAGAGGTTTTGCTCGACCAAGTTTCTCACCCTGGGGTGCACCAGTATTGTTCGTGAAAAAGAAGGACGGAACCATGAGGTTGTGCATTGACTATCGTCAACTGAATAAAGTGACGATAAAGAACAAATATCCGTTGCCGCGCATCGATGATTTGTTCGACCAACTGAAGGGAGCCACAGAGTTCTCAAAAATAGATTTGAGATCGGGCTATTATCAGTTGCGAATTCGAGAATCAGACATACCCAAAACTGCCTTCAGGACGAGATATGGTCACTACGAGTTCTTAGTGATGCCGTTTGGGCTCACTAATGCCCTGCGGTATTTATGGATTTGATGAATCGGATCTTCAGACCATATTTGGATCGGTTCGTAGTTGTGTTCATTGATGACATCTTGGTCTATTCAAGAGATGAGACCGAACATGCTGAGCACCTGAGACTGGTGTTGCAAATTTTGCGGGATAAGCAGTTATATGCTAAGTTCAGTAAGTGTGAGTTCTGGTTAAGGGAGGTTAGCTTCTTGGGTCATGTGGTATCCGCATCGGGTATTCGAGTTGACCCAAACAAAATTTCAGCCATACTTAACTGGAAGCCTCCAAGAAATATTATCGAAGTTCGGAAATTCCTGGGACTCGCCGGTTATTACCGACGATTTGTCAAAGGTTTCTCGATGATAGCCACACCAATGACGAAGCTACTTCAAAAGGATGTTAAGTTCGAATGGACGGAGAAATGTCAGAAAAGTTTTGATCAACTAAAAACTTATTTGACTGAAGCTCCAATTTTAGTGCAACCCGAATCAGGCAAAGAGTTTGTCATTTATAGTGACGCATCCCTACTTGGGTTGGGTTGCGTATTGATGCAAGAAGGTCGAGTGGTGGCCTATGCGTTGAGACAATTAAAGCCACATGAGAAAAATTATCCGACCCATGATCTTGAACTAGCTGCCATCGTATTTGCTTTAAAAATATGGCGACATTACTTATTTGGTGAGAAGTGCCATGTATTTTCGGATCACAAAAGTCTCAAAAATTTGATGACTCAAAGAGACTTAAATCTGCGACAAAGACGTTGGCTTGAGTTGTTGAAAGATTACGAGCTTGTCATTGATTACCACCCGGGAAAGGCTAATATGGTTGCGGACGCCTTAAGCCGGAAATCATTGTTTGCTTTACGAGCGATGAATGTGCACTTGTCTGTTCTACCCGACAATGTGTTAATAGCTGAATTAAAAGCCAAACCATTATTGATTCATCAAATTCGTGAAGCCCAGAAAGTTGATGATGAATTGGTTGCAAAACGGGCTGAGTGTGCTTCGAACAAGGAATCGGAGTTTCAAATTGATGATGATGATTGTTTGAGGTTCAGAAGTCGTTTGTGTGTTCCAAGGAATTCGAAACTCATTTCGATGATTCTGAACGAAGCCCATTGTAGCCGAATGTCAATTCACCCGGGGAGTACGAAAATGTACAACGATTTGAAACGTTGGTTTTAGGTGGCATGGTATGAAACGAGACATCTCCGACTTTGTTTCGAGATGTTTAATATGTCAACAAGTGAAAGCGGAACATCAAGTGCCTTCAGGATTACTTCAGCCGATCATGATACCCGAGTGGAAATGGGATCGAGTCACAATGGACTCTGTGTCCGGACTGCCATGGTCAACAAGTAAGAAGGATGCGATTTGGATTGTTGTTGATAGACTGACTAAGTCGGCTCACCTTATCCCCGTGCGTACGGATTTTTCATTGGATAAACTAGCCGAATTGTATGTTTCTCAGATTGTGAGATTACACGGGGTACCTATTTCTACCGTGTCGGATAGAGATCCGAGATTCACCTCGCGATTTTGGAGGAAATTGCAAGAAGCTTTGGGTACCAAGCTGCATTTAAGCACTGCTTTTCACCCCCAAACCGATGGTCAATCCGAGCGGATAATTCAGATACTTGAGGATATGTTGAGATGTTGCATCCTCGAGTTCAGTAGTTCATGGGAACGGTATTTTCCTTTGATTGAATTCGCTTACAACAATAGTTTTCAATCAAGTATTAAGATGGCACCTTACGAGGCTTTGTACGGTCGTAAATGCCGTACACCATTGTTTTGGACCGAGATCGATGAAAGTAAAATTTTCGGAGTTGATTTGATTAAGGATGCCGAACAGAAAGTAAAGGTAATCTGTGAAAGTCTGAAAGCAGCCACAGATCGTCAAAAATCGTATGCGGATTTGAAACGAAAGGACATTGAATATCAGGTGGGAGATAAAGTGTTCCTTAAAGTTTCGCCTTGGAAAAAGGTACTCAGGTTTGGCCGTAAGGGCAAGTTGAACCCGAGATTCATTGGGCCGTACGAAATCTCCGAACGAGTTGGTCCGGTTGCATATAGATTGATTTTGCCCCCTGAGCTTGAAAAGATTCACGACGTCTTTCATGTTTCGATGCTTCGACGCTATCGATCTGATCCATCATACATAATTAGCCCATCAGAGGTTGAAATTCAAGCCGATATGAGTTATGAAGAAGAACCGATGCGTATCCTAGCTTGTGAAGTAAAGGAGTTGCGGAACAAAAGGGTTCCGTTAGTGAAGGTGTTATGGCTCAAAACACGGGATCGAGGAAGCTACTTGGGAAAACGAGAGCTCGATGAAAGAACGATACCCAAACCTATTTACCGGTAAGATTTTCGGGGACGAAAATTTCTTAAGTGGGGGAGAGTTGTGACATACCAATTACCTACAATTCATGTTCCTAACCAATGTGCCCTCATTGACACCACATTTATATTATAAAATACAAGCCAACAATTCATCCAACTTTACATAATCAATATGCCATTCAAAGGCACCTCAAACAAAGACTAATTATTCCATAACCATGTTAAAGAACATATGACATTAACCACTTTCTCATCCTCAATCAACATTCACCAAAATGACCAAGTATAACAAATCTCACCAAGTTTCCATTTCACAAAGCATTTACTAATTCACATCAACAATTATACACATCCAAAAGAGTCAAGCTTATCAACATGTTTATTTCATTCATAACTATATACAAACATTTGTTTCAAGGCATAATATAATTCTAAAGTTTATATGACTTTCAATATAAGTAACTTATACTAGATTCAACCATAGACCAGAAGACTATTACTCAAAATATCATTATGCTAGGTACGTGCCATGACGCCAAAAAAAATACTTCACCATCATCGAGTTCGAAATTTCTCATGGATGTTGAGTCGTTGAAAAAAAGTAGGTAACCAACCTGCATTTAAAGAAGGGTTCAAACATTAAGCAAACTCATTCCTTCAAAGAATCGCACATACTCTTAGTGACCTAAATTTACGTTCCATAATGTATAAGTTTATCTCCATGGAATTTAGCATACTACTCAATAATTCATTTAATACCTCTTCCATGATATCTTTCGCATACCAATCTTTTCCACTGGATTTATTATACCTTGTTGATATGATTCATTCAATGAATGGCACCCAGTGCCTAAGGGTTAAACCGTAACCAAGTTTTGTGCCTTGCACTAGTGGATAAACTGACAGATATAATGATGTGCCCAGCACTAGTCAGATAAACTGACGAAAGTTGCACCCAGCGCTAGTCGGATAAACTAAAAATTACAATAGTGTGCTCATCACTAGTCAAATAAATTGAAGAAAGTTGCGCCCAACACTAGTCAGATAAACCGAAAAATATCATGGTGTGCCCAGCACTACTCAGATAAACTGACAAAATTTGCGCCCAACACTAGTCAGATAAACCAAAAAATATAATGGTGTGCCGAGCACTAGCTGAATAAATCAACAAAGGTTTGCACCCAGCGCTAGTTGAATGAATCGACAATGGTTTGTGTATAAAATTCCTACACTTCCAACACAAGATCAGATGATTTCTATTCCATCATATCATAACTAAACTTCTCAGTTTACCAATATTGCTCATCATCAACTTATTCAATTCAATGTACAGCCCATAATTGTACACATAAATCATTTATCCATAACCAACTTTTTAAAACTATTTACTCAATCATTCAATTATTCCAATTCACTCTCCCATCATACTTCCATAGTCCATTTCATATAGAATTATCATATATATATTACAAAGTTTGTAAGTAATGAAAATTAAATAGTTTGAGTCAAAAAGATACAAACTTACATAATTTATGATAGTTTCTGGTGATCGAGGTTGCTTAATCGATAAATATCTCCTTCCCTCGATTAATGACTGCTTTACTCGTTTCTTGATCTAAATATGATTATCTAATTCAATTAACTAGCTCAAAATTACAATAATTGAATTTAAACATTCTATCATAAAATTATATTTATACACTTAACCCTCAACAATTGGCAATTACACAACTTAGTCATTAACATCAAAATTAACTTAATCTCATCCTCATCTAATTTCTGTAGCTAACTGAATATACATATGAATCAATGACACTCCCTAAATTCTTGAAATTTATAATTTAACACCATGAAATTTTAAATTATCGCACTTAACTCCTTTAAAGCTAATACTAACTAAATTTCTACTTAAAGTAATAATTTCTCATACCATACAATTTAACAACCCAACCAACATTTCCAACAAAATAAATAGTCTCAAAACAGTCCCTTTACTTATCATAATTTATCCATTTCGTCCCTCAATTAGCTAATTTTTTTTATAAATTAGTCCTTAATGCAAAATTTCATAAATTCAATCTACAAGGTAGTTTCACTTAACTTTTGACCCCAAAATCTATCAAAACAACTCCAAAACTTAAATTTCTCTAAGATGACATCTTCCACAATATTAACAAATTCTTAAAATTCCAACATGGGTGATCTAATTCATGATATTAAGGTTCCAAAAATATATAATTTAAGTAAAAAGGAAGAAAACTTACCAATCAAATTGAGGTTCCAAAATGGAACTAAACGGCTGAAAGTCTCTCTTCTTCCTTTGTCAATTTCGACATGCAAGAAAATAAAAGAGAAATGTTTTTGTTTCTTTTTAATTTTTATTTTACTCTTATCTTTCTTTATTATAAAACATTAATAACTTAACTTATGTTTTATTATAATAAAATTTATAACATTTTTAATCCAACCTATTATATTGTCGTCCACTAACTTGATCAATGGCTTATTTGCCTAGTAATCCCCTTGTTTGATATTCACTTATGATTTAATTAAAATTCAAAATTTAACACTCATTAAATTAAATCCTTGTACTTAAAATAAGTTTTAATTCAATTAAATTACCTAACCTAAATTTAATTTACTTCTAACTTAACTCCGTAAATAAATATTTAATAAAAATATTTACGAGCTTGATTTACAGAAATGGAGCTCTAGAAATACACTTCCCGACACAACTGACTTTCAGGTTGTTACATCCCATCTCAAAATACTTAACACTAATACAATTAATGTTTTTCTAGTTGCCTTGTTATATTGTAATTTGCAACGTAAATGTGACAGCCCAAAATTGACCCTAGTCGGGAAGTGGTTTCGGGACCGTTAAACCGAGTCACCGAAATGTTTGAATGTGATATTTATTGTCTAGAATATGTAACTATGAATGTGTGAAAATTTCAAGCTTCGATTTAGTCGATTGCATGTGAATTAAGTCAATAGCACTTATGTGAGAAAATTTTAAAATGTGATAGGTCAATGCGTAAGGACCTATTAGTGCATGTGGAAAAAAAGGGGGGACTTGCATGTCAAATTCCCCCCCTAATAAGTAGTGGCCGGCCATGCTATGGGTGGAAACATGTTGGGAACATGTTGGCCTAGTGAGGTATGTAGGATAAAATATAATAAGAAGTATGGGGAATAAAGAAATGGAAAAAGGAAAGGATGTGTGTAATTGTTTCTTCCCCTCCCCATTGCCGTGAAAGTAAGAAGGAAAAACAAAAAAAAAAGTGTCCATCTTTCTTCATTTCCCCTTGGCCGAATGTTCTAAGGAAGAAAGAAAAACAAGTTGTGTTTTTTGGTTCTTCTTGGCCAAATTGAAAGGAAGAAGAAGGGAGTGAAGCAATCGGTCATCTTAGGTCACTATTAAGGTAAGGAAGTTTGTACTAGCTTTTGAAATTTTAGTTGATATTGAGTGAGTTATCAAGTGATTTTTGTAAACCATGTTGAAATTTCGATTTTGGGGGTGAGTATGGTTTTCGGCTATAAAAGATTAATAAGGGTGATGATTGTGTTTCATGCTAAACTTAGATGAATAATGGTAGTTGCTCACATCTTGATATCTATGAGTTCCTTTCTTGGTTCTACCATAGACCCCCAAAGTATATGTTTATTTGGTGTTGTTGGAGGTTTATGATAGAAGCTAATGAGTGAGAGTTTGATAGGCACCATGAGGTTAAACTTCATGAGATTGTAAGCTTGTAAGTTGGATGATGAAATTCATGCTTTGTGAAAGTAGAAGGAGCATTCGGCCATGAAGAAAAAAAGGGGGAAATTTATGATGAATTAAGTTGGAAGCTATTATAATGTACTTGTGCATTCGGGTATGGGATGAAAATATATGAGATGGCTATAATTAGCCTTGTGATTCGGCTCTTGTATATATATATGCACATGATGTATTGGTATGAAACATATATATATCACCCCAAAGTATATGTTTATATATGGTGGTGGTTTAGTTATGGACTAAATGATGGATACATATTGAGTTATAATATGTAATGCATTAGTTAGTAAAATGTATGTCATTTATATGTGGTACTAAGAATATAATTTGGCCTCAAAGTAGACATGCATATTCGGCCACATGAGATGGATTGGCGTTGCATGAATTCGGTTAGAGGCAAACATATTGATGCCTATATCTAGGTAAGGACAATCGGCTAAAGGGGAGTGTGGGTTAATATGTTGAGTTGATGCATTATTTCACATGTATGTGACTTTAAAGTCTAATGTATAAATATGGGCTAAGTGCCTTATGTTCCTCTTTTCGATGCTCAAATGATTAAATCAATTTATTTGTTTAATTAAGCTCAAGAGCAAAGGGGAAATAAATCCGATAAAGGGAAGGAAAAAGTGGTCGAATAGCCATCGGAATCGTTCGACGACATCCGAGGTAAGTTCTTGAGTAAGAGAGCTTAAATTATGATGTGATTAGATCATGTTTTAAGCAAATTAAAATCATGCTCTTTGTGTGGCTATTGAGCCGAATTTGCAAGAATGATAAATGTCTTGTGTTTGAGTTTTGCTAACGAAAATGAAATACGAATGGGCCATGATTTATTGTTAAATGTGCATGGTTATTTGAATGATGTCCGGGCTAAGTCCCGAAGGCTTGTGCTAAGTGACAATATCCGGACTAAGATCCGAAGGCATTTGTGCGAGATACTAATTCCGGGCTAAGCCCGAAGGCATTTGTGCGAGATACTAATTCCGGGCTAAGCCCGAAGGCATTTGTGCGAGATACTAATTCCGGGCTAAGCCCGAAGGCATTTGTGCGAGTTACTAAATCCGGGTTAAGTCCCGAAGGCATTTGTGCGAATTACTATAACCGGGCTATGTCCCGAAGGCATTTGAACGAGGAGCTATATCCGGTTAAATTCCGAAGGTACGTGATTTGGGAATGAATGAACTTGCTGTAAAATTCCAATTAATACTCTCGAAACATCCCAACATTGAGGTATGTTTCGTATGTGCTTGAATTTAGTTGAGCCCTTACAAATAAGTATTCGCTCAGTTGATAAACGAGCTACCGGCCTTTGGCTGAGTTGATCTTTTGTGTATGTACATAAGGGTTGATAATGTGAAGCAAGTACGATATCGTAAATTTGTGCATATGAAACTATCCGTTTAGCTATATGAATGCTATACTTTTGTTGTGCTGGAATCCATTGCTCAAAACTTACTAAGCATAAATTGCTTACTCCGTTTCATTGCTCCTCTGTTTTATAGATTTGGGTTCTCCAGCTATCGGACTCGGGATCTTGAGGTCAAAGTTGCCCACACTATCAAAGCCCCCTTTTGGTACAATTTTGGTTGAACTTCGAAATGGCATGTATAGGACTACCCGTTTGTTGTGGGTCGTTTGTATAATTTTGGATAGCCATGCGAAAATGGCTTATATGTGTTTGAGTATAATGTTATAATCATTCGGTGTGGATATGCTTGACAAGGATTAGCCATGGGAATGGTTAACCACTATCATAAATTGTGCTATTTATGCAAAAAGGGCTAGTTGAATCATGGAAACCATGAAATAGGTAAAGTCTACCTTAAAGGCAGATGCTGACAGCAGCAGTGATGTAGATTTGGAAAATCACTAAAAATAGTAGGAAGGGAATTAAATAGTGAATAAATTATGTAAACAAACCTTGATGAATCTACTTTCATAGGAAAGTAACGAAACAATCATACGGACAGTATGTTAAGTGATATTCAGGTTCTCCTGAGACAGGGCCAGAACGGTTTCTGGATTCCCTGTTCCGACTTTTGAAATTCACTATAAATTAACCAGAGATAATTAGGAGTCATACCATATATTTATAGATTCCTCTCTGAGTATAGTTTCTATAGAAACAAACGGAATCAGTATTGGAGCCCTGTACAAGGAGATATCCAAGTCGTAATGCGCAAAGGTCAGGGTAGTCGATCCCTGTAACATGGGAGAATTTGACTAATAAAATGTACTAATTGGCCTGACCAAAAATTCTAGAAAAAAATATGTAGATGGACATATGAGTCTAGTTTCAGGGAAAAATCACAAAACTGATTTTCGAGTTGTGAAACTCAAGATATGATTTTTAAAGCGACTAGTACGCAGATTGGCAGTGTCTGGGAATTTTTTTATAAGGGGTTTAAAGTCTGTTAACACCTCGTGTTCGACTCCGGTGTCGGTCTCGGGTTCGGGGTGTTACAGTAAACGAGTTAACTTTGGGAAGTGGGTAAAAAAAGAGATCCGACAATGTGTATCTGGCATTAAGGTTGCAATCTATTTTCCTCACTTGATTACTGATTTGTGTCGCCTAGTGATGGAGACTACAAAACAATTTTATCGTCCATCCATTAGCATTATTGGAGAGACCATGATGCATTAACTCCAAGAGCTTTATAGAAAACAAATACAAGAATAGAACCAGTGACAGAAACAAAAAATGGAGGTGCCGCCATCTGTGATGAAAAATAATGCTAAAAAGAAAATCGATGATGAACCTACACGGTGGGAACGTTGGTTGGGTAGGGACGTGCGCTACAATATATGACTCCTAGAGCCCATGAAGCTGTTCATGGTAACTTTTGTAAGGAGTTAAGGGGTGCAAGGTATAGAATGGCTTGAGCGGTCGAGTGATTCGTCTGAAGGAAATGAAGGCACGACAGAACAACAAGAGAAGAATGAGGAGGAAGTAGATGATGAGGCCATAGAGGATGACGACTGTGCATTTTTTCAGGGAAACTTCGAGAGTGCCTTTGTATCCACAAAGAAACAAAGAGGGGGACTTGTCTTTTGAAAGCCTAGAAACTGACCTTGGATTCCATCCTCAAGGCCCACTGTGAGCGAAAAGGGGAAAGTAATCATAGGACCGAGCAAATGTCCCGAGGATGATTCCGATTAGTTACATGTCTTTTTATTTTATTTACTTTTTTGCAGCATGTATACTATTACACACTTTTGATTTTTAGTTTTGTTTTTGGATATTTTTATTTTGTATGTGGCATATTTTTTTTTTTAGTTTGTCTTATGTACAACAAGTACCCTGAAAGGCTACACGACATATAGAGCTTCAACGAGAAGGTGGACACCCAAGCTAGTTTGATGCTCCATTCTAGGGAAGTCCGATAACCTCCTAACCTTTCTTTTGAACACATTAGGGACAATGTGTAGTCTAAGTGTGGGGGGTTCACATAAGCTTTATGTGTGTTTATTTATCTTGTTTTTATGTTTAGTTGTGTGTTTATTTCAGTTTTTATGCATTTTTCAAAAATATTTCGTATTTTTTTTTATTTTTTGTTCTTGCATGGTGCCTGGACTATAGGTAGGTAATAAATAATAATTATATATATCAAATGAGTATATAGTTTTGCCAAAATTGCCGAACTTGTAAAATTTGAATGATACTAGATAATTTCTTACTCATAATTATAGATTAATTAGTTCACTTAATTAATAGGTATAATAGACTAAAGGCAATATTCAAAACGAAAATGTATAAAATGTACCATAGGACGAATAAAATATACGGATCCTTGTAGATAAATAAGTTGAATTGCAAATTGTTTGTTTAAGTAGATGTATGCTTAATAGGATTGTTGCTAAGTGATTAATCCAGGAAGGACCTTAGCCATTGTTTGTATAGCCTTGAGCTTAAAGGACAAACCTTAAAATGCTACATTATCCTTAGTTCTTGAATTTGAGCCTTACATTATCTTTCTTAATGAGCCTCTTTATTTGAAACCTTGAGCCGAAATTGAGGTCAAAATTCAACCTTTCACAGTCCCTGAACTTGTAATGCACTATCAAATGGACATTAGGCCATGGATATCGAGGGTCAGGTGGGAACATTATGAAGGCTTCTTACAAGAGTGTACTCGAGTGATTAGTGAAGAGGGATTGGATTAGCTAGTAATTGATTCTTACTAGAAATTGTGTAGAAAAGAAAAGAAAAAAATGTGAAAGAAAGAAAAGCAAGAATCAAAAGCATTATGAAAGAAAAGAGCAAATGAAAAAAATTCTCAAAATAAGAAAAATAAAGGAGCATAAAATAGTCTCGAAATCATAGTGCCAAAAAAAGAAAAGTGCTAATATCAACCACCCTTTTCCACATTGTTGGAGAAATAAGAAAGGTGAGGGAAGGAAAAACGAAGGTGAGGGAAGGAGAAATAAGGCAGTGAGACAAAATGAGCACATTTGGGGGGAATTAGGAACAATGTCATGTGATGTACTATTCATAAGTCATCGACACATTAATTTGAATATAGCTTGCATTTGTTAGAACGAACATGAACAATTATTTTTAAATATCTATGAGTGATTCGTATAGTTTATTTTAACCGATAACATTTGTACATATGTTGATTTACATTACCTCTACATCCATTGACACTTTAATTTCTCGAATTAATAACATTTACATTAGGAATAAGTAAATTAGATAGATATTATTCTTAAGTTGCATGTGAAGCAATTCTTGTACAAGTTTGATGTTGTATTGCTATGTAACTTAATTGCTTACTTCAAACCAAAAGTCATCTCTTTGCATGGTTTGTGTCTTTGCTTGAGGAAAAGCAAAGACTTAAGTGTGGGGGAGTTGATTTGCCACAAATTGATGTGGCAAATGAGGCTTTTCTAACACACTTAAAGAGCTTTTTCTCGAGCAAAATTGTAGCACCCTTAACCCTGAACCGTCGTCAGAATAAGGTTACGAGCATTACTAGAAAAATTGGACAACTTACGAAAAATTCATAAATAAATAACATACATAGCATGATTTAATAACTAAGTCCCTTTAATGGACTCTCGAGGGCCAAAAATACGTAATAAGAGTGAATCGGGACTTGTTCGATGCTCCAAATTAAAAAAAAAATACTCAATATAACCTATTTATAAATATCTAACCTTCCCTACAATTTCAAACCGAGACCAATCCAAAACTAATATTTCAACCAATGCAATTTCATGTTTAATCGTATTAAAATTATACTTATAACATCTATTTGATAATTTACTCTATAAACATTCATATTACCATTAAAAATTAACTTATAATTTCATTCATTCCATTCTAAATTTAACACCAATTATACCATGTATATCATATAAATTTTCATACCATTTTATTAGTTTAAACACCAAAATACCAAATACCATTCTTTACAATAAAAATTATATAGCATTTTAAAGTGACCAAAATAACACCTATGTACATGCCACTTTTACCAAAAAAAGAATACATCATCGAGTTTTGTGCTTGAGTCGGGATCACTCTGGATGCTAGACCGGGACTATGTATTCCTACTAACCTGCGCACGGAAACAACCGTACGCTGAGTATTTCAGCCTTAGTGGTATTACTATAATTCAAACTATAATAATAACAATAAGTTATGGACATTAAACGTATACATTATAAATCATAAATACTAATTTGTACTTAGATTTCATATGTCAACAATAGCAATTCATCAATTGATATCATATATAATCAATTTGAACTTCATTCAATTCATGAGCCTTTGATTCATTCTTTCAATCCCTTGTCTCAATTTTCAATTCATAAATCAATTTTGTCATTTCATTTCAATAACTCGATCAATCAAGTTCGTTTGATTTATGATTTCAATTATTTACCCTTATTAACAAGACTCAGACCTTGGCAGATACGTAGATCCAACCAAACACACTAGAATGACACCCAGTGCCTCATCGGATAGTTCGAAGCAATATAGTGACACCCAGTGTCTCATCGACAAAGTTGAAGAAAGTTGGTACCCAATACCTCATCGAATCTATCCGAAGTAAAATAGTGACACCCAGTGTCTCATCAACTCAAGGTCGAAGAATCCCTGAACTCTTCCAATCCTATGGCATGCCAACTATATCCGACTCAGCCCGATAGTTAATAGGGTATTCGGCTCATTTTCTCAATTCAATATCACCTTTCATCAATATAGATTTCAATATCAATACTTATCTATCACCAATTCAATATCCTTTTCAATTCCATAATAATACTTATCTCATAATTTACTTACCATACATATAATTAAAAATTTAACATTTAATAAAAATAACTTGAATTATAGTAATACAAACCCGGATTTCGTAATTACTCCTCGATAACTTTCTCCTTTCCTTTTTGTGTCGATGCCTCGAGTTCTTTGCCAGCTACAAAAATAATAATAATTTACACTACTAATTACAGCACTAATTAATAATAAAAATTGAATTTCTATCTAATTTATACCCTAATTCTGATTTAATCCTAATTAACTCATTTACTTTTCTAACTCAATTCATACTTTATTTCTATTCAATTTCCTTCCATATTTTACTTAACTATCTAATGTTCATAATAAAACCCTAATTTAAAACTTCTTTCAATTTAATCCCTACAATACAAAACTTATAGCCTAGTTTACAATTTAATTCTTTAATCAATTCTAACTTAAAATTCATTCAATTAAACCCATTCATTATTTTGTTCAACGTGAAGTATGTTCAAAAACCTAAAAACTTCCAAAACCTCAACTTAATTGTAACAAAAATTTGTTCTAAAGCTTCTAAAACATCAAATTTAAGTAAAAAGGACTTAATTGACTTACCTATTAAAGCTTTAAACCTTCAAACCTTAATTTTTCCTTTTATTTTTCTTTTTCTCCTTTCTCCTAATTTGTTTCGAAATGCTCTCTGCTTCTTTCTCCTTTCTTTTTCTTTTCTTTTGTTTTTATTTCTTTACTTTATATTATAATAATATAATTTATAATAATTATTTAATTAATAAATATCTTTTAATTATAATACAAGTGTATATACATATTTTTCTACATTTGTACAACTTTATCACCCTACATTTGGCACAAATTGATTTATTTATTTTATATTTAATTAATTAATATTTATAAATATCTTTATACTTAAATTTTAAGTAATTATATATTTATTTTACAAGTGTATAAATATATGCATGAGACATGTATAATTTTTACACCCTACATTTATCTTAATTTATTCCATAATAATAATAATAATAATAATATAAAAAATAATAATTAATAATTATAATAATAAATATCTGTTTAATAACAAATATATGTATTACAAATGTAAACATATGTATTTTACATTTGTACATTATCATCACCATCCACTTGTCATAATTTCAATTTATTTATCATATAAAAATCTTATAATATAATTATTTTAAATTAATTTGACATATTTTATATCTAAATAATTAATTATATAGTTAAAATATAAGATAAAAATCTTAGATTTTTGTTACATATATGCCGCCTCATTTCTTGTTAATGGCTTAATTGCCATTTTAATCCTTTTTATTTTCTATTAATCTATAATTCAACATTTATCCCTTATTCAATTTAGTCATTTTTACTATTTTCTCTAAATTGAGCCAATTTCACTTAATTAAAGCCTAATTAAATACACTGCTAGACTCACAAATATTCCTAATATTTATTTACGAACTCGGTTTACTAAGACAGAGGCCCTATAACTCACTTCTTCGGTGCCCGTGAATTTGGGTCATTACAAAAATTGCGTCTTTAGCATAGTTTTTTTTCTTCATATTTTCAGTTAATAAGTGAAAATGTTTTGTTTTTGTCTATTTTGTGACCCAATTTGGCCGATAGCGCCATTAGGAGGCCTAACATGCATTTGAGTGATGCAGGGACATGCTAGAGGTAAAAAAAAAAGCAAGAACAATACCAAAAGAAAGGGTATCGTGGTATCCACCTCCCAAAAAGACCCCAAGACCCCAAGGTTCAACACTGCCTGAGGTATCGTGGTATCCTCTTTGGGGTATTGCAATACCACCTTCGTTAGGAGGACAAACTTGGACAAAAAGGATAGTCTTTGTCTACTCACTCCACCAATCACACAAGGCCCATGTAGGGGCATTTCTGGTAACAAAAAGTCATCAGAATACACTTCAAAATAGCCAAAAATTGTTGAGGAGGAGAGACACACACATTATCTTAGTTTTAGGTTTAATTTTCTTTAGGTTTTCTTTAGTTTTTCTCTGCACTTTTCTAGGTTTTTTTTCTCTTCTTCTACCTTAGATTAGAGTTCATTTTTCTTCATTTACTTCTTGTTCTTTTTGTTTTTAGTGTAGCTAAGGTTTATTTGCATTTCTTGCCCCTGTACCTTGCTTTCAAGATCTTTTAAGCTTTAGCTTAATGTATTTTAGTTTATTTTACTTTCAATATGTTAAAGCTTGTTCCTTTTATATTTCTTGCTTTAGATTTTCCTTTTAAATGCTTTTGGTTTCATGCTATTTAAGTTTTCTTATGTAACAACACGTTTTTAGGGTTAACCAGAATAGTGGTTTTGGGACCACAATCCAAAGTCAAAATATTTATTTTAATATTTTATTAAGGTTTACAGCATGATAGAATTATTGTGTAAAAGCTGAAATCCTTATTTTTATCATCCCTTCCACCGAAATTTGAAAAGAATGGCAGCCATGAATGAGCTAGGTTCGGCCAACATTGTTTTGCTCATTTAGGTATGGATTTTGATCCGTTTTTAATAATTCTACATTTTCGAGATCGTTGCTTCGTAATCTAGCTAGCTCGTATCTTCGATTTCAAAACTGTTACAGTATTTGGATGATGCCATTGTTGAATGTTTGAGTATCTTGATTTTTAATGATAGAAAATAAATCTTTGATGTTAGATTAATGAGTTTTGTTAAGTGAATTTTAGTAAAAATGTCAATTTTGGACTAAATTGTGAAATATGATAAATTGTGTGGTAAAAGTGTGAATAAATGAAAAATATGGGCTATTCTGAGCATGTATGAAATTCAACTAGCTTGGGTTATGATGAAATTGATTAAATTTGCATTTTACAAGCTTAGGGACTAATTTGTAAGGTCAAAAGTGTAGGGGTAAAATAGTAATTTTACCAAAATATGAAATTGGGTTAAAATGAATAGAATATGAATTGAAATAGCTGAATTTGATTGATTAGGTCAAGTTAAGCCTCATACGAGTCTATATCGAAAGAAAACAAAGTTTTGGACTAGTCGATTCATTTTGATGTTTTGACGATTGAGGTAAGTTTGTATGCTAATAAACGTATTTAAATTTTGCTATAATGATTATTTATTATTGAATTGAATTAAATTATATACGTTTATTTTTCGTTGACCTACTATGAATGTCAAATGAGCAACTACGAGCAAGGATCAACAGAATTACTACATTCGAAAGTCCCGTACGAACCTTAGGAATAGTATAGGATACAAATGTCATGACATTAGGTTATCGAGATGTGATTACATGTAAGACCATGACTGGTACATTGGAATTGTATTAAGATTATGTGTAAGACCATGTCTGGGACATTGGCATCGTATTATGATTTCGTGTAAGACCCTATCTGGGACAGTGGCATCGATATGTGATAACATGTAAGACCATATCTGGGATATGACATTGTACGAGCTTATGTGATTACTGAGTATCCTTAACAATTTTGAGTGGTTCAACGAGAATAGTCAAGACGAGAATTAAAGTACGATCGGAATAAGTAATACAGGTACGTACAGAACTTATGTGAGAATCGAATGAAAGTAAATTGGTGAGTTCATATTGTATTATGTATATTAAATAAGAAAGAATTTTGTATAAGTATGTTTCATGTCAAAATGTGTTTATTTGACTATAATGAAGTATATATTGAATGTTATGTGAGATATGAATAATAGTTGTTTTAACTAAATATACATATGGTAATCAACTAATAAGATCATAACTGGGTTATGGCACGTGAAAGAAAGACCACGACAGGGCCTTGGCAATGTACGTGTAAGACCATAGTTGGACTATGGCATCAGAAAATCGATGAATTTGTATCATAATCACTTATAAACCAGAGAGGTTTGATAAGAGTATGGGAGATAAATAGAAAGGTATTGGTACAGGTATGTACAGAAAACTACTCAAGTATCGAGATATATGAAGTTGAGAACTTGTGAATGAGGACATGAATAATTTGATGTTAGCTCATGAATTGATGCTTTAAATATTAATGATTTATCTATTTTGAATTACTATATGAATGTTGTGATCATTTTAGGCTCACATACGAACTTACTAAGCTGTGAAACTTACTTTGTGTTATTTTTCTATGTTTTATAGTGTCTTGGACATTCGCTCGGATTGGGAGTCAACAGAGATCCCATCACACTATCCGGCTATTGATTTTTGGTATTTTACACCTTGTGGCTTGGTTTTATGGCATGTATAGGCTATGGTCTTTATGATATGGTTGTTAGAAATGTATATGGTCATTTGAAATGGCTTATTAATGATTTTGGTTGATGGTTATAATGTGGCCTTATGATTTGGCATGGTTGGTATAAAATGTGTATTTGGCTTATGTTATGTATTTTTGTTTTGGCTTGGAAAGCCAATGTGGTAATAATGTGGTTTAAGAAATGGCATGTATTGGTATGAGTTTGAGATGATTCATTGATAAGCTTTGATTTGGTTAAAGGTTGAATGATATGATTGGTTATTTAGTTGGAATTTGAGACACGTGAAAAATGTTAAAGATGATAAATGATTCATGCTAGTTTTGGTATGTGTTTTGGTCAAGAAATGGTTGAGATTTGAGAAGTGAAATGTAATGATTTAATATGGTATGATTTATGCTGGAAATGATCACTTTTGGTTGCTTATTTGGTTGTATATTTGGTTCCATTTGGATGCCTTAGGATACATGTGACTTAAGTGAGAAAAGTAGCTTATAGCAAGACTATTATCGTGCCACACGGTTAAGCACATGGGCGTGTGACTCGACCGTGTGACCCATGATGCTTAATTAAAATAAGTCAGTAAGTTACACGGCTTAGACACACGGGCATGTCTACTACCTATGTATGGCACATGGGCTGGCACATGGGTGTGTGGCTGGCCGTGTGATCCAAGTCAATAACCCCTCCAGTTTTGCCACGGCCATGGCACACGGGCATGTCCTCAGCCATGTGGAGTAAGTCAGTAAGTATTGCCTGTTTTCACACGGCCTGTGACATGGGCGTGTTTGGCGGCCGTGTGAGGCACACTGCCTGTTTACACGGGCGTGTGATCCTTAAATGCAAGAAAATTTTCTATGTTTCCCAAAGTTTGCAAATGTGGTTGGTTTAGTCCCGAACCTCTTCTAAGTATGTTTTAAGGTCTCGTAGAGCCTTATAAGGTACAATGTGAATATGTTAGATTGATATTTATGTGAAATTAAATCATGTATGAGAAATGTATATTATATGTTGTGCTTTGATTAGTAATGCCTCATAACCCTATCCCGGCGTCAGATACGGGTTAGGGGTGTTACATCTTACATAAAAATCTTAACTTACCATGCAAGAGCACCACCATTAGCTAGATTGAAGACAATTTCAAGAATTCAACAATGGAAATGTCATGAAATCTTTAACAATTTTAGAAACGAACACCGCCATTAGCTAGATTAAAGCACAAAAATCTCAAAAACACAAAATCCATACAAAATGGGCTCGAATTAGCTTACCATGCAAGAGCACAAATTTGGTTGAACTTTCCTAGCTCAAAAAAGAAGAAAGATGATGATGGAGAGGTTGAAAGAAAGAAAATGGATTTTCTTCCCTATGTTATGGTATATATAATATTATTATTATTATATAACATTAACATTATTTTCAATAATGCCAACACTTGACTGGCCACTATTTATAGAGAAGAATGGCCAAATTTTCATTTCAAGCTCTAATTGATTAATGTATTATCATTAAAAAAATCCATAATAGTCAACTTTTACCACCTTTACGATTTTATCCATGTACTATGATCAATTCTCTAATCAGTCAAATTTTCTAAACTAAAATTTCTTATAACACTATATTGAACCAATAATTATTAAATATTAATATCTACAGAGTCGATAATCAGAGAACGAGGTTCCAAAATCACCATTTTCGGTACCACTAGAAACGATTTGTTACAAGTCTGATGAGATAGCTTATTGCTATATGCTGGCAAGCATGATTAGCACCCTGTATAAGCAACTGGAGAGCTGTCAGACTGCCAAAGTGATTCTGGATATGTAACACCCCTAAGTCTGACAGGTTGACTTGGTGAATTGTGGTGTTACCAGAAGGATTGAGATTGACATGCATGAGGAATAATAAGATTCGCCAAGCCAGTATTACCAACAGATAGTAACAATGAAAAGACATAGTAGTACATATAATGAAGTATGGATTTGTATCAGAACCCCAAAGCAATATAAAGAGTATGCGATATCATTTGTAGAATCTAAATTTGATGTTACGTAAAGTGCTATAGTAGATTCGATTATATGAAACTTAGTTCAAATATAATAACAAGTTTCAACTAGATGAAACAAGCAAAAAGACAAGCTCGCCCAATCTGCAAGCTGCCCCAATATGAACATGTTACAAGATAAACAAAGGAAAACTCACAAATGAATCCGCGATTTGGCTGAGTCCATTCCAAGAGTTTGCAAAAACCTAGAGTACCTGAAAATGGAAAAAATGAAACTAGGTAAGTTCATGTTGAACTTAGTGAGTTCTAGAATGTAATACCTTTGCATCATAAGTTAATACCATTGCACAATTGTTTAACAAATTCAGTCTGTACAAACACTGCAGTACTAGTTCACACATTTAACTTATATAATTATCACACACATACTTTGTATAGACAGTTCACACATAGAACTTATATAATCAACATGCACATACTTTGTATAGACAATTCACACATAGAACTTAAATAACTAGCACGTACATACTTTGGATAGACAGTTCATGGACCCTTTCTTGTGCTAGCTTCTGATGCTTTCATTGCTTTAAAGAGCCCATATATCATTTATACCAACCTAACTCCACAATCGCTCCTTTTCAATTTGAATACATTTGTGTTCCCCCGCAAGGCTGAGGTCTTTTGTCAATCTCAGTTTGCATTTACATGCCTTATCGGAGGCAAAACACATATCATTTAATATCATTATTCTCCATTCGATTCTCTCATCACAATCGCACTTCCCCAATCACCTCTATTTCCCTTCTTTCCTCCATTTCGGATATTGAGCTTGTGCACCAAGAAAGGAGTAACCATTTTGATCTTTTACACATGCATTCAAAATAATCATTACAGTTTGCTAACACTAGAAAGCTCATCCGAGAATCAACTCAAGTAGGTTGGTCACATTTCTATTAGTCAATACTAACAAATTGTTAGAAAATAAGTTTTCCATAGACTTAAATGACACACAAGGAGTAACAAGTGACATAACTAAACCTTACCTAATCAGGCAACATCTTTAAGTCATATTGTCAATATTTAAGCTTAACAACTAAAGGAACTCACCAAAATTCTTCTAATGCGCTTCTAGTTACTCAGCACATTCCTTCCCTTTTCCACTATGACCTTACCTGTTTCTTTAACTAAACATAATCAATTCCATAGTTAAAAAATGGAAATAGCCACAATAATCAAACAACTCCTAGGAACGATGCTAAATTAACAATTACAACTGTAAGCATTAAACACATATGAGAAGGAAATTTCTCTCTTTTCCAAGACTTTCAGTTAATTGCTACATAATAATTCCTACCAAAAATTACTAACAACTATGACCAAGGGAGAGCTTAAGAAGGTTACCACTACAAAAGAACAATCTCACACAATCCCAAAGCCACAGTTTCTCTCGCATGCAAAACGAAATTAGCATTTCCTCTTCCAAATGAATTGGACAACAACAAGTAAAGAAAAGAAAATTGAATTCGCTTCCTTACCTATTGTCCTCTCCTTAATTCCTTCTTCCCCAAAAATAATTTGGATTAAATTAATCTAATTATCTAATATCCTTGGATGGAACCTAATCACAATACATGCACAAACAAATCCAATAAGCAAATGTTATGATCGAGGGTCAGTACGTGCCAAGTATAGTGACTTATTTAAAAATATGTCACACACTATGAGATGCTAAGGTGAACTGATGAGTTCACAACTAACGAGCTTGCACATTATTGAGCTCTTCAAGAAGCAACGATGAGCTCGCCAAAAGTAAGGTGGGAGCTCACAAGGTGACCAAACAATTATGAAGTGGTTCACAACGAGGTGTTGAGATGATAACCAGTCCAAAATCCCTCGAAATAAACAATTTCACCAAAAAACCTATCGATCTCACAAGGTCATCATACAAATTTATAGATTCCAAAATTTGGGGTGTGATAGGATAGCTGGAAGAAATGTTTGGAGACCAAGCTACCTCGACTGTCTATTATAACTAGCTTGATGAATTCCAGCAAAAGCTTGGTACTGTGGCGAAAAACCATATGTTAACTTTTATGGCATAATTTTTCGAGGCTACGGAGAATAAGGCCAATTTGGACTAGAACACTCAACTTGAGATGATGTTCAAGAGCTTGTCCAAGGACTTTGCTAGCTTTTAGGCCTCATATAACATTGGAAAAAAAACATGATGCTTACATAACTCATGAAGGAGTTGCAATTCTATGAGGTGATGTTGAATGGTGGCTAAACGGTATGAAGAGTAGAAGCAAATATAGCTTTCACTTTTTTCTCAAAAGGGAAGGGAAACCACGCTAAAAAAGGTAAGGCTAAGGTCCTTTGGCCACCAAAACTAGAAAGGAAGAGAACCAAAAAGCCAAAAGACTTATCTAAGTCTAAATACTTTTTCTACAATAAAAAAGGGCATTTCAATACGAACAATAAATAGTAGAAAGAATATTTAGCCACCAAATGAAAAGGTATGAAACTATTTATGATAGAACCTTGTTTAGTGGAAACTTAATAGACCATTAAGTCATTGATTCGAGAGCCCCTAATCATATTTGTGTTTCTCTATAGGGGTTTGAAAAGATGAAAGACATTAGAGATAAGAGTTTATAGTTGCAGGTCGAAAATGAGGCAACTGTGGCAGTTGAAGCAATGCAAAATGTACATATTTATTTTGATAATTTTAGGAAGATTATTTTAAAAGATGTTTTCTATGTACCAAGTTTCAAATGAAATTTAATTTCAATTGCATGTTTATATAAAGACGGCTTCACCATGACTTTTAATAATAGAATTGTAATATTTAGAAATCACAATCTTATCTGTAATGGATGGGTGTCAAATAATCTCTATTTTATCAAAACAAATATGTACACATTGCTTGAGACTGAAATAATGAATAAAATACTTAAAACTTCTCACTCTAATGAGGCCTACCTTTGGCATATGAGACTTGGACAATTAACCAAGAAATAATCACTATGCTTGTGAAAGACAACATCTTAAGTTTGCTTAAAGAAATCAATCTTACACAATGTGAATCTTGCTCGAAAGGTAAGATAACTAAGCAATCTTTTCATGCAAAAGGAACAAAGGCCCTAAAACCTCTAAAACTTGTGTAGACTGATGTATGTGGTCCCATGAGCATCATTGAAAAAGGTGGTTACAATATTATGTAACCTTTATTGATGATTATTCTAGATATGGGTATCAATACCTTATGCACCGCAAGAGTGAAACCGTTGATAAATTCAAAGAGTTTCATGTGGAAGTGAAGAAACAACTAGGTTTACCTATAAAGATCCTTCGGTTCAATCGAGGTGGGGAAAATTTTTCTAATGAGTTCTTATGGTACCTTATAGACAAGGAATTGAGCATTTTTAAACATGGTACGTTCAATCTTAAGTTATTCGAAGCTGCCAATCTATTTTTGAGGATATGCGATTGAAACAACTTGTTATCTTCTAAATGATGTGGCGACTAAGGTAGAGTCTAAAACTCCATATGAATTTCAACATGGAAAAATGTCGAATCTTAATCATTTAAGAATTTGGGGATGCCTGACCCACATATTCAATAAAGATACAATGAAGTTGGACTTAAGGATAGAATTGTGCATGTTTGTAGGATATCTAAGGGGAACAAAAGGTGGTTTATTTTATAACTCGAAAGAGCAAACTATAATAGTTTCAACCCATTCTACTTTCCTTGATAAAATTTACATGACAACTTCAAACCTTGGTGTAAAGAGCTACTTAAGGAAAATTTTAGAAATATACAAAACCCTACAGAAATGGTTCCGAAACAAACTCCTAATAGTAGACATGCAAACGATCAGTAGCATAGGGTGCTTCGTCGCATTGGGAGGGTCTCTCATAGGCCAGAGTTCTTCTAATTTGACGAAAGTGTTTTTAAGACTGAGTTTACCGAACAGGAAGATGATGACCCACTCAAGTATGATGAAGCAATGTAGAGTGCTGATTCCAAGCTCTAGGACGTGGCTATAAAGGCTTTGATGGATTCTATGGACTCCAACTCAGTGGGGGAACTTGTATATTTACTACATAGGATAAAATCTATAGGGTGTAAGTGGATTTACAAGAGGAAATGAAATGTGGACGAGAAAGTGGAAACTTATAATGCCAAACTTGTAGTAAAAGGTTACATTAAAAAAAGGAATCGATTACGAAAAAACCTCCTCTCTGATTGTCATGCTCAAGTCAATCCGCATACTACTATCAATTATGGCAAATAAATATATGGACGGCTATCGTGAAGTCTACATGATGCAACTGACCAGATATATAGCTAAAGGAAATGAGCATAAAGTTTGCAAACTATTAAGATCCATATATGGACTTAAGCAATCATTGTGACAGCCCTAAATTGACCCTAGTCGGAAAATGGTTTCGGGACCACGAAACCGAGTCTTATAAATAATTAAAGGTTATATTATGTGTTTATGATGTGCGTAAATGCTTGTGTGATAGTTCCATACTTTAATTTGGTCAGTGTATGTGAAATTTATTAGTAGGGACTTATGTGAGACAATTTAGAAATATGCTAGGCAAGTGTTAAAGAGGCCTATTAATATATGTGGGAAAGTGCTTGTCCTTGCATGTCAAATTAGCCAAATTAAAGCATAGTGGCCGGCCATGCTATGGGTGGAAACATGTCACAAACATGTTATGTTAGTGATGTATGTTAGGAAAAATAAAATAAGGAGCATGGTAATAAAATAATGAAAGGGAATATGATGAAAAAAAAGAAAAAAAAGTGTCCATCCTTTTTCATTTCTTTTGGCCGAAAGTTCTAAGGAAGAAGGAAGGAGCTTTTGCTTCATGTTTGGCTTGGAAGAGGATTAGGAGGAGGTTCGGCCATACTTGTGTCTAGGATAAGGTATGTTTGATGTTGTGCCATGAGACTCATGCATGTTTTTAGTTGTTAGCTTGAGTTCTAACTAGCCCATGGTTCAAATCTTTGCTATGTCATGGAGATGATATTCGGCTAAGGTGGATTGGTGTTGATGTCATTTCCATGCTAAAAGTGAAGCTTTGTAATGATGCATGTGATGGTGGATTGATGACTCTTGAATCTTCTTTTTAGCATTTTTGAGTGAGACATTAAGTTCTTTGTTTAACCATGACCAAAATTGAAATGGTATGGTGTTGTGATGCATTCGGCCATGGTAGGAAGTAGAAGAGAAATGTGGTTGTTGTTCACGTTATTTAGATGAGAAATGGTAGTAAGGTGAAGTGCAAATGTTAGTGTTTGATTTACTAGTGTGTATATGTGTATTAGTCGAGTTTTGAATTTGAAACAAAATGGTATGTAGTCAATACAAGTAACCATATTTGTAGGAAGTATTAAGCATATACTCGGCCTCAACCTAGATATGTATATTTGGCCACAAGAGATAGGTTGGTGTTGCATGTGTTCGGTTAGAGGCAAGCATATTGATGCTTTTATCTTGGCTTAGATAATCGCCTAAAAGAGAGTGTGAGCTAAAATGTTGAGTTTGATTCATGATTTCCATATATATATGTGACTTTAATGCCTAATGTATATATGGGCTAAGTACCTTGAGGTTCTCTTTTGATGTTCAAATGAATTGTGTTAAATTGCTTAATGTGATTAAAAAGGCGCATGACCATTGTGTATTTGAGCTAAAAGGTGGCCATATGACCTATCAAGCTCCTTGTCATATTCGGCCATAAGCTAGCATAATGAGACTTTAATAAGTTAAATTTGTTTGAATTAGCTCAAGAGCTTAAAGGACCACAGTTGGATAAGGGAAAGGAAAAAGTTATCGAATAGCCGCCGAAAACGTTCGACCACATCCGAGGTAAGTTTTCGAGCAATGAGACTTAGTTTATGATTTGATTAAGTCATAATGTATGTGCATAGAAATCGTGTTATAAAGCAAACTACACCATGCTGTTTGTATGTGGCTAGTGAGCCGAAATGGGAATGCTTAATACGTGACTTGTGTTTGAACTCTAATTAAGAAAATGAAATTAGATGTGTCATGATTTATTGATATGTGCATGAATGTTCGGATGATAACCGGGCTAAGTCCCGAGAGCATTTGAGCTAGTGGCTAATTCCGGGCTAAGTGCCGAAGGCATTCGTGCGAGCTACTATATCCGGGCTAAGTCCCGAAGGCATTTGTGCGAGTTATTATACCGGGCTAAGTCCCGAAGGCATTTGTGCAAGTTACTATAACCGGGCTAAGTCCCGAAGGCATTTGAACTAGTGGCTATATCCGACTAAACTCCGAAGGTACTTGGTTTGGGAACGAGTGATCTTGCTGTAATAATTTAAATTGATACGCTCGTAAAACCCAACGATGAGGTACGTTTCGTATATGCATTAGGGTGGTGATTCCGTTTAAATAATATTCGCTCAGTAAATTAATGAGCTTCCGGCCTTGGCTAAGTTGATCTTTTGTGTATGAATATAAGGGTTGGTAATGTGAAGTAAGTATGATATTGAGAATTTGTGCATATGAGATTATCCGTTTAGCCATATGATTGCTATACTTTGGTTGTGTCTAATTTCATGGCTCAAACTTACTAAGCATTAAATGCTTACTCCGTTTCTTTGATTCTCTGTTTTATAGATTTTGGGTTCGTCAGCTATCGGACTCGGGATTATTGAAGTCAAAGTCTCCCACACTATCAAAGCCCCTTTTTGGTACACTTTTGGTTGAACTTTGAAATGGCATGTATAGGACTACCCTTTTTGTTGTTGGTCATGGACCCTTTGGTTTTGTATAAATTTGGATAGCCATGCGAAAATGGCTTATATACACTTTGAGCTTAATATTATAATCGTCTTGTATGATGTTCATTAAGAGGTATGGAAATGTTTGGGAACGATTAGCCATTGGAATGGTTAATCATGATCATATTTTGTGCTATATATGCTAAAGGGCTAGTTGAATCATGGAAACTATGTAATAGGTAAAGTTTACCCTAAAGGCTGATGCTGGCAGCAGCAGTGATGTGAATGTGAAAAATCACTAAAAATAGTAGGAATGGAATAAAATAGCAAATAAATTATGTAATCGAACCTTGATGAATATATTTTCATAGGAAAGTAACGGAACGGTCATATGAACAGTATATTATGAGATGTTAAAGTTTTTGTGAAATAGGACCAGAACGGTTTCTGGATTCCCTGCTCCGACTTTGGAAATTCATTATAAATTAACCAGAGATAATTAGAAGTCATTCCTTACATGTATAGATTCTTTGTTGAGTCTAGTTTCATTAGAAACAAACGGTATCAGTATTGAAGCCCTGTACAGAGAGATATCCAAGTTGTAATGCGAAAGGATCAGTGTAGTCGAACCCTGAAACAGGGGGGACTTTAACTAATAAACTGTACTAATTGGCTTGACCAAAAATTATAGAAAAATATTTGTAGATTAACATATGAGTCTAGTTTTAGGAAAAATTTACGAAACTGGTTTTCGAGTTTTGAAACTCAAGATATGATTTTTAAGGTGACAGTGATGCAGTAACCAGCTTGTCTGGAAAATTTTCAAATGGACTGTGAAAATAAATGTATTATGTCTGTAGCACCTCGTTTTCGACTCCGGCAACGGTCTCGGGTACGGGGTGTTACAATTAAATTGATATCAGAGCTACGGTTTAGTCGATTCTAGGACTACCGTACTACGTTTGGGTCTAGCTATACATGCCATTATGTGATTATTTGATAGTGTGGTGATTTCTGACATTTGAAAATGTGTGTATTTATTGTAATGGATCCCGATCCCGACTGAGCGGTAGCTGATGATCTTGAGAGTGTAGCGCTTGCTCCCGCACAAGGGACAGCTCCGGCGGACTCTCAACCTATTGCTAGTAATCCGAATGATGAAGCTAGACAAGCTTTCTATAACGTGATGAATGATTGGTTCAACCAATACATTCGAACTAATACGGCTGTTCCACAACCTCCATTCCCGACTAATGCCACCCTCGCACCTACAATACCTCCGGTAACTGACCAAATAAGGTCAAATAAGCCCCCAGTTGACAGAATCTGAAAACACGGGGCTACTGAATTTAAAGCTACGGACAGCGATGATGCCGAGCAAGCTGAATTTTGGTTGGACAACACTACCCGGGTACTCGATGAGCTATCTTGCACACTCGATGAGTGCCTAAAGTGTACTATCTGCTTGCTACGTGATTCTGCCTACTATTGGTGGAATACGTTGACTTCTGTTGTGCCCAGAGAGCAAGTAACTTGGGAGTTCTTCCAAACCGAGTTTCAAAAGAAGTATATCAGTCAGAGATTCATCGACCAAAAACGAAAGGAATTTCTTGAACTCAAACAAGGTTCCATGTCAGTTACCGACTATGAACGAAAATTTGTGAAGCTTAGCCGATACGCGCGAGAATGCATTTCTTCAGAGGCCGTGATGTGTAAACATTTCGAGGATGGACTGAATGATGATATAAAGCTGTGTGTTGGCATTTTAGAAATCCGAGAATTTGTGGTACTCGTCGAGCGAGCTTGCAAAGCTGAGGAGCTCAGTATGGAGAAAAGAAAAGCTGATATGGGAGCAAAGGAGTTTCGTAAGAGGTCTTTGGGGAGGCCCTTTCAACAGTCATCGAAGAAATTTAGAGATGATTTAGGCCGATCTAGAAACACTTCGGGCTTTTCTAGACGAGATCGCGATCTACCCCCTGTGAGTGCACGGTCACTTCGGTCGCCAGTGTTGGAACTGATCGTCGAGACAGAGCGGAGTGCCAGTATTGTGGTAAATGGAATTCAGGGAGTTGTATATTCCATGACCGCTCCTGTTACAAGTGCAGGTCAGTTGACCACTTTATTAAAGATTACCCAAGGTTGTCTGAACAGAATGTAAATCAGAGTGAGAAATCGGGTGCTACCACTGCTCGAGGTAGACCATCTAGAAATACGGGCAATGCTAGTGGTGGTCAGAGAGGATCTAGAGATGCAACGACCAGATCTGAGGCTCGTACTCCTGCTAGGGCTTATGCTATACGCGCACGCGAGGATGCTTCCTCGCCAGACGTTATTACCGGTACTTTTACTCTCTTTGATTCTAATGTGATTGCTTTGATTGACCCCGGTTCTACTCATTCTTATATATGTGAAACCTTAGCATCCAGTAAGACTTTACCTATTGAGTCTACTGAGTTCGTAATTCAGGTGTCAAATCCCTTGGGTCGTTACGTGCTTGTCGACAAAGTGTGTAAGAAATGTCCCCTAGTAATTCGAGGTTCCTATTTTTCGGCGGACTTGATGCTTTTGCCGTTTGATGAATTTGATGTTATCCTCGGTTTAGATTGGTTGACCGTGCATGATGCGGTTGTGAATTGCAAAAGCAAGACTATTGAATTGAGGTGCGCAAATAACGAGATAAATCGAGTGGAGTCTACGGACTTAAAAGGGTTGCCAGCTGTAATATCATCAACGTTGGCCCAGAAATATGTAAGAAAGGGGTGCGAAGCATACCTTGCGTATGTACTTGATGACAAAGAGTTAGAAAAGAAACCCGAATCTGTGCCGGTGGTTTGTGAATACCCGGATGTTTTTCCCGAGAAATTACCGGGTTTACCACCTGTTCGGGAGGTAGAGTTTGGTATTGAGCTTGTACCTGGGACTATGCCGATTTCGATAACTCCGTACCGTATGGCACCAACCGAGTTAAAAGAATTGAAAGCTCAATTGCAAGAGTTGACGGATAGGGGTTTCGCTCGACCAAGTTTCTCACCTTGGGGTGCACCAGTATTGTTTGTGAAAAAGAAGGACGGAACCATGAGGTTGTGCATCGACTATCGTCAACTGAATAAGGTGACAATAAAGAATAAATATCCGATGCCACGTATTGACAATTTGTTTGATCAACTAAAGGGAGCCTCGGTGTTTTCAAAGATAGATTTGAGATCGGGTTATTACCAGTTGCGAATTCGAGATTCGGATATACCCAAAACTGCTTTCAGAACGAGATACGGTCACTACGAGTTCTTAGTGATGCCGTTTGGGCTCACTAATGCCCCTGCGGTATTTATGGATTTGATGAATCGGATCTTTAGACAGTATTTGGACCGGTTCGTAGTTGTGTTTATTGATGACATTTTGGTCTATTCAAGAGATGAGACCGAACATGCTGAGCACCTGAGATTAGTGTTGTGAATTTTACGGGATAAGCAGTTATATGCTAAGTTCAGTAAGTGTGAGTTCTGGTTAAGAGAGGTTAGCTTCTTGGGTCATGTGGTATCCGCATCGGGTATTCGAGTTGATCCGAGCAAAATTTCAGCCATACTTAACTGGAAGCCTCCGAGAAATATTATTGAGGTTCGGAGCTTTTTGGGACTTGCCGGTTACTATCGACGGTTTGTAAAAGGCTTCTCGATGATAGCCACACCGATGACGAAACTACTTCAGAAAGATGTTAAGTTCGAATGGACGGAAAAATGTCAGAAAAGTTTTGATCAACTGAAAACTTATTTGACTGAAGCTCCAATTCTAGTGCAGCCTGAATCAGGCAAGGAGTTCGTCATTTATAGTGATGCATCCCTACTTGGGTTGGGTTGCGTATTGATGCAAGAAGGTCGAGTTGTGGCCTATGCGTCGAGACAATTAAAGCCACATGAGAAAAATTATCTGACCCATGATCTTGAACTAGCTGTCATTGTGTTCGCCTTGAAAATATGGCGACATTACTTATTTGGTGAGAAGTGCCATGTATTTTCGAATCAAAAAAGTCTCAAATATTTGATGACTCAAAGAGACTTAAATCTACGACAGAGATGTTGGTTCGAGTTGTTAAAAGATTATGAGCTTGTCATTGACTATCACGCGGGAAAGGTTAATGTGGTTACGGATGCCTTAAGCCGTAAATCACATTTTGCTTTACGAGCGATGAATGTACACTTGTCTGTTCTATCCGACAATGTGTTAGTGGCGGAATTAAAGGGCAAACCATTGTTGATTCATCAAATTCGTGAAGCTCAGAAAGTCGATGATGAATTGGTTGCAAAACGGACTGAATGTGTTCCGAATATGGAATTAGAGTTTCAAATCGATGATGACAATTGTTTGAGGTTCAAAGGTCATTTGTGTGTTCCAAGAAATTTAGAACTCATTTCGATGATTCTGAACGAAGCTCATTGTAGTCGAATGTCAATTCACCCGGGGAGTACGAAAATGTACAACGATCTGAGACGCCAATTTTGGTGGCATGGTATGAAACAAGACATTTCCGATTTTGTTTCGAAGTGCTTAGTATGTCAGCAAGTGAAGGCGGAACATCAAGTACCTACAGGTTTACTTCAGCCAATCATGATACCTGAATGGAAATGGGATCGAGTCACGATGGATTTTGTATCTGGGTTGCCATTGTCGACAAGTAAGAAAGATGCGATTTGGGTTGTTGTAGATAGACTGACTAAGTCGGCTCATTTTATTCCCGTACGTACGGATTTTTCATTGGATAAACTAGCTGAATTGTATGTTTCTCAGATTGTGAGATTACACGGGGTACCGATTTCTATTGTGTCAGATAGAGATCCGAGATTCACCTCGCGATTTTGGAAGAAATTGCAAGAAGCTTTGGGTACCAAGCTGCATTTTAGCACCGCTTTTCATCCACAAACCGATGGTCAATCCGAGCGGATAATTCAGATACTTGAGGATATGTTGAGATGTTGCATCCTCGAGTTTAGTGGTTCATGGGAGCGGTATTTACCTTTGATTGAATTCGCTTACAACAATAGTTTTCAATCAAGTATGAAGATGGCACCTTACGAGGCTTTGTACGGGCGTAAATGCCGTACACCATTGTTTTGGACCGAGCTCGGTGAAAGTAAAATTTTCGGAGTTGATTTGATTAAAGATGCTGAACGGAAAGTAAAAGTAATCCGTGAAAGTCTGAAGGCAGCCATAGATTGCCAGAAGTCGTACGCGGATTTGAAACGAAAAGACATTGAGTATCAGGTGGGAGACAAAGTGTTTCTTAAGGTTTCACCTTGGAAAAAGATACTCAGATTTGGCCGTAAGGGCAAATTGAGTCCGAGATTCATTGGGCCGTACGAAATCTCCGGACGAGTTGGTCCAGTTGCGTATAGATTGATTTTGCCCCCTGAACTTGAAAGGATTCACAACGTCTTTCATGTTTCGATGCTTCGACGTTATAGATCTGATCCGTCACACGTAATTAATCCATCAGAGGTTGAAATTCAATCCGACATGAGTTATGAAGAAGAGCCGATTCGTATCCTAGCTCATGAAGTGAAAGAGTTACGAAACAAAAAGGTTCCTTTAGTAAAAGTGTTATGGCTCAAACACGGGATAGAAGAAGCTACTTGGGAACCGGAGAACTCTATGAAAGAGCGATACCCAAGCCTATTTACCGGTAAGATTTTCGGGGACGAAAATTTCTTAAGTGGGGGAGAGTTATGACAGCCCTAAATTGACCCTAGTCGGAAAGTGGTTTCGGGACCACGAAACCGAGTCTTATAAATAATTAAAGGTTATATTCTGTGTTTATGATGTGCGTAAATGCTTGTGTGATAGTTCCATACTTTAATTTGGTCAGTGTATGTGAAATTTATTAGTAGGGACTTATGTGAGACAATTTAGAAATATGCTAGGCAAGTGTTAAAGAGGCCTATTAATATATGTGGGAAAGTGCTTGTCCTTGCATGTCAAATTAGCCAAATTAAAGCATAGTGGCCGACCATGCTATGGGTGGAAACATGTCACAAACATGTTATGTTAGTGATGTATGTTAGGAAAAATAAAATAAGGAGCATGGTAATAAAATAATGAAAGGGAATATGATGAAAACAAAGAAAAAAAAAGTGTCCATCCTTTTTCATTTCTTTTGGCCGAAAGTTCTAAGGAAGAAGGAAGGAGCTCTTGCTTCATGTTTGGCTTGGAAGAGGATTAGGAGGAGGTTCGGCCATACTTGTGTCTAGGATAAGGTATGTTTGATGTTGTGCCGTGAGACTCATGCATGTTTTTAGTTGTTAGCTTGAGTTCTAACTAGCCCATGGTTCAAATCTTTGCTATGTCATGGAGATGATATTCGGCTAAGGTGGATTGGTGTTGATGTCATTTCCATGCTAAAAGTGAAGCTTTGTAATGATGCATGTGATGGTGGATTGATGACTCTTGAATCTTCTTTTTAGCATTTTTGAGTGAGACATTAAGTTCTTTGTTTAACCATGACCAAAATTGAAATGGTATGGTGTTGTGATGCATTCGGCCATGGTAGGAAGTAGAAGAGAAATGTGGTTGTTGTTCACGTTATTTAGATGAGAAATGGTAGTAAGGTGAAGTGCAAATGTTAGTGTTTGATTTACTAGTGTGTATATGTGTATTAGCCGAGTTTTGAATTTGAAACAAAATGGTATGTAGTCAATACAAGTAACCATATTTGTAGGAAGTATTAAGCATATACTCGGCCTCAACCTAGATATGTATATTCGGCCACATGAGATAGGTTGGTGTTGCATGTGTTCGGTTAGAGGCAAGCATATTGATGCTTTTATCTTGGCTTAGATAATCGCCTAAAAGAGAGTGTGGGCTAAAATGTTGAGTTTGATTCATGATTTCCATATATATATGTGACTTTAATGCCTAATGTATATATGGGCTAAGTACCTTGAGGTTCTCTTTTGATGTTCAAATGAATTGTGTTAAATTGCTTAATGTGATTAAAAAGGCGCATGACCATTGTGTATTTGAGCTAAAAGGTGGCCATATGACCTATCAAGCTCCTTATCATATTCGGCCATAAGCTAGCATAATGAGACTTTAATAAGTTAAATTTGTTTGAATTAGCTCAAGAGCTTAGAGGACCATAGTTGGATAAGGGAAAGGAAAAAGTTATCGAATAGCCGCCGAAAACGTTCGACCACATCCGAGGTAAGTTTTCGCGCAATGAGACTTAGTTTATGATTTGATTAAGTCATAATGTATGTGCATAGAGATCGTGTTATAAAGCAAACTACACCATGCTGTTTGTATGTGGCTAGTGAGCCGAAATGGGAATGCTTAATACGTGACTTGTGTTTGAACTCTAATTAAGAAAATGAAATTAGATGTGTCATGATTTATTGATATGTGCATGAATGTTCGGATGATAACCGGGCTAAGTCCCGAGAGCATTTGAGCTAGTGGCTAATTCCGGGCTAAGTGCCGAAGGCATTCGTGCGAGCTACTATATCCGGGCTAAGTCCCGAAGGCATTTGTGCGAGTTATTATACCGGGCTAAGTCCCGAAGGCATTTGTGCAAGTTACTATAACCGGGCTAAGTCCCGAAGGCATTTGAGCTAGTGGCTATATCCGGCTAAACTCCGAAGGTACTTGGTTTGGGAACGAGTGATCTTGCTGTAATAATTTAAATTGATACACTCGTAAAACCCAATGATGAGGTACGTTTCGTATATGCATTAGGGTGGTGATTCCGTTTAAATAATATTCGCTCAGTAAATTAATGAGCTTCCGGCCTTGGCTAAGTTGATCTTTTTTGTATGAATATAAGGGTTGGTAATGTGAAGTAAGTATGATATTGAGAATTTGTGCATATGAGATTATCCGTTTAGCCATATGATTGCTATACTTTGGTTGTGTCTAATTTCATGGCTCAAACTTACTAAGCATTAAATGCTTACTCCGTTTCTTTGATTCTCTGTTTTATAGATTTTGGGTTCGTCAGCTATCGGACTCGGGATTATTGAAGTCGAAGTCTCCCACACTATCAAAGCCCCTTTTTGGTACACTTTTGGTTGAACTTTGAAATGGCATGTATAGGACTACCCTTTTTGTTGTTGGTCATGGACCCTTTGGTTTTGTATAAATTTGGATAGCCATGCGAAAATGGCTTATATACACTTTGAGCTTAATATTATAATCGTCTTGTATGATGTTCATTAAGAGGTATGGAAATGTTTGGGAACGATTAGCCATTGGAATGGTTAATCATGATCATATTTTGTGCTATATATGCTAAAGGGCTAGTTGAATCATGGAAACTATGTAATAGGTAAAGTTTACCCTAAAGGCTGATGCTGGCAGCAGCAGTGATGTGGATGTGAAAAATCACTAAAAATAGTAGGAATGGAATTAAATAGTGAATAAATTATTTAATTGAACCTTGATGAATCTATTTTCATAGGAAAGTAACGTAACGGTCATATGAATAGTATATTATGAGATGTTAAAGTTTTCTTGAAACAGGGCCAGAACGGTTTCTGGATTCCCTTTTCCGATTTTGGAAATTCATTATAAATTAACCAGAGATAATTAGAAGTCATGTCTTACATGTATAGATTCCTTGTTGAATCTAGTTTCATTAGAAACAAACGGCATCAATATTGAAGCCCTGTACAGGGAGATATCCAAGTCGTAATGCGCAAAGGTCAGTGTAGTCGAACCCTGAAACATGGGGGACTTTAACTAATAAACTGTACTAATTGGCTTGACCAAAAATTCTATAAAAAAATTTGTAGATGAACATATGAGTCTATTTTCAGGAAAAAATTACGAAACTGGTTTTTGAGTTTTGAAACTCAAGATATGATTTTTAAGGCGACAGTGATGCAGTAACCAGCTTGTCTGGAAAATTTTCAAATGGACTGTGAAAATAAATGTAGTATGCCTGTTAGCACCTCGTGTTCGACTCCGGCAACGGTCTCGGGTACAGGGTGTTACAATCATCCCACTCATAGAATCAAATATTTGATCGATCAATACTTCTAGATTTGAGAAAAACGTAGATGAACATTGTGTTTATAAATGTTTAAAGGATGGAAAGATGATCTTTCTTGTTCTATTGTCGATGAAATTATGTAGGGACTTTGTCATGTTTTAAACTATGGTTAACTCAACAGTTTAGTATGAATAACTTGGGAGAAGCTAATTTTCTTCTAGGCATCAGATTCTAAGGGATCGAAAGAACAAAACTATAGCACTATCTCAGGCTTCATACATTTGGAGTGTTATGCAATGATCGATTCGAAGAAGGGAAATCAACCCTTCGTTTTGGGATTTCATCCCTTTTTGGAGGATTTTCCTAAAAGAATGGAAGAAAGAGAAAACATGGGAAAGGTTCCTTACGCTTCAGCAGTAGGAAGTCTCATGTATGCTATGTCAATATCAGACAAATCCAGGACCAAGACACTGACAAGCAATTAAGCATATACTCAAGTATCTATAAAAAATGAGAGATTATATGCTTGTGTTTCCAGAGGAGATCTTACTCCTATTGGACATACTAATTCTGACTTTTAGACGTGTTAGGATTCGAGGAAATCGACATCAGGCTGTGTTTTTTTCCTAGGTGACGAATCCATTGCATGGAGAAGTGTAAAGCATAAATGTAGTGCTGACTACACTATGGAGCTCGAACATGTGGCTACTTCTAATGCTACCAAAGAAGCAATGACTTCGAAAGTTCCTTTTGGATTTTGAACTCATTCCTAATATAGGAAAAGCTACTCATTCCTAATATGAGGAAAAGCTACTCATTCCTAATATGGGAAAAACTATCACACTATATAGATAATACCAAAGAGACGAGAAACCACAAGAGGAGAATTGAAACCTCATGAGAAGAATTATTCGCCATATGACCTAGAGTTAGCCACCATAGTGTTTGCCTTGAAGATCTGGCGAAATTATTTGTTCAGAGAGATATGCCATGTATACACCGATCAAAAAAGTCTTAAGTACTTGATGACTCAGAAGGATTTAAATCTGAGATAACGGAGGGGGTTAGAATTATTAAAATATTATGAGTTGATTATCGACTACCATCTGGGAAAGGCGAATATGGTCGCCTATGCATTGAGTAGAAAATCATTATTTGTACTGAGAGCAATGAATGCCCAATTGGCCTTGTCAGAGGATAGTTCGATTCTAGCTGAGTTAAAAGCTAGACCAACGTTTCTTCAAGAAATTCATGAAGATCAGATGACTGATAGTGAATTGATAGCCAAGAGAACTCAGTGTGAATCGGGTTTTCATATTGATTCTGATGGTTGCTTGAAGTATCGGGATAGGATTTGTGTTCCTAAGGATACAAGTTGATTAAAAAATTTTAATTCAGTCACATAGTGGTTATTTGTTGGTACATCCTAGAAGTACGAAAATTTACAATGATTTGAAGAAAATGTATTGGTGGCCAGGGATGAAAAGAGACATTTCGGAGTTTGTATCAAAATGCTTAGTGTGCCAACAAGTGAAAGCCGAACACCAAGTACCTTAGGGTTTACTTGAGCCTATCATGGTCCCCTAGTGGAAGTGGGATTGAATTACTATGGATTTTGTGACAGGTTTACCGATAACTACGAGGAAGAAAGATGTCGTATGGTTTGTGGTTGATCGACTGACAAAGTCGGCTCACTTTATCCCAGTACGAATGAACTTCTCGCTTGATAAGCTAGCTGACTTGTACATTTCTGAGATTGTGAGGCTTTATAAAGTGCCCTTGTCAATTATTTTGGATAGCGACCCAAGGTTTACTTCGAGATTTTGGAAGAACTTGCAAGAAGCTTTAGGGACAAAGTTGAATTTTAGCACATCTTTCCATCCCCAAACTGAAGGTCAGTTGGAGAGAGTAATTCAAACCCTTGAGGATATGTTGCGTTGTTGTGTCTTGGAGTTCCAAGGTAGTTGGGAGAAGTATCTACCGCTATTCAAATTCACTTATAACAATAGCTATCAGCCGAGTTTGAAAATGGCACCTTACGAAGCCTTGTATGGGCGTAAGTGCCGAACGCCCTTGTATTGGACCGAGCTTAGAGAGAATCGAATTCACGGGGTCGACTTAATAAAGGAGACTGAAGAAAAAGTTAAAGTGATTCGTGATTATTTAAAAGCCGCTTCGAATAGACAAAAATCCTGCGCGCATTTGAAACAAAAGGAAATTGAATTTTAGGTCTGCGACAAAGTATTTTTGAGAGCGTCTCCTTGGAAAAAATGTTCTTAGATTTGGTAAAAAGGGTAAATTAATTCGGTGTTTTATCGGACCTTATGAGGTGATAGAGAAAATAGGACCGGTAGCTTATCTGTTAGCCTTACCATCAGAATTGGAAAAGATCCACGATGTGTTCCATGTGTCCATGTTATGCTGATATCACTCTGACCCTTCACATGTGATCTTTCTGACTGAAGTGGAGATTAGATCAGATATGACCTATGGTGAAGAACCGATTAATATTTTGGATCAAGAGGTCAAGAAATTAAGGAATAAAAGTGTAACACTCGTGAAGGTTTTGTGGCATAGACATGGAGTCGAGGAAGCCACGTGGGAACCCGAAGAGACTATGAGAGCCAATACCCAAACTTATTCACCGGTAAAATTTTCGGGGATGAAAATCCCTAAAGGGGAGAATTGTAACAACTCGATTTTGGGCCTAGTCAGAATAGTGGTTTTGAAACCACTATTCAAAAGCTGGAGAAATTATTTTAATATTATTTTATGTGTGATAGCATGATTATAAAGGTGCATGAAAAATTTGGTGAATAAATTTTAGCGTTTGAGAGCTTAATTGCGAAAAAGGACTAAATTGCATAAAGGATAAAAGTTCAATTCCACTTGATAGACATACCAAATAGCTAGAGAGCCAAAATATAAGGTCTTTAAAGGGCAAATAGACCCTTAAAATGCAGCATGGCTGGCCATAAGGACAAAGAATTAGGCTAGTCAATGTTAGGTAAAAATTTTGCGACTTGTTTGACTAAAAAGAAATAAAATAAACAAAAGATGATATCACCCATTTCACTTCTTCTTCTTCACCAAAATTCTCAGCAAATAAGGGTTTTGAATCCTTGAAATTTCAGCCAAGCTAGCCTCTTGCAAGTAAGTCAATCTGAGGGTTATTCTTGATTTTTTTTTTACTTTTGGGACCCCTAAAGGTTAATCTACCTATTGAGGGGACTATTTTGTGACATGATTGATAGTCTAGGGACTTACCCTGAAAGGATTTGTATGTTTGCTAAGTTTTTATAGAAGAAAATGAGTCTTAGTTATTGAGTGAACAACTTTTCTGAAAGGACTTCTCATGAAAACCCTAATAGGACCATTTTGTAAAAGTTTGTAAAAATAGATAGTAATGTTGTGAAATATTGAGGATTTAGGGTGGTCATTAGAGAAATAAATGGTCGGTTAGGCTTGGCTAATAAGAAAATTTGATAAAAATTGATTTTTGGGCCTAGGGGTAAAATCATAATTTTTGCAAAGTTTAAGGGCAAAACGGTCATTTTACCAAAGTATGAGTCTTAAGTTGAATTAAATGATTTGTGTATTAAATAAGTTAATTTTTGACATTTTAGATCAAGAGAAACGTGATTCGAGTCTTGATCGAGGGAAGAATAAAATTTACGAGGATTAGGCTCGTTCCCACATTTTGTGCCGGGGTAAGTACATATGTAAATAATGTTTCATTGTAGCTTAATTTTAAATGTTTTATTTTTACCATGTATCATAATCTACTCGATACCATGAAAGTATAAATAATGCGATACAAAAGTTAAGTCATGAGAAATTGAGTGGTTTGAACTCATGAGTTGAGTCTGAGTTGATGAGACAAGTGAAATATGTAATGTAGGTTTGGGTACTAACTTTGTGTACAGACCCGTGAGTAGCTCAATGAGCGGGCATTACATATAGAGCTATGGGGTTCAGGTACTGACTTCGTGAAAAGGCCCGTGAGTAGCTCAAATATGCAAGTATTACAAAGTACGAGGTAGCTCTGGCTACTTGTATAGTACTTAAGAGTAAACTATCCGTGTATTCATTGGTATTTCTGAGTGTTTAAAAGGGGTAACTCGATGAATGGATTGGCGATATGTCAATAGAGAGAATGAACTTGAGTTATTTTACAGGTAACTACGGGTATGTATACTAAACTCTCGAATGAAGACCTTAGTATGTGATGAGATGTAGTAAGTATGTGTAAAAGAAGGAAGAGCAAGATAGTGAGGTTAAAATGATATATCATTTAAGCATGATAAGCCATTGTTTGATGAATGTGTTTCTAATTACACTTATTTGCATATATGTACTTACTAAGCTCCCATGCTTACCCTTTTTCATCGGAGAAGCCAGTCACACTATCCTTAAAGCACTTGGTATAACTAGTTTTATCATTTTGATTATGGCATGTATAGGAATCTTTGATTTTATTTTTGTGTCACATTGTTTTGGGGCCAAAGGTGTTGGCTTGTTTTAGCATTTGACTCATTTTGTATAAGGCCATGAAAATGGCTAATATTGTAAGTCATTATATAAATGCAAGATTGTCTTTTGCAAATGTGAAATTGTTGACATGGTTAAATTTGTGAAATGTATATAGGCCTTAGCTATGGTTGTTGGTTGAGAAATCATATTAAATTAGACCTTGATATGTTGATTAGTATTAAATTTTGTTTCAGAGTGGCATAAGGCTTGGTAAATAGCCTTATATTTTCCACACGGGTACACACACGGGCGTGTGTCTAGGCCGCGTATGACACACGGCCAGTCCCATGGGCATGTTGTCCGGCCATGTGTCCCCTACACGTAAATATTACAAGTCAATATGCATGGTAGTAAACACACGGGTAAAGACACAGCTGTGTGTCTCAGCCATGTAAAGGGCACGGTTTAGCACACAGGCATGTGCCTTGGCCGTGTGCCCCTAATTCGATGTTGACGTCAGAAACAGAATGTCAAGGTTTCTAGACACAGGCTAGGACACGGGTGTGTCATGGCCGTGTGAGGGACACGGGCCATATACATGGGCATGTGCTAGGCCATGTGAAAAGCCCTGTAATTCGAATCTAATTCACACAGGCATGGGAGACGGGCATGTCCCTAAGTGCTTAGGCCGTGTGGCATCAGCACGACCATGTTCAAGTTCCACACAGGCGTGTTGCCTATCCACACGAGCGTGTGCCTTGTTTCAATGGTTATTTTCCTAGTGTTGATTAAAGGACCTGAATTGGTCCCGAGTGATTTCCAAGAGATGCTTTGGGCCTTATAGGCCCCTAATAAGTAGTTCTGGAAAAGTTTGAAAAAGTTTTGAATTTAATCAAGTCTTGCTGACTCGTAAATGTTTGAATGCATGTCTTTAAGTTTAGTTACGCCTCGTATTCCGTCCCGGCGTAGGGGTGTTACATATGGTCTTACTTGTCAAGTTTTATGTTTAACATCCTAGTGGACTTCATTGGTTTTCATAATCAAGTTATGGTTTTACACCCCTTAATCCTCGTGTTTACTGTCCTGACAGACCACCCCATCTTTACTATCCCGACAAACTATACTAATTTCCATAGTCGAGTCATGGTCTTACACCCTATACCTCTTTGAGGTGTCGCCACGAAGGACCTTACTACCATCGTGGTGTCAACCCATAGAGCCTACTGACTATTATCGCAGTGTTGCTCTATGGAACCTAATAGCTATCCATATCATCTTATCTTATATCCACTTTGATGCTTGAACATCAAAGTGTCCCCACACAAGGCACGTATCTTTGTACATCACGGTTTGCTCCAAGCAATCCCGAGTGGCATAATCTTAATGAAATTCAAATCTCTCTTATTCCTCCACCCATTCCTCTATTATTCCTTTCCTAAGATTGGCACTCGAACATAATAGTGTCCCCTTCGCAAGGCTTGAAGCTTCACATATCACAGTTTGCTTTTAGTAATACCGTATGGCGGTATCTAATAGAGTCACTCTTTTCCCAATCCTATCTTCATCTAACACATCAATGATTACCTTTTAATGTACTACTATTATAGTCATGCAATGCATTTCATAGATGAAATACCATGGAATCATAGTTAATTCATGCTTACTAAACCAAAATGACGGATACTCATATTTATACGATCTTAACATACTTAGCATTCCAGGGATGGTTTGTAGAAACTCACCTGATGTTTATTTCCCTTCTGAGCTTAGCCTTTCCTAAACGCCAGAGCCCTAATCCTTTTAGAAGCTAAGCATGACAACCCAAAATCATGACTTGAACTCAACATTCTCATTTTTTTTTAAAATTCAATTTTCCAGAACCATAAAAAACCCTTAAAATGATTTTGGGAAGTCCTTATCTTCATTTTCTTAACCTTATATATATAAAAGGATTAAGAACTTTACAAACTTACTGGGTTTTCTACTTTTCTAGCTCAAACCTCCTAATTTCTGCTCTATGCAGAGCTTCTCATAATCATCTTATCTTCGGAGCAATGGAGAAGATGAATGAAAGGAAGAAAATCAAATAGAATTGAGATGAATCCTCTCAAGGAAGTCACCTCTTAGTTATTTATAGCCCTTCTCATATGGTCTTCAACCGTGTAAAATCCACCTATTGACAATCATTGTGTCTCCCACTAAAGAACCAGCTGGTCTAAATCCAATTGAACCAACATCAGATTTCAACCAAGTCCTAAATTGATTACTATTTTCTTCTGATTTTCCCATAAGGGCCATCAGCTTATGATCTCCTTTAATTAAACCCCAAAATTGCTCCTTATTTTTTTGGGTTTATGGGAAACTAAGTGTAACATGAGAAACACGTGGAGAGCATGTGAATGCGTAATATGACTCATCTACTTCACAAGTGAAAGTAGTAGATTGGTGGATTTATTGCCCTGAGTGTAGTATATTCGTTTGTAAACTTGTTATTTTTTCAAACAGATTGATTAATAAAAAAATTCATTGATTACATTAATATACTTTGTATAATTTTCATCATATGATTTTTGCACCCAAAGAAAAAAGGAAGCAAATATTGCTCATAAGTTGTCTAATGTTTAAACCAATACTAAGCGGTATTATGTGGTCAATTCGTAATACGGAAAGACAACTTATTTTAGTAGATGAACCTAAACATGTCCTTAGTCTAATCGAAAATGAGAAAATTGATTGAAAGACTGATATGTCATCTATCAAGTCTGTAACACAGTCTACCCGACCCGTTCGCCAAGTTCATGTATTAGATACCACATTAACCTGAATTACTTAACAAAATTTCTTTTCTGGTTTAAATTACATACTTAACCAACTTGTATTGACTAGTAATAAAATTTTAAAATTTCATTTCCATCAGTTGATTACAAAATTATTTTGGACAAAGACTAAAAAAAACATAAAATGAAAACTAAAATCCTAAGGCAAAGCCTCTACGGGTGCCCTATTGGGAAATGTGCCTATCTTGTAGTAAACATGTAATTGCTTTCTATTTATTTGAATGATGAATAAATAACTTTCACATTTTTGTTATGTCTTGTATTTCTGTCTTTCATATTTTGCATACATAGCGAAATTGGAAAAACAAATATTAGCTCATCGATTGCAAGAAAGGCAACTTACTTTAGTAGATAATCTAAATGAGTTTGTAATCTTACAAAATAATCAAAGTGAGCATTTGATTCAAATATTGAGAAAGATTATTATGTCTTCTACAAAACAAATTGAGGAGATGACTAGTCTTGGCTATCAAAGTAGTTGACTTCACATGTAGAGACAAAGATGTATTCATTGGCAGAATGACTTCTACAAAACAAATTGAGGGGATGACTAGTCTTGGCTATCAAAGTAGTTAACTTCACATATAGAGACAAAGATGTATTCATTGTCAGAATGATACATTGGACTGGACCTAAGATGAATTAATTCTGAATTCTTTTGCAAATTAATTCACTTGTGACATTCATAATGTGATTTATCTAAATCCTAAGTTATTCACTAACTATGCGTATGTAACTCATGTGCTTTGATATAAGTGAAGGCTTATGCACTAAAGATGAACAATCCAATAATCAGTATGTTGGGTACATGACTTGTGTATGACATGACTTTACTAGCTACAGTAGAATCATAACTCAATTAAAGAGTTAACGATATCCTCTCATTGGCATTGTATGGGTTGATAAGTATAGAACGTGGCCATGGGTTGCTTACTCTCATATTAATCACTAAGAAGACACAATGGTGACAATGAGATAAAATAGGATTGTATTGAGTGAACAGATTTAACTCAAATGAATCAAGGATATCATATGAGGGTAAAACACACATGACGAGGTCATTGGAAAAAGTAGTTGGATGAATTACTTCCGTAAAGAGTATACAATTAGGAGGTTTCAGTCATAGTACTTCTTGTGGACTTATTCCATGATTAAGTAATTGCAAATTATCTGAATGATGCTTCTGCACATAATTGCAATTACTAGAGCCTAATTGTATATGTTTGATACGTGATATTCGTGACAGGTTTTAAAGATTTATGAAAGAATCGTTCTTGAGACTAACTTATTATCACAATTAAGGCAAGTGTACCTATCAAATAGAAGTATAGTTCAGCAAGACCGGATTGTTGAAGCCAAAGGAACTACGAGTACTAGTATTTACTTCCTTTTTATTATCTAGCCTAAAAATTAAGAGGTTTGATTATCTAAAATAATTACTAACTAAGAATGCACAGAAAGAAAATTTGGGAAATACTTTTGGGAAAATTCGATTGATTAAGACAATACCTAAGGAAAAATCCACCTAGACTTTACTTGTTATTTGACTCTGAATCAGACGAGTTATTCATTTGACTTGATCCATAGAAATCCCTAAGTTATATTATTATCTCTCTCGAGACTAATAACGTCTAACCCTAGGTTGAATAATTGAAATCTCTTTCTAATTACCACCCTAGAATTGCATTAACTCAATCTATGGATTACCTTATTAGGTTTCACCCTAATCCGGCAAAATCTTATCACCCTATCTCTAGGTGTGCAATCAACTTCACTTCATTATGACAAATTTACTCTTAGACAGGGTCTATTCCTCCTCTGAATAAGAGCTTAACTTGAATCAATATCTTGGAATATCAAAATAAGAATTAAGAACACATAATTAAGAACAAGTCAAATATTTATCATACAATTCAGATAATTATAACAAGATCCGTCTTAGGTTTCATTCCCCTTAGGTATTTAGGGGGTTTAGTTCATACTTATGATAGAAAACATCTCAAAAGCATAAAGATAACAAAACATGAGAAAACCCAAAACTCCTGAAGGAACTTGAAGAGAGATCTTCAGTCTTGATGATGAATCCAGCTTCTGAGATGGATCAATCGGCTTTCCTTGAGTAATCCCTTACTTCCTACTCTGCGTTTTTTCTTCTAAGTGCCTCCTCAGGTATTTAAATAGGCTTTAGAATGTATAAGACCCCTCAAAATTGGCCTTTTCCGAGTAAGGTTATACTTGGACTCAGCAGCGACATGCCCATGTGACACGCCCGTGTGCAATTACTCCAGCCCATGGTCAAGGCTGTTGAACAGGCACAGGCGTGTAGTATACCCGTGTAAGTCGTGCTTCAATCCTGCCAAAGGGACACGGCCGTGTGACACACCTATGTGAGAAAGTCTAGGCCGTGTTGATTTCCCACGTGGGTCCATTTTCTTCATTTTCGGCCCGTTTCTCATTCTTTTTATTCTCCTATGCTCACCTAAGTATAAAACATGAAATTAAAGGATTAGGAGCATTGAATACACCTATTCTAAGGAGAAACTATCCATAATGTGCTAAGCATGGGATTAAAATATGTATAAATTACTGTTTATCAAATACCCCCACACTTAAGCATTTGCTTGTCCTCAAGCAAAAATCCTCAACTCATAATCAAAATAAATTCTTCTCAATTTATAATCCTTATCAATAATATCTCAAAATAATCCATAAGTACTCATACATTGAAAATTCAACTAAAATTACATCAAAGTTTAAAACATTCCAAGTTGAGCATTTTATCATGAAAACATAGGTGTCTCTCCTCATCTAAGTGATTAACTTTGATAAAATATCATAGAGTTTAACGTCCTCACTAAAGATTCACTCAAATCACTCAAGGTGTTTATGGACATCAATAAAAGCACTCATTAGTCAATATGAAAAGTTATTACCATAGGCTTGCTTGAAAATCAAATCTCCACCACTATATATTGAGTTGATACATCAATCAAAAAGGTCTTTTTAAAGGGTTGTTACGTGGCTTTGGTTAGGGGGTGTGGTCACAAGGTGAAAGAATATGTTAGAATCGAGATTGAATTGAAAAATTACCTAGCTAGAAAAATAACTAATCATCAGTTGAATACAAGTGAGCTTCTTCTCAGAATATGGAATTAACACTCAAGCTCAAAAAATTACTACTAATATGTATGTAAGTATTGTTTTTTTAGAACAAGTCAAATATTTAGAAGCACAAAAAATAACTAAGCAATTTGTTCAAATCAAATCTCGACAAAAATAGGGATCAAATTAGGGGATTTCAGCAATAATGGGTTATGGGTTAATATTGAGGGTAGATCAATTAATGGTTTGTTAGGCTCAAAAGGGGTTTCCTAAGGGTTAATTATGGAGGTAGGCTTTTGTGGAGTGAGTGCGTTAAACCTAAGTGCCTTTATCATCTTGACATATCAAATCAAATGGCGTGGTCTTGATATGCATAATCAAGCAAGTTCTAGAATAACAAATCAAAACTGACGCACTTATAATGAAAGTGAGCACGAAAGGAATAAAATATGCTCTAAAGGCTTAAGATCTCACAAAAATTATGGCTTTTTGATGTTCAAACCTGTGAATTTCAACTTAAGATAATACCTAAACTTAGGGAAACAACCTAAAAGTTTTTAATTCTTCAAAAATCAACTTATCATGCTTGATCCCTAATGTCTTAAAGTTTAAACAATCAATGCATAAATACCTATGTTTTAATTCAAGACATATTAATAAAAATCATAAATTAATCAAAATTCATTCTAATAGTGATATGAGTGATTCACGTGAGAATAAGACAAAATTCAGGGATTTCTAATGATGATATAAAAGACCCTCCCACACTTAAGATGTACATTGCCCTCAATGTACAAAGAAAGATATATTGACAAAGATAGATTTATAATCATAAGATAGGGAGAGAAGTGAAACTTCCTGAATGATGAATTGACTCCTTGAATTGGAGTTATGAAGAATAATCGGCCAAGGTAATGATGAGAGTGGAGGAGGATACTCTAGTGGTGGTAGAGGTTCATTAGTCCATAAGTCCTGTGCCGTTGGAGTTTTTAGTTCATGTTTGATGATAAGCTTTAGAGCTCTTTATGATTGTGATAAAATCAGGAACTCTTTAAGAAATACAATGAAGCATATTTACTCGTAATGAAATAGCCGAAAATAAAAATTGTAAAAACTCAAGATAAAATAGTATTAACAGGAAATAAAAAGTAATTTCAAAATATAAAGATAAAGCTAAAATAGATAATAGGTGTTTATAGAGAAATTGGGGCACACGGCCGTGGGGCACGCCCGTGTGCCTTCGCTTCAGCCCGTGCGTTTTGTTGTTTTCGAAATTAGGCGCATTGGTGTACACGATCGTGTCAATCTTTGATCTCTTCTCTTACGCCTGTGTATGCAGGCACACACCTGTGTTATTGTGACAGTGTCGACCACGGGGATGGGCACGGGCGTGTTCAAACGCATGTACTAAATTGACAGGTTTGCCCACAGTTTCAAAACACGGGCGTGCCACACGCCCGTGGTATTTTTGCAATTTCTCCCACGGCCATGTCGCACGGCCGTGGCAACTTATTGCATCCCGTGTTGGGAAATAATTTTTTGCCCTATTTTTACACGGTCGCAGTGCACGGTCGTGTTTCATCCCGTGGTATGTGCACGACCTACGGCACGCCCGTGTTCCTGGCCATGTGGTTTTGAAAATCCTGTGTTCAGTGACTCAGTTGGTGAATTTAATGTTAAAGACTAAAATTTAAAGAAGTTAGCACCGTTAGTGCTCAAGGTGCCTCCTGAGAAGCGCCTGTTTATAGTCTAAGCTCGAATCTACATTGTGAGTGTATTTAGGTAACTTCATGGAGCCGTAGCTCCTCTTTATCATCTTTGAAATTCTCACCATAATACATTTTGAGACGATGTCCATTTACCTTAAAAGTGCCTTGTGATGGATGACTTACCTCTACTGTACCATATGGAAATACAGTTTAAACTGCGAAAGGACCTGACCATCGTGATTTAAGCTTTCCAGGAAACAATTTGAGCTTCGAGTTATATACCAGGACAAGATCTCCAACTTCAAATTGCCTTTGTTGCTTCAAACGGGCGTCGTGGCAACGCTTTGTCGCTTCCTTATATAGGCGCGAACTTTCATATGCATTGGCTCGCCACTCATCTAACTCGTTCAACTGCATCAACCTGTTTTCACTTGCAAGTTTGGGGTCAAGGTTTAGATATTTTATAGCCCAGAATGCCTTGTGTTCCAATTCAAATGGTAGGTGACAACTTTTCCCATAAACAAGTCTATAAGGTGATGTTCTTATGGGAGTTTTAAAAGCAGTTCTATAAGCCCATAAAGCATCATCTACTTTCATTGCTCAATCCTTCCTGTTTAATTCTACTGTCTTTTCTAGGATACGTTTAAGCTCTCAGTTTGCTACTTCAACTTGGCCACTTGTTTAAGGGTGATAAGGGGTAGCTGTTCTATGATGAACTCCGTATTTCTTAAAGGTCTTGTCAAATTGGGCGTTACAAAAATGAGTACCCCTATCACTGATAATTGCTCTAGGTGTACCAAATTGAGAGAAAAGTTTCTTAAGGAATCATACTACTACTCTAGCATCAATAGTAGGTAAAGCTTGGGCTTCTACCCATTTGGACATATAATCAACAGCTACTAAGATGTATTTATTCCCGAATGAACTAGGGAATGGACCCATGAAGTCAACACCCCAAACATCAAATATTTCACATGAGAGCATATATGTCTGAGGCATTTCATTGCGTTTGGATGTATTACCTGTCCTTTGACATTTGTCGCCAGAAGTAACATACCTGTTTGAATAGAGTGGGCCAATAAAAACTTGATTCGAGGACTTTATGTGCAGTCTTATTTCCACCGTAATGTCTTCCAGCCGGTCCTGAGTGGCAATGTTCCAAGATTTTCAATGCTTCTGTCCTTGTAACGCATCTTCTAATGATTTGATCTGCACATTTATAGAAAAGAAAAGTGTCTTCGCAAAAGTAGTTTTTCACATCAGTGAAGAATCGCTTCTTTTACTGATACGTCAACCCTTTTGGGATAATGTTAGCGGCTAAAAAATTTGCAATATCTGCAAACCAAGGTAACTTAGAATCGGATATAGCAAAAAATTGTTCTTTAGGGAATGAATCATTTATTTCAATGTCATCTGGTTCTTTGGTTATTGAGTTTTCAAGACTGGAAAGATGGTCAGCCGCAAGATTTTCAGCTCCTTTCTTATCCTTAATCTCCAAGTCAAATTCCTGCAATAATAAGATCCATCAAATGAGTCGAGGTTTTAAATCAGTTTTAGTCAAAAGGTGGTGAAGAGTGGAATGGTCAGTATAAACGACAACTTTAGACAATATTAAATATGGCCTAAATTTATCGAATGCAAAAACCACGGCTAGCAGTTCTTTCTCCGTGGTGGTGTAGTTTTCTTGTGCGGCTGTCAAAGTTCTGCTAGCATAATAGATAGGTTGAAAATGTTTATCTCTTTGCTGTCCCAAAGCTGCACCTACTGCAAAATCACTTGCATTGCACATTAGTTCAAAAGGTGTATTCCAATCAGGTGCAATTATAATTGGAGCTTTAGTCAGTTTATCCTTTAAAGTATTAAATGCTTCTAAACACTCCTGATCGAAATTAAAAGGCATATCTTTTTCTAGTAATTTAGTCAAAGGCTTAGCTATTTTAAAAAAGTCTTTAATAAATCTTCTATAAAACCCAGCATGTCCTAAGAAGCTCCTAATAGCCTTAACCGAATTGGGGGGTAGTTTTTCAATGGTTTCAATTTTAGATTTATCAACCTCAATCCCTCTACTAGAAATTTTATGTCCTAACACAATACCTTCTTAAACCATAAAGTGACATTTTTCCCAGTTAAGCACAAGGTTTGTTTCCTCACATCTTATTAACACTCGTTTTAAATTTTTTAGGCAAAGATGGAAAGAGTTACCGAAAACTGAAAAATCATCCATAAATACCTCCATGACGTCTTCTACGAGTTCGTCAAAAATGGCCTTCATGCAGCACTGAAAAGTAGCAGGAGCATTACATAATCCAAAAGGCATTCTACGATAAGCAAATGTACCGTATGGACATGTAAATTTCATATTTTTTTTATCTTCAGGAGCTATTGGGATTTGGAAATAGCCAGAGAGTCCGTCTAAAAAGCAGTAGTACATGTGTCCTGATAATCTTTCCAACATTTGGTCAATGAATGGAAGGGGAAAGTGGTCTTTTCTCGTGGCATCATTTAGCTTCCTATAATCAATGCATACTCTCCAACCTGTGACTGTCCTTGTTAGGATTAATTCATTCTTCTCATTGGCTACAACAGTCATGCCTCCTTTCTTAGGAACAACCTGCACTGGACTCACCTAAGAACTATCAGAAATAGGATAAATAATTCCAGCATCTAGGAGTTTAATTACCTCAGCTTTAACAACTTCCTTCATGTTGGGGTTCAATCATCTTTGGGCTTGAACGCATGGTTTATATTTATCTTCCATTAAAATTTTGTGGGTGCAAAAAGAAGGGCTGATCCCTTTAATGTCAGAAATTTTCTAAGTTATGGCCCTTTTATGCTCTCTCAAAACTTAGAGTAATTCCTCTTTCTCCTTGTGTTGCAATTTGGATGTAATAATTACCGGTAATGTGGAATTATTTCCAAGGAATGTATATTCCAAGTGATTCGGTAATTGTTTAAGTTCCAGTTTGGGAGGTCCGTCAATAGAGGTTTTTTGCTTAAGTTCATCTTTTACCTTAATTCCCTCATATTCTGCTAGTTTTTGAGAGGTTTCATTGGATTTTTGTTTGGTTCCTATTTCAGAATCATCATCCATCCCCTCTACTTAGGCGAGACACAGTTCCATCGTGTCTTTGTGTGCGATTTCCTAAACAGAATCTTGAGTAGCATGATCAATAGAGTCGATAAAATAACATGATTCATCCTGTTCTCTAGAAAATCTCATGACATCATAAATTTTAAAAATAATCTCTTCGTCACCTACTCTAAGTACCAATTTACCATCACCCACATCAATTACAGCTCTAGCAGTGACTAAAAATGGTCGACCTAAAATTAAAGGCACCTCAACATCTCATCCATGTCAAGCACAACGAAATCAACAGGGAATATAAATTTATCTACTTTTACAAGTACGTCCTCTATAATTCCCCTAGGATATTTAACAAATCTATCAGCTAATTGAATACTCATCCTAGTGGGTTTAGGTTCCCCAAGACCAAGTTGTTTAAACATTTTATATGGCATCAAATTAATGCTGGCGCCTAAATCAGCTAGTGCTTTATCAACATTCAAACTACCAATTAAACAGGGAATAGTAAGACTTCATGGGTCTTTCAGTTTGGTTGGCAGTTTATTTTGGAGTATGGCTGAGCACTCTTCATTAGCTCCACTGTAGATAAGTCTTCAAACTTCCTTTTGTATGTTAGAAGCTCCTTTAAAAATTTTGCATATGTAGGCATCTACGATATAACTTCAACAAAAGGTAAGTTAATATGCAGTTGTTTAAAAAGTTCAAGAAATTTACCGAATTGTGCATCCATGCGATCTTTCTTCAACTTTGCTGGGTATGAGATTGGTGGTTTAAATTCTTTTGGCATTAAGTTGTCATTGTTTTCGAGTTTGACCTCATTTCTATCAGCTTCTTGTGGTGGCTTCTTTTCAGATTCAGCTAACACTTTCCCACTCATTAGTGTAACTGCTTTTACGTGCTCTTTTGGGTTGGGTTCAATTTTACTAGGTAGACTTCCTGGTGGTCTTTCAGATATCAATTTAGCGAGTTGACCTATCTGAGTTTCGAGCTTTTGGATCGACATTTGTTGATTTTTAAGTGCTGTCTCGGTATTCTAAAAATGAGTTTTTGACACTGAGATGAATTTTGTTAGCATCTCTTCAAGGTTTGACTTTTTATCTTATTGGTAGGGTGGTTGTTGGGAGCCTAGAGGTGGTGGTCTTTGATCCCCTTAGCCTCCCCATGAGAAATTTGGGTGGTTCCTCTAACCTGCATTGTAAGTATTACTATAAGGATTATTTTGAGATCGAGGATTATTACCCATGTAATTTAACTGCTCGTTTTTCATGTTGTGGCCATAAGGTGGGTATTCTGAATTGCTTGATCCACCTCCACTTGCTTCGCACTGCATTACTGGGTGAACATGTGAAGAACTAAGAAAACCATCAATTTTCTTATTCAAAAGTTCTACCTGATTAGAGAGCATGGTGACCGAATCGACGTTATAAACGCCGGCTATTTTCGTTGGCTTTGTCCTCATGACTTGCCACTGATAGTTATTTAGTGACATCTCCTCTATAAATTCATAGGCATATTCAGATGTCTTATTATTGATGGTTCCGCCAGCAGCTGCGTCAACCATTTACCGAGTCGAAGGGTTCTAGCCATTGTGAAACATTTGGACCTGTAGCCAGAGTGGTAACCCATGGTGAGGGCATCTTCGCAAAAGGTCCTTGTACCTCTCCCATGCATCGTAGAGTGTTTCTAAATCCATCTGCACAAAAGAAGAGATATCATTACGTAATTTAGCCGTTTTAGCCGGCGAAAAATATTTTAATAAAAACTTTTCGGTCATTTGTTCCCAAGCAGTGATTGACCCCCGTGGTAAAGAATTCAACCACTATTTATTTTTGTTTCTCAATGAAAAAGGGAATAACCGAAGGCGAATGGCGTCATCAGAAATGCCATTAATTTTAAATGTATCACATAGTTCCAAAAAGTTTGCCAAGTGAGCGTTGGGATCTTCGTCCTGAAAACCATCAAACTGAACAAATTGTTGTATCATTTGAATTGTGTTAGGTTTCAGTTCAAAAGTATTTACAACAACAGCAGGTCTAACTATGCTTGATTCAGTTCCTGTTAAAGAAGGTTTAGCATAATCATACATAGTGCGCAAAGCAGGATTCTGATTAATAGCAATCGCAGGAGGTAGCAGATTTTCTTGGTTTTCAGCCATCTCCTCAGTTGTGGTTGAAGTATCGTCCTCTTGCTCTTCTGTGTATCGTAAGCTTTGCCTTATTTCTCTTCGGTTTCTGTGAACTGTGCGATCGATCTCACCGTCAAAAAGTTGTGGTCCTGACAGGTTTCTTCTAGTCAAAAACTAGAAAAACCTATTAGAAGGAAATAAATAAAAAATTAGAAAAAAATAAAAATTTAAGTTGCAATAAAAGTAAAATGGCTAAAGTAATAAAAATCGAGTGTTCCTAATATCCTAGTTCCCCGGCAACGACGCCAAAAACTTGATACGTGATATTCGTGACAGGTTTTAAAGATTTATGAAAGAATCATTCTTGAGACTAACTTGTTATCACGATTAAGGCAAGTGTACCTATCAAACAGTAGTATAACTCAGCAAGACCGGATTGTCGAACCTAAAGGAACTACGAGTACTAGTATTTACTTCCTTTTTATTATCTAGCCTAAAAATTAAGAGGTTTGGTTATCTAAACTAATTACTAACTAAGAATGCACAAAAAGAAAATTTGGGAAAATACTTTTGGAAAAATTCGATTGATTAAGACAATACCTAAGGAAAAATCCTTAACACCCCTTACCCATGTCTGACGCCGGAATAGGGTATGAGGCATTACATGACTTAAACATACACATTCATGCAAAAATCAGGCCATAAAATCTCTTTTAATTCAAAACCTTTCAAACACATGCATGCTGTCCCTTATTTGGGCCTACGAAGCCCAAAACATTTATCGGAATTGATTCAGGACTAAACCAAGAACTTTAAGAAGTTTCAGGAAAACTTAGAAAATTTTCCCATGAAACAGGGTCACACGCCCGTGTGGACCTAAGGACACGCTCGTATGCCTTTGGCACGTCCGCGTCCTCAAGCTGTGTAACTCTCTGTTAATGATGTCAGCATGCACATCGAACCACACGGCTAGGCCACACGCCCGTATCTCCGAGCTGTGTCTCTCACACAGTTGAGACACACGTCTGTGTCTCAGCTCGTGTGGCCAACACTTAGGCTATTTTCCAAGCCTTCATGTTACCCATAATCTTTTACAACCTTATGCACATCAAAATCACAAATCATGACATTATTTTAGTGATTAAACACTCATTATTAAGACATATCTTTGATATGTCCTCTTTTATCATTATACTATGGTTACCAACTTATTCATCAAGCACTCATGTTCAATCATTATCACGTTGTGTTTATAACATACAATTCCTATATGGCTATGACCACCTCAGTTGGTCATAGAGCATACATCCAACACACATGTCATATTACTAACCATGCATGGCAAACAAACATAATCATATTATAAATATTAGACATGACATGAATAGCTAGGCTTACAAGCCATAATCAATATGAGTCATATCTCATGGCCATATGCATATAACTCAATATAAGCCAACACATTTGGCCAAAGCAAAATAATGCATGTCAATTAACTAACTCCCTATACATGCCACTCACTTGAAAATTTCTAATATATACTTATTTTTTTTTCAAAGGTAGCGACTTGATAGTGTGATACTGCCTCCGACGATCTCCAACCCTGAGCTAGCTGAAAACACTAAAGGAAAGGAAAGGAAGGGAGTAAGCTTTATAGCTTAGTAAGACCGTATAAAAATAATAAGCGACTTATCAACTTGCTTCTCATGGTAATACAACTCTATTTGCATTTTTACTCATATTCCAGTCAAGCTGTCTTCTCGAGTCACAGTCACTAAATTATTTATATCTAGAGATAAGGAACTCTAAATTAAGTTTTACTAATTTTCCCTAAAACTAGACTCATATATCTTCTTACCATAAATATTTCATTTATTTTTGGTTTATCTAATTAGTACAATTTATTTCTTAAATTTACCCTTTTTCGCTGTCTAACAGTTCTAACCCCTCTTCACTAAAAATATATTATCTCATAATACGGGGCTTGGATGATGTTATCATCTATTTATATTGAAAATAGACTCATTAATAGTTCTAAACATATAAATTATAACTCATAACTATTTTTTTACAATTTTCAATTATTTTCTCAAATCAGAACAGGGGATTTCAAAGTCATTCTGACTCTGTCTCACAACAATTAAAATATTTCATAGTATGAAACTATTTTACTTACAAAATTTCTTCTATGTGAAACTAGACTCATTAGGCTTTAATTTTATATTTTACTCAGCCTCTAACTCAATTTCTACAATTTTTGGTGTATTTACAAAGTCGGACTATTGCTGCTGTCTGAAACTGTTTTATTATTACATTTCACTCTTTCATGATCATTTTTTAATGGGCATTTATGCCAATCCATTTCTCCTTTCATGTTCATTAGGCCACCAAGTAACGGAATATACATTTCATGTCTCAATTTAATGTGGCCTCAAAGCCTCACACGAATTCATCAACCACATTTTCTCATACACCCTAGCGCTAACACATAATTCAATACAATAATAGCAAGAATATTTTCAAGTCTAACAATAATAACATTAATAATATGCTTATTTAATCACACGGACTTACCTCGAATACGAAAACGACAATTTTACCATTAGTCCATAACCTTGTATTTTCCCGAATTAAGCCTGAATCTCGATTTCCTTGATCTATCATGATGAAATTCACTAATTTAATTAATGTATTAATCATTTCGGACCTAAAACATATTTTGGCAAAATTTACATTTTTGCCCCTAAGCTTTTGTATAATTATGAATTTACCCCAAGGCTCGGAAATTGAAATTTATTAGATTGCTATAAGATTTAAGACATGTTGAACATTTTTCTCTTCTATGGCAACCTCAAATTCTCACTATTTCATGCTTTTATAAACATTAATAACCTTTACTAATTAACTCGTTTTAACCATTTTCAACGAAAATCACTTTCTCCTAACCTCAAGCATCCTTATTCAACCATTAAACATCAAAATGCACAATTATCTAGCATGGGTCATTTTTTTAACTTCATTTTTCATGCAAATAAATGGTAGAAATAGAAAGGTTAGGCTTTTAAGATCTCAAAAATACGAAGAACATTAAAAACGGGGCTCAAATGCACATACAATTGAGCTTTGAAAAGCTTGAAACCCTAGACATGGAGTCATGTAAATTTCGGCAGCCATATGAAGAAGATGAGTAGATTTTTTTGGGTTTTATTTTGTCTTTTATGCCTTAAAACACCCAAATGACCAAAATGCCCTTTTTACTAACCATTCAATTTTTACCCTTCCATGTCTAGTTTTGTCCATACCAAAATATGATGGTCTATTTGACATTTAAAGACCTCATATTTTGCAATTAATGCTATTTAATCCCAATAATAAAATTGGGCACTTTATCAATAAAATTTACTTAATAAAATTTACACATAATCACTCAAACATATCATGGACTCTAAAATAGTTATAAAATAAATATTTCTACTTCGAATTTGTGGTCTCGTAACTACTGTTCCGACTAGGCCCTATTTCAGGCTGTTACAAATCCACCTAGACTTCACTTGTTATTTGACTCTGAATCAGACGATTTATTCATTTGACTTGATCCGTAGAAATCCCTAAGTTATATTATTATCTCTCTCGAGACTAATAACGTCTAACCCTAGGTTGAATAATTGAAATCTCTTTCTAATTAACACCCTATAATTGCATTAACTCGATCTATGGATTCTCTTATTAGGTTTCACCCTAATCTGACAAAATCTTATCACCCTATCTCTAGGCGTGCAATCAACTCGCTTAATTATGACAAATTTAATCTTAGACAGGGTCTATTCCTCCTCTGAATAAGAGCTTAACTTGAATCAATATCATGGAATATCAAAATAAGAATTAAGAACACATAATTAAGAACAAGTCAAATATTTATCATACAATTCAGATAATAATAACAAGATCCGTCTTAGGTTTCATTCCACTTAGATATTTAGGGGGTTTAGTTCATACTTATGAAAGAAAACATCTCAAAAGCATAAAGATAACAAAACATGAGAAAACCCAAAACTCCTGAAGGAACTTGAAGAGAGATCTTCAGTCTTGATGATGAATCCGGCTTCTGAGATGGATCAATCAACTTTCCTTGAGTAATTATTTGCTTCCTACTCTGCGTTTTTTCTTCTAAGTGCCTCATCAGGTGTTTAAATAGGCTCTAGAATGCCTAAGAGCCCCCAAAATTGACCTTTTCTGAGTAGAGTTATACTTGGGCTCGGTAGGGACACGCCCGTGTGACAAGCCCGTGTGCGATTACTCCAGCCCGTGGTCAAGGCTGTTGAACAGGCATGGGCGTGTAGTATACCCGTGTAAGTCGTGCTTCAATCCTGCAAAAGGGACACGGCCGTGTGACACGCCCATGTGAGAAAGTCCAGGCTGTGTTGATTTCCCATGTGGGTCCATTTTCTTCGTTTTCGGCCCGCTTCTCACTCTTTTTATTCTCCTATGCTCACCTAAGTATAAAACATGAAATTAAAGGATTAGGAACATCGAATTCACCAATTCTAAGGACAAACCATGCATAATGTGCTAAGCATGGGATAAAAATTTGTATAATTTACGGTTTATCAATGTTCAATTGGTCCCTCCGCTAGCTTAGCAAAAGCTCGATCTGGTTTTTTTTTCGAATTAGAAGAAAATTCTATGACTTTGGAAAAAAATTAATTAAGTCGATTTTATTCAATGCGGAATTAAATTGGGCAGTCGTCAGAATTGTTCAACTAGATAATTTGATTAAAGAATTTTCTTAAAAATTTAATTTTGAAAATCTAAGATATTTTTGGGAAAACTAATTTTGATCAAGTAAAATTAAATTAATCAAATTAATTAAATTAATATGATATTTTTGGAAATTAACTTTCAAGTCAGGCAATTGGCCCAATGGGTAATTGAACTTGAAAATTGGACCTGAGATTGTAAATTGGGTTTGGGAGACAAAAACTGAGACCAAGAATCAAAAGTTGGTTGAATCGAGCCGGTATGTGAATCAGGGCCAATGGTCCAACCAGTGGCTGGACCAGACCGATCAGGCTGTTACTAGCCCGAATCAAACTGGTAGAAATCGAACCAGCTCGAGGTGCCAGTGGCTGCGACAGCAGCATTCCAATAGTTGAAAAATGGTCGGCGGTGGCAATTCTTCAATGGTTGAGCAATGGAAGAATTACACTCCTACTAGGACTCTACCAGAGAATTTGATTTCAAATTAGTTATTCTAAAAATAATATTATTTTAAAATATTTAATATTAAATTTAATTTAATACTTATCTTAATAGTATTTTATTAATTTAATATTAAAGTAATTATCTTAATATTAAATTTAATTCATTATTTACATACACTTGAATTTAAGAGAAAGTTGTAGAGAGAGAATTCTCTAAAGAAATTATTTCAGAAAAATTTCTAGGGATATTTTTCTTATTTACAACTTGAAAAAGTTTAGAGAAATTGCGAAATTACCCCACTAGTAATTTTTGTGAAAATTTTTCTAATTCAAAGCGAGCCCACACTCGACAAACTAAAGCTTGAGGATAGTGGAGAAGACTATTCGGTCGAAGCGTTCATCCTAGCCCAATCGAAAAGGTACAATTTTGATTAAGTGTTTATTACTTTAGATTTCAGAACCAAGTTCTGTTTTTGGAAAACAAATTTAAAACTCTGGTTATTCCCTAATTTTTTTTCTATTGCATTTTCCAAACCCAGTTTTCCAACAATTGATATCAGATCCTAGTTGTCCTCTATCTATAAGTATAAGCAGATAATCAAAATAAATTTCTCTTCTTCTTAACTGATTTGATTACATAGAAAGTGTCATTCTTTAGATCTTATGCATGTTTTGAGTTATATATGGGAATCGATGCAATATTATAAATTTGTTATATAATTTTTTTTTGTCTAGGTTGGCGTTCTTAGGAAATAGACCGTGGACTATCATCTCCACGTAGGATTTTTTTTTTCTTAGAATTCTTTTGAGCCAGAAGCTGACATAGAACTTAAATGTAATTTTTCCAAAAGGAGTCCATGAAGAGGAGAAATGGAGCGATGGTGGTTGAAGGCACAAGTAATAAGTTGTGGTGAAAAACTATGTAATTTTTTTTCATTTACTTTCAAGAAATAGAACTATGGAAACATTAGCTGACAATTTTATTTTGATTACCTATTTCCTTATATATATGTTTTATAATTTTTTATAATGTTTATATTATGCCATGTTATAATTGTGATATATATATGAGATGATCAACAGTTTACTAATTAAAAAAATAAGAAGTGGGATAATGAGAAAAAACATGTGTTGTATTGTTCTATTCATTTCTTTAAATTATTCGATTACTTTGAGAAGTGTGGTAATGAGAAGGTGCATGTCTAGGATTGACTCTGGCTAGGAAAGACTTGGTTTTTAAGCGGTCAAATTTGACTCACCTCCCTTTCCTAAGACTCTCCCTAGTGCACTGTTCACATTCACTTATCCGGTTTTTCCCCCAGAAGAAAAACTATGGTGAACCAAAATTGTTTCTTTTATGATTGATTGATTCTTATGAATAAATGAATGTGAAAATTACATACTTATCATAGCTAGTCATGCATATATTAGAAGCATGTCATAGAGATTAGGTAAGAATGCCACTAAGACTATTGCATTATCATTCTTTGTCATATCCCAAACCACGACCTAGTAGTTTTGGGTTAGTAGAATCGGGTCATTAAACCAAGGGTTGAGTTAGGTATCGAAAATTAGGTTCGTAAGTGAGTAATTAAAAAAATTAAAGTGGCATATTCGAGTTTTTATTTTATTAACTAGCTTAAAATGAAATTTAATTTTGATGTCTAATTTGAAAAAAAATGGATTTTAATTGATTTAGGACCTAAGTGGAAAACGGAAAAATTAGGAGCGACCAAAAGGGAAAACTGACCAATTCTTGAAAATGGTCTCCTACATAGAGCCATTCACGTCTTCTTCTTCTTTCAAACCCCAAAACATTCAAAGTTTTCCAAAACCTAAAATTAGGGAGTTTTAACAAAATCTATTCATTCCTTCAGATTTGTTAACTCCCTAAATACCAAAAAAAAATTCAAGTGAAAAACATGTTTTCTTCCCCAAATTCACCATTGTTCTTTTTGAGTTGAAATCCTCTATTAGATTTGTAGATCATTGTTTTCATCAAATCAATGTAATATTATGACTTTTTATGGTTAAATAACTAGTGTTGTTAATTCAAATCAAGTTTTAAAAGGGTATATTTGGATTTGATGTTTTTAAAGTATGTTTGGATTAAAAAATGGTAGCTCTCAGAATATTGAGTAAACTTGTGTTTCACTTCAATTTGATTGTTCATAACCAAATTTTTAAGAATCAAGAGTTTTCCCATTTTTCATATTCTTGGAAGCTCTAATTTTTCAGAAATTTTAGGATCACAGATTTAGGTGAAATTAAATGTTATTTAAGATGTTTTAAATCGAAATGGAGGTTTAGAAATGAGGTTAGGGTGCCAAAACTTCAATTTTGACAAAACTAGCTAGTTTTTGGTAGTGAGAAAGGAGAGGCTTGAATTGTGTTTTCTTTGTTGTTTGGTTGTGTTCAAGACTATTTTTGGTGAGTTTGGAATGTGTTTTTTTATGTTATGAAATTACATTTAATGAATGTCAAGTTATGGATTGAGATGTTGTTATAATAGGTAATGTGTATGAATACTTGTATGTGATAAACTGATTTTAATGCACACATATGTGGTCAGATACGTGATGGCTCAATGAGCATAGTTTTGGAACTAAAAGTGAAAATAAATGTGAATCCGATAAGCATGCATTGTGTACAAATTTGTGATGTGAATTGATGATTATGAATAGAGATTATGTGCATTAAAAGAGTAATTAAATATGTGTATTTGAGAATATTTTGGCCTTGTAATCTTTTGAAATCGTTGAATATATTTAGCATGCCATAGGATTTTGAGTACTCAACCTTGTGTTTGTAATTTGGACATTGAGGCCTCGAGACAGATTGGAAGGATAAGGGAATGTCGAGCTAAGCTCCATTCACCAGGATATGTTGGTGTGTTGGAGAGTGTTTAGCTTTATACTACACTTATGGGATATGTTAGACTTTTTGAGTAATTGGTGCGATGGAGATCTGTGTATCCAATATGTTGTGATAGAGTCCATTTTTATGTTTCATGTTTCTAAGTTGCCAAATTATCATATACAAATTATCATATATTGATTAATATATGAAAATGTTATCTGTAAATGCATGTGAATATATAAGCTAGTCTTATGAGTCATTAAAGCATGAATACGTTGTTTTGTCTTGATGAATTATCGTTAAATGAATTATATATATGAGTTGAGTGTAATTGCATGTGAGAGTATATGCTAGTTTTATGATTTAATGAAGCGTGAATATGTTATTTTGGCTTGATGAAAATATGGTTATGAGTGAGTCGTTGTATGCTCTTGCTTAACATGTGACGTGTATGCTTAGCGGTAGTTTCGAAAATTCACTCAACTTATTTAAGCTCACACTCCACATTAACATATTGCATATAAGTAGTTTTTTTTTTTGTGAGTAGAGTAGCGAAGGAAGTGATCTAAGCAAGGCAATATTTTTAAGTAGGAAGTTTTTAAGATTCTTTTGAACTCACTAAATAAAGGCAATGTGGGTTGGAGTTTTAGTTTTGATTATTACATTATTTTATTAATTCTATCTTGGTATTGGATTGATGGAATATAGATGTAGTTTGGGACTTCGTTTGTGACTAAATTAACGTTTGAGATTAAGGTTGATAATACATATTAGATATTCTTATTTAAATGTATGGATGTGGCATAATAAATGTTTAAAGGATGTTAATAAGTTTGGTTAAATTAGACTATAATTGTGTGTTGAGTAGAACATTTGATACGAACTCGTTTTGGTGATGATTCGAGTCGTTTAGATTGCCCAATCATGAATTTGAATAAGACTTGGTTTGTTTCAAAAAGGAATGGAAAAGATGGACAATGGCTACAAACAAAGGTTGAAAAGAAAGATAATTAAGAAATGGATAGGGAATTCGGCTAACAAAAGAATTAAAAGGATAATTGATAGATTGGGTGGAATGGAAAATAGAACTCAAGCTTCAAGAATGATTCAATACTATAAAGAGTATTGACCTAGGATTTATATTGCTTAAGGTGAAAAATGATGAAGGTAGATGGACCTTAACTCGTTACCTAAAGAGGTAGGAACCACAGTATAATGAACGCCACACCAAAAGGTGATAAGTTCGGTTTACAAAGGAAAGATTGATGCCATAAGCTATGCTTGATAAGTCAAGCCAGACCCAAAAAGAACTATGAGAATTGAAAATCTCACAAAAGAACATTTGTTCATATAATTTGGCAAAAGTCCTTTTAAAATAAGTACAGAACAAACTATTTATAGGTTGAACATGCTCCAACCTAATGGACACAAACTAATCAGCTTAAATGAGCTATTGATGGACTTAATTAAGCTAATTAAAACTAAAAGACCTTTGATAAACTTTAACTTATGTAACAGCAATGGACAGCTTATTTAATCTTCCAAATCAGCTAACAATAAGCTTTAATGAGCTGAATAGCCCATTAATTCTCCTTTGAGCAGCTGAATGGCCAACAGCAACAAGTGGCTTAAATTTGGCACACGAATAGCCTCTTTGTATGAATGCTTGAAGAAAACTGATGCAATGTGTAAATGAACTAAATTGAATAGCCTCCATCATATAAAAAACGTTTGGAAGCTGAATGGCTTGTGTAATCAACTCCTTGTCCATTAAAATCTCCAAACGGTTACTTGAATAAGCTCATAACAGCTGCTGGCATTTAATTCATCTTCATAACAGCTGAATTCATTTCTTCCTTTAATGCCAATCCATCAAACAACTGATTCAATGATTAATTCTCCTATAAGCACAATTAAACAAGTTAAATGGCTGTAGCAAATTAATTAAGCTGGAACATATTAAATGCCGAAATTATTTAAGCAACTAAAGAACATTCAAAACAACTTAATTAATTAAACTAGGTATTTAAGCAATTAAAACAACTAAATTAATTAAACTAAACATATTAAAATTTCAATCCATCAAATAATTATCTCAAAACACATAAACTAAATAAAACTAAAATTAGGCTGAAACCAAATTAAATATTCCAACAAATTGATGCACAAGCTAAAACCGAATAATGTTGGCTCAATAAGCTTGAATGAGCTACGAACGAGCTAAATGAGCTTGTAGCAAATTGCATGGAACACTTGAATTGAACTTCTTTGATTGTTTGATTATTCCAGCAATGGTTTCCACCCCAAATTCAGTCAATTAAAACCTACACACAAATTAACAAACTAAAATTAGATTTCATTTTGCACTTGGGCCCCTCGTGTTTATGTAATATCCTGAATTAGGGCTTAATCGGAATAGTGGTTTCGTGACCACAAATCCGAGATAGAAATAATTATTTTACAATGATTTTGATGTTTATGATATGATTGCATGATTGTGTGAAAATTTCGTGATGAAATTCTATGCCTAAAATGCTTAAATTGAAAGTAGGGACTAAATCGAATAAGTTGCAAAACTTGCATTCTAGAAGTTTTTAGTATGAAATTGTTTTGGAATATTAATGAGGAGGTCTTAAATAACAATTTGACCAATTTTAAGTTCATGGACAAAATTAGGACATGGAAGGAATTTTTGGAAAGTTTAGTAGTAAGGGTATTTTGGTCATTTAGTTATTAAAATGAATTAAAAACAAAATTAAAAGCCAATTTTTGTCCATCTTCTTCATTAGGCCGAAATTTCAAGGGTTCGGTATAGCTAGGGTTTGTTTCAAGCTTCCAAGCTCCATAATCAAGAAAAACGAGATTCAAGTCGTGATCGAGGAAAAGAAAAGATTGTGGACTAAATTGCAAAATCTTTATATTTTGGTACCAAGGTAAGTTCATGTGTAAATAATGTAGCATAAATGTTATTTTTAAGTTATTAATGTTAATTATATGATATGCTGATTTTTAATCGTGAAATATTATGCTTTGTGGTTAATGTTGAGTAATATGCAAATTATGTTTACTACTTGATAAATATGAATTGCTACCGAGTACCGGTTCCGATATTCCATGGAAGACAGCAAATGTGAGATCGAGGGAAAAAGCCCGTTTGAACCTTAGGAATAGATTAGGATACAAGTGACATGTCACTAGGATGGTCGAGCATCCGAACTCGTTGAGTTGAGTCCGAGTTCACTTATGGATGCAAATGTTTGAACTCGTTGAGTTGAGTCCGAGTTCGTGAGATGTAACTAGGCATCCGAACTCGTTGAGTTGAGTCCGAGCTCATTTATGGATGCGAACGCCCGAGCTCGTTGAGTTGAGTCCGAGTTCACTTAGGGGCGGGTTACATGATTTCTTGATTACATATGTGGCACTTATGTGCAAATTATCCATGTATCCGAGTTATATTCCGATGTGTTCAACGGGTGAAATTTCTAGTTTAATGGAAGAGCACTTAAGATATAAGTGACGTTTTGGGTAAGTGTTGTGAAATGGACACTTTGGACAGGTATGTTCTTAACCCTCGGGTTGAAAATAGATACAACAACGATAAGGTGGTAAGATGATGAATGATGTTTAAAGATGTGATATATGTTTTGGTGGTACCATGCTAAAGTTGTTTGGTATATTTGTATTGTTATGTTACTTGTTATTTACATATGAACTTACTAAGCATTTATGCTTACTCATTCCTTTTCATTCACTGTAGTTTTGAACAAGCCGGCTCAGGAATCGGGACAGGTCGAAAGTTCGATCACACTATCCAAAGGACTTTTATCTTGGTAAATGGCTTGTACAACTACTTAAGTATGGCATGTATAGCAATATACCTATTTTGTGTAAATAATTTTATGATATGGCCATGTTTGGTTGAGAAAATGTTTGATATTGATAAGTCATGGTGATGGCTAATTTAGATCATGTTTGATATCATGGAAGTTTAACAGGTTATCTAGTTCATAAAAATTCATGGAAAGATGAAACTTGCCTTAAAACAGAATATTGCTGCAGCAATGACATGACTTTGAAAAATCACTAAAAATAGTATAAATAGAACTAAATGATTTAGTAAGTTATGAAATTGAAGCTTAATTAGTCTATTTTCATATGGATTGAACAAAACAGGAATATAAATTATATTTTATGAGATATTTAAACTTTTACGAAACAGGGCCAGAGTGATTTCTGGATCCCCTGTTCTGACTTTAAAAATTCATAATAAATTTTACTAAAATAATTAGAAGTTTTTATTTATATGTACAGATTCCTTATTGAGTCTAGTTTTAATAGAAACAAACCTCATAGCCATTTAAATTTTGTATAGAGATATATCTGATTCGTAATACACAGAGGTCAGAGCAGTCAAACCCGGAAACAGGGGATACTTTAATTAATAAACTGTACTAATTGGCCCAATAAAAAATTCTAGAAAAAAAATAGTAAATAGATATATGAGTCTAGATTCAGGGAAAATTTACGGATCTTGATTTCAAGTTTCATAACTCAAGATATGATTTTTCTTGTAACTGTGACGCGAGTAGCTAGAAAGCTGTGAATGTAGAAACAAATGATTTGAAGTTCTTAAATTGAAAAATTATGTTCGGTAACCCCTCAAGCTCGACTCCGGTGATGGTCTCGGGCGTGGGGGCGTTACAGTTTAGGCCAATCTTGGTGTTATGGAGTTGGGTCGTAACATGATACAATCAAGATCTCATCAACATTGTTTTGAGCATGGATTTGTGAATTTTTGGTATTTTAGGTAAATGTATCGGTACTCTGGATACGAATATCAATACCTCAAAGTTGGGATGTTTTCAAAAAATTGACAGAATCCAACTTTGGTATCGATACCCATATACGAGTATCGGTACTCGTGGTAAAAATATTGATACCTGCTGATTCAGTATCGGTACCTACGTGGTTTTTTCGAGATTTATTAAGAATGAACCTTAATTACGGTTAAAACTATTTCTATTTCCATTTAAATGTTTAAATTAGCCATATACTTTTCTTTAAATGTTATTTTTAGTAGTCATTGCTCTTATTCAAAATCGTATATGCATGTGATTAAGTTCTGTTGGTTTATGTAGCATCCTGTAACTCGGGTCTAGCGCCGGACCGGGTCAGAGGTGTTACATTCTTGAAATATGGGAGAAAAAATCTAGCATATTATTTAAAAATATTAAGTTGGAGAAGGTACTTGAACAAGACCTACAACCTCCATTGATGGTCCTTTAGTGATAGAATGATAAATTTTCGAGTCAGTTCCTACCCTAGTCGCACCCCAAGGTAAACTTTATTATGTGGTTTCACTAGATGGGATTTCTTTTTAAGGACAACTAGCCATGCATGACTCTCAGTGACATTGTCCCAAGATGACTCACAAATGAAAACGTGTTCATGATGGGTGTTGAGTCAATTGTAACACACTCAAGATCTTCTCTTATTAAATAGTTTCCCAATAAACGATATTTAAACTAGAGATGATGGCCAAACATTAAACGGTCATTGGTTCGTGTGGAGTCTTGAAAATTAAGATTTATGAACTAATTGGATGTAATCCATGCTCTTGCTAATTAATCATGGGACCCTAATGTGATATGTTTGATGGGTGTGAGAATGATCGTCGCAACAGAAAAATGTCTTTTCAAGGTTTTAATACGAGACGCTTGCATCATACTGCATTCTTGACGTGTTGTTGAAATGAAAATATTTGCTTAATACAAATATAGTAATTATTTAATCTTTATTTTTTAGTTCAAATATGTCTCATACTCCTCTTATTAGCATTCTTACTGAGAATAAATTGAATGGGGATAACTTTTGAGAATGGAAATGAAACTTGCTAATAGTTCTTAGCTGTGAGAAACGCAAATTTGTTCTTGATGAAAGATGCCCTCCTAAAGGTTAGCCCAAAGTGTGAAATCGCTTGAGAGATTCTAACTCGACTGCTCAATGTTATATGTTAGTGAGCATGAGTAGTGTGCTGCAAAAGCAACATGAGAATTTCCATACTGCTAAAGAGATCATGACAAATTTGAATGATTTGCTTGGAGGCCAAGTCGCATTGGCTCGACAATCTGCTATTACAAATTTGATGAACTCTCAACAGAAATCATACACTCTGATCAAAAAACATATGCTTAAGCTTATGGGATTCTTTCTAACAGTGGAAGACAATGGGGCTGAACTAGACGTGAACACTCAGATTGAAATAATGTTCAAGTTCTTAACTAAGGAGTTTGTTGGTTTTAGGGTTGTTTACAACTTGGGGAATAAGGCATTTACCTTAACTCAGCTTATGAAGTTAATAAAATCCTATGAGTTGATGCTGAATGGTGGTAAGCTGGTTTAGGAGAAACCTGAGGCAAACTTAGCTGTGGGCCCTCGTCCTCTAAAGGGAAGTAGAAAGCTAAGGGAAAAAAGAAACCGATTGAGTTTTCAATTCCACTTCATGTGGAAAGAAAAAAGGCTAAGAAGTCAAAATATCCTAAAAAGATGAAATGTTTCTTCTACAACAGGTAAAGGCCTTTCAGATAAATTGCAAGGAGTATTCAGATTACCTGGCTGAAAAAGGCAAAGGTATGGAACTCTTTGAGGTTGAAGCTTGCTTAGCGGAAGAATCAATTGACAATTGAGTTATTAATTCTAAAGCCACTAACCATGTATGTGTGTTTCTTTATAGGGATTTAGGGAAACGAGAAGTATACGTGACAAGAGCCTATCATTGTAGGCTAGAGATGGGAGTTATGTTTCAACCGAAGCAGTGGGAGAAGTTATTTTACACTTTGATAATTTTAAGAAGATTGATTTAAAGAATGTATTTAAGTACCTCATTTTAAGAGGAATTTAATTTCTGTAGCATGTTTATTTTATTACAGTTATACCGTGACATTCAATAAAAAGATTGTTATTCACAAAAATTATTCTTTAATCTGTAATGGATGGATGAAAAACAATCTCTACTTTATCAAACCAAATAACTACTCGATGCGTCAAAATGAAGTAATGAATAAAAAGCTTAAAACTTCTCACTCTAATAAGGGGTATCTATGGCACTTAAGACTTAGTCATATTAACCAAGAAAGAATCACTAGACTTGTGAAAGATGGTCCCTTAAGTATGTGACAGCCCTAAAATGACCCTAGTCGGAAAGCGGTCTCGGGACTGCTAGACCGAGTCACCAAATTATTTGAATGTGATAATTATTGCCTAAAATATGTGAATATAAATGTGTGAAAGTTTTAAGCTTCGATTTAGTTAATTGCATGTGAATTTAGTTGATAGGACTTATGTGAGAAAATTTAGAAATGTGCTAGGCAAATGCAAGTGGCCTAATAGTGCATGTAATCAAAGGGGTGGACTTGCATGTCAATTTCCCCCCCCCATTTAAGTACTAGTGGCCAGCCATGACAAGGGATGATGGGCAAAACATGTCATGAAACATGTTGTGTTAATGGAAAAATAAAATAAGAAGCATGGGCAAAACATGTCATGAAACATGTTGTGTTAATGGAAGAATAAAATAAGAAGCATGGGCAATAAACTAATAAGAAATTGAAGGAAGAAAACAAAGAGAAAAAAATGTGTTCATCATTCTCATGCATGACCAAAAAAAAAGAAGAGAAAATCTCTCATGTTGTTCTTGGCCGAATAGGAGAAAGAAAAAGAAGGAAAAAGAGCTTTGAGGAAATCGGCTATGGTGGTTTGATAGACTAAGGTATGCTCGATGATGTTCCATGAGATGCATGCATGTTTTAGTAGTTAGCTTGAGTTCTAAATAACCCATGGTTCAAATCTTTACTATGTCATGGAGATGATATTCGGCCAAGGTGGATTGGTGTTGATATCATTTGCATGCTAAAAGTGAAGCTTTGTAATGGTGCATGTGATGGTGGATTGATGATTCTTGAATCTTCTTTTTAGAATTTTTGAGTGAGACATTAAGTTCTTTGTTTAACCATGACCAAAAATTGAAATGGTATGGTGTTGTGATGCAATCGGCCCCAACATAGACATGTATGTTCGGCCACATGAATAAGTACATAAGTTATGTGTATGTTCGGCCATAGGTAGCCTATTGATGGCTTTAGCTTGACTTAGAAAATTCGGCTAAGGGGAAATATTAGCTAGTATGTTGAATTCGATTCGTGATTTCGTACATATGTGACTCTAGTGTCTAATGTATATATGGGCTAAGTACCTTGAGCTTCTCTTTTGATGTTCGAATGAATTGTATTAAATTGCTTGATGTGATTAAAAATGCGTATGACCATTGTGTATTTGAGCTAAAAGGTGGCCATATGACCTATCAAACTCCTTGTCATATTCGGCCATAAGCTAGCAAAATGAGACTTTAATGAGTTAAGTTTGTTTGAATTAAGCCCAAGAGCAAAGAGGATCAAAGTCGGATAGGGGAAAAGAGAAAGTAGACGAATAGCCGTGGATATCTAGTCGTCAACCGCTTCCGAGGTAAGTTTTAAGTGATTAAACGTTGAGTAAATTCAATCATAATAGGACATAATGAGTTGATGTAATAAGATATGATGTGGCCATGATATGTCTTAAACTCAAATGGTAAGTTCATATGTGTTTGGACTTGGAAAGTTAAGAGCAAATTGTAATAATTTGCTTTGGACAGCAGCAGTAACGTGATTTTAGAAAATCACTATAAATTGTTGGTGTGGAATTATAGGCTGAATAAAATATGTAATCAAGGCTTAATTAGTCTAGTTTCTTATAAAAGAGACCTTGTGAGCAAACAAATTTTCTATAAAGAGATATTTAAAGTTGTGTGAGACGGTGTCAGAATGACTCCGAAATCCCCTATTCTGTTTTTAGAAAATCATTATAAATTGTACAAAAATGGTTATAAGATAAAATTTATATGCTTAGACTCCTTAATGAGTCTAGTTTAAAATGAAATCAAATACAACACATTTTGAATTCTGTAAAATGAGAAATTTGATTCGTAGTGAAGAGTGGTCAGATTAGTCAAATAGTGAAACAGGGAAAACTTTAAGAAAAATCTGGTATTGATTGGCCAAACCTAAGATTCTGAAAATTTTATGTATGGAATATATACGAGTCTATATTCAGGGAAAATTAATGGCAAGTGATTTGGAGTTTTGTAGCTCTAGTTATAAATAATTTAGTGACTACTGCTCAGGAAAACAGCTCGTAGTGAATACGTGATTTTGTTGTAAACATGGATAAAACTTGTTTTAGTTACTCATAAGCTATTGATTAAACCCATACGTGAATTCTAAGTCGTGATATTGTAAAACGATACATGAGTGTTAGATGGATCTTTGATATTAAAATTTGTGAAATTGTAAGTTTATGAGTATTCGAATATGAAATGATAGTATGGCGTGAAATTGAATTATTCATTGGGAAATGATTAATGTAGATTCGGCCAAGACAAAGTGTATACATGATAGTATATGTGATATGTGAAGTATATTTGGATAATTGTGATGTGAATGTATATATATGTGATAAGGCCTAATAGCCGATGTGATGAATGTGAAAGTGTATATATGTGATAAGGCCGAATGGCCAATGTGATGAATGTGAAAGTGTATATATATGTGATAAGGCCTAATGGCCGATGTGATGAATGTGAAAGTGTATATATGTGATAAGGCCTAATAGCCGATGTGATGAATGTGAAAGTGTATATATGTGATAAGGCCGAATGGCCAATGTGATGAATGTGAAAGTGTATATATATGTGATAAGGCCTAATGGCCGATGTGATGAATGTGAAAGTGTATATATGTGATAAGGCCTAATAGCCGATGTGATGAATGTGAAAGTGTATATATGTGATGAGGCCTAATGGCCGATGTGATGAATGTGAAAGTGTATATATGTGACAAGGCCGAGTGGCCAACGTGATGGATGTGAAAGTGTATAAATGTGATAAGTCCCGAAGGCTTAAAACCCCGCAGGCTTTATGCGAGAGTATTATCTTGATTAATGTCCGTAGGCTTCGTGCTCGTACTATATCCGAGCTTTAAAGACCCGACGGCTAAATGCTAGGATTCAAGTAACACTTTGATATTGAGTATCTGCATTAAGTTACCATCAAATATGTATTATGTATTCAAGATATTCAGGTACGTATTACTTACTCATCGGTGGAGTGATTTCGAGGTGAATTATCAGTATCAAAGAGGTAGGTAAATGTGATTAATATTATAACTCCAAATGTGAGAATGTGCTTTGGAAATATTTGACCATCTAGGTCATTATTATTCGAAAGTATATATGTGGCAGCCAAGTGTTGCGTTTAATGATATTATAGATCGAGATGAAGCTCTAGATTAACTTCATCGAACAGTTGAAATGAATGACCAATAATAGTGATTGAGAACACTTTGTCTTGCTTAAAACTTACTAAGCATTAAATGCTTACTCCGTTCTTTGAATCTCTGTTTTATAGATTTTGGTTCGTCAGCTATCGGACTCGGGATTATTGAAGTCGAAGTCGCCCACACTATCAAAGCCCTTTTGGTACACTTTTGGTTGAACTCTGAAAATGGCATGTATAGGACTACCCTTTTTGTAGTGGGTCATGGACCCTTTGGATTTGTATAATTTTGGATAGCCATGCGAAAATGGCTTATATATGTTTGAGCATAATGTTATAATCATTTGGTATGGATATGGTTATTGAGAGGCGTGGATATGCTTAACAAGGATTGGCCATGGGAATGGTTAATCACTATCATAATTTGTGCTATTTATGCTAAAAGGGCTAGTTGAATCATGGAAACTATGAAATAGGTAAAGTCTACCTTAAAGGCAGATGCTGACAGCAGCAGTGATATAGATTTGGAAAATCACTAAAAATAGTAGGAATAGAATTAAATAGTGAATAAATTATTTAAATGAACCTTGATGAATCCACTTTCATATGGAAGAAACGAAACGGTCATATGAGTGGTATGTTAAGAGATAATTAGGTTTTCGTGAGACAGAGCCAGAACGGTTTCTGGATTCCCTAATCCGACTTTGGAAATTCATTATAAATTAACCAGAGATAATTAGGAGTCATGCCATATATTTATAGATTCCTCTCTGAGTCTAGTTTCTATAGAAACAGACGGAATCAGTATTGAATCCCTGTACAGGGAGATATCCGAATTGTAATGCATGAAGGTCAGTGTAGTCGCACCCTGTAACAGGGGAGACTTTAACTAATAAACTGTACTAATTGGCCCGACAAAAAATTCTAGAAAAAAATATGTAGATGGACATAGGAGTCTAGTTTCAGGTAAAAATGACAAAACTGATTTTCGAGTTGTGAAACTCAAGATATGATTTTTAAGGTGACAGCGACACAGTTAGCCAGCTGTCTGGAAAAATTTAAAATGGACTGCAATAGTAAGCGAATTTAGTCTGTGAACCCCTCGTGTCCGACTCCGGCAACGGTCTCGGGTACGGGGTGTTACAAAGTATGCTTAAGGAAGTTAGTCTTCCACAATGTGAATCTTACTTGGAAGGTAAAATGACTAAGAGGTCTTTTAATGTGAAAGGTACAAGGGCCAATCAACCTTTAGAACTTGTGCACACTGATGTATGTAGTCCCATGAACATCAGTGCCCGAGGAAGTTACGATTATTACGTGACTTTCATCGACAACTATTCTCGATATAGATATGCGTATCTAAAGCACTGCAAAAGGAAAACCTTCAATAAAATTTGAGAGTTTCGTGCGGAAGTGGAAAAGAAATTAAGTTTATCCATAAAAAATCTTCGGTCTGACGGAGGTGAGGAATACTTGTTTGATGAGTTCTTAGGATACCTCATAGAGAATGGATTTTATCCCAATTGACTAGGTCAGGCACTCTACAACATAATGGCATAGCTAAGTGAAGGAATAAAATCTTGCTTGACATGGTTTGTTCAATGTTAAACAATTCAAAACTCCCTACTTCTTTTTGGGGATATACGATACAAACGACTTACTATATTTTGAATGATGTGCCAACCAAGTCTATTTTAGAACTGTGGCATGGAAAGAAACCCGTCTAAATCACTTTAGACTATAGGGTTGTTAAACACATGTTCTGGATAAGGATACAAAGAAGTTGGATGCACGGATAGAATTGTGCATGTTTATAGGATATCTGAAAGGAACAAAGGGTGGATTATTCTACAATTCGAAAAATAATAAAATCGAAGTTTTTACTCATGCTACTTTCCTTAAGGAAAGCTACATGGATAAATTTAGGCCTCGAAGTAAAGTGGTACTTAAGGAAATTTTGGGAGTTATAGAAAAATCACCAAGTTTAATTCTCGAGAAAGTTGTGAAAAGACCTACAAACAATCAACAACATAGGGAAATCCATCGTAGTAGGAGAGTTTCTAAGAAATTGGACTTCTTCATCTATGATGGTAATATTTATAATACAGAAGCCAATCATGAGGATGATGATCCACTATGCAATCCAATACAGTGTGGGAACTTGTAGACTTACTGGTTTGGATTAAAACCATAGAGCGTAACTGGATCTACAAGAAGAAGAGAAATACGAAAGGGAAAGTGGAAACACATAAAGCTAGACTTGTAGGGAAAGACTACACATAGAAAGACGACATCAATTATGATAAGACCTTCTCTCATTAACTATGCTAAAGTCTATTTGCATACTCTTATCCATTGTCATTGCTCTTAATTACGATATCTGGCAAATAGATGTCAAGGCAACATTCTTGAATGGCTATCTAGTTGAGACCATTTATATGGTTCAACCCACTAGTTATGTTGTCAAAGGAAAGAAGAAGAAATGTTGCAAACTACTAATGTCTATTTATGGACTTAAGTAGGCATCCCGCTCATGGAATAAAAGATTTGAACAAATGATCAAGAATTTTGGGTTTGAGCAAAACGCCGATGAACCGTGTGTTTATGAGCATATAAAGAACAAAAATGTGGTCTTTCTCATTTTGTATGTCAATGATATTCTACTTACCGGAAACGATGTAGAAGAATTGTCATCGATTAAACTGTGGTTAACTCAATAGTTTAGCATGAAGGACTTGGGTGAAGTTAGATATAGTCTTGGAATTTGAATCCTTAGGGATCAAAAGAACAAAATGATAGCTCTATCACAAGCTTCATACATCGATAAGGTACTAGGACGTTTTACAATGACTAATGCGAAGCCAGACACTTAGCTGACCGCATCAAATTTTCATTTTTCTCTAATTGTCTGTCCTAAGACAGCAAAGGAAAGAAAGCATATGAGTAAGGTTCTATATGCTTCGGTATTAGGAAGCCTTATGTAGTAGGAATGGTTCTACATTCTTTACACACGTTCAGATATCTAGTCTTCAATAGGAATGGTTGGTCGATATCAGGCAAATCTTGGTCTCAGGCATGGCAACCTGTGAAACATTTATTAAGGTATCTTAAAAGAAACAGGGATTTTATGCTTGTTTATTCTAGGGAAAACCTTACTCTTATTGGATACATAGACTCAGAGTTCCAAACTTGTAAAGATTCAAAGAAATCGACATTAAGAAATGTATTTGTCCTAGGCCATTGAGCCATAGTATGGAAAAGCGCAAAACAAACTTACACTGCTGACTTTGTTATGGAGGCCGAGTATGTGGCTGCTTCTGAGGAAACGAAAGAGGCAATATGGCTTTGAAAGTTCTTAACCAATCTTGAAGTCATTCCTGGTATGAAAAAAGCTACAACATTGTATTGTGATAATAGTGTTGCAATAGCTAATACTAAAGAAATGAAAAATCATAAGAGGACAAAACACATTGATTGGAAGTATCACTTGGTACGAGAGGCAATAGTCGAAGGAATTATAAATGTAGTGAAAGTATCTTCTGAAGATAACCTTATGGATCTATTTACTAAGAATCTTGTAATTAAAAGTTTTAATAAACACGTCGAAGATATAGGAATGCAAAACATGAAACATTTACTTCACTAGGAAGGCAAGTGGGAGATTTTTTGAAAATATGCCCATATTATAGTAAACATGTAATTGTTTTCTATGTATTTGAACGATAAGTAAATAAATTTCACATTTCATATTATGTCTTTTGTATTTCTATCTTTCATATTTTGCTTACATAACAAAATTGTGACAAGCAAATATTAGCTCATTGATTGTCTAAATTCATACTGATGATAAATGGCATTCTAAGAACATTTACATTGCGAGGAAGACAACTTACTTTAGCAGATAATCTAAACGAGATAGTAATCCTATAAAAGAATCAAAGTGAGCATTTGATTCAAATACTAAGAAGGATTATTATGTCGTCTACAATTCCAATTTAGAAGACGGCTAGTCTTAGTTATCGGAGCAATTGACTCTATGGGTAGAAACATAGATGTATTCATTGGGTGAATTTGTTTGTAAATTAATTCACTTGTGACATTAATGGTGTGATTTACCTAAATCCTGAGTTAGCCACTGACCATTCATATGTAACTCATGTACTTTGATATAACTGAAGGCTTATGCTTTAAAAATGATCGAGCAGATAGTCGATATGTTGGGTACATGACTTGTGTATGGCATGACTTTACTAGCAACAATAAAATTCATAGCTCAATTAAAGAGGTAACGATATCCTCTCATTGACATTGTGTGGATTAATAAATATGGAATGTGGCCACGGGTTGCTTGTTCTTGAACGAAAAATTTTATCGTAGTCATTTATTGACAGTGGTTATATTAATCATTAAGAAGACACAATAGTGACAGTAAGATAAAATAGGATTATATTGAGCAATGGATTTAACTCAAAAGAATCAAGGATATCATATGAGGGTAACACACACATACGAGGTCATAGGACAAAACAGTTGGATGAATTGCTTTCATAAAGAGTATACAATAAGAAGTTTTCAATCATGGTAATTCTTGTGAACTAACTCCTTGATTAAATAATTGCAAATTATCATAATGATTCTTCTGGACATAATTGTAATACTAAAGCCTAATTGTATATGTCTGATTGGTCCCTCCGCTAGCTCAACAAAACCTCGATCGGAATGCTTTTGAATTATTATAAACTTCTATGACTTTGGAAATAATTAAATTGAGTAGATTTATTTGATGTGGAATTAAATTGGACAGTCGTAAGAATTTTTCAACTAGAGAATTTTTATTAAAGATTTTTCTTGAAAAATAAATTTAGAAAATCAAATTAATTTTTTGAAAAATTAATTCTGATCAAGTAAAATTAAACTAATCAAATTAATTAAAATTAATATGATATTTTTGGAAATTAATTTTCAAATCAGATAATTGGCCCAATAGATAATTGAACTTGAAAATTGGACTTGAGATCGTAAATTAGTCCCAAGAGCCCAAAAGAGAAAACAAGACCCAAAAACTGATCAAACCGGGCCGACGGTCCAACCAGAGGTTGGAACGAACTAGTCAGGTTGTCACAGGCCTGGATTGAACCGACAAAAATTGAACCAGCTCAAGGTGCCAGCAACTGCCACGGCGGCATTCCGGTGGCCGGAAATGGTCGACGGTGATGGTTCTTCGGTGGTTGAGCAGTGGAAGAATTACACTCTACTGGGACTCTACCAAAGAATTTGATTTCAGATTAGCTATTCCAAAATAAAATTATTTTAATGTATTTAATATTAAATTTAATTTAATACTTATATTAATAGTATTTTATTAATTTAATATTAAAGTGATTATCTTAATACTAAATTTAATTTAATATTTCTCTTGCATATAAATATTTTATTCATTTAATAAGATTTAATATTAAATTTAAACTAATATTTAACAAGATAAATATTATATTAATTTAATATTAAAGTGATTAAGTTTAATCACAGTTGAACTCTCTAAACTCTCCTTATAAAAGAGACCATTGGGTCATTATTTAACTCTCTAAACTCTCCCTATATAAAGAGAGAATTGGGTCATAATTTACACACACTTGAATTTAAGAGAAAGTTGTAGAGAGAAAATTCTTTGAAGAAATTATTTCAAAAAATTTCTAGAGATATTTTTATTATTTATAAATTAGCCCAAAAGTTTAGAGAAATTATGAACTACCCACTAGTAATTTTTGTGAATTTTCTTTTTATTAGAAATGAGCCCATACTCAATAAACGTGAGCTTGAGAATCGCGGAGAAGACTACTTGGTCGAAGCATTCATCCTAGATAAATTGAAAAGATATAATTTTGATTAAATGTTTATTACTTTAGATATCATAACCAAGTTCTTGTTTTGGAAAAAAAAATTAAAACTTCGGTTTTTCCCTAAATTTATTTTTCGTTGCGCTTTCCAAACCCGATTTTCTGCCTAGCCCTTAGCAAAGTCTAGCTTGTTCCCTCTTGATTTCCAAATCTTTAACTAACCTGCATTCAAGCAGAAAGCTTATAAGTTTAGGAGAACTTAGTGAGATTCGCATGTAAAACTTTAAGAAAATTTGAGACGTGCAACTCATAGTTTAACTCCCTAATAATCGCACTTATTTTTCCTGGTGGTGATGCCTGGTGACTGCCCAAGTAATTTTTACTTTGCAGTCTTTCTTAGTTTTTAATTTCCTTACTACCTTGAAGTTCTAAAGCTCACTAATGACACCGGAACCCTTGCTCTGTAGATCTATTTCCAAAGGAGGCTTCTTAAGACATGCAGTTCCTACCTTTGGAAACTCAACCAGACCTTTCCTATTCTCCATAGTTTTGTTTGACCTCTGCTTTCCACTACCTTCTAACAGACATTACTGGCCATTCATCCTTGGACATGTAGTTCATCTCAAGGAGACCTTGGTAAGCCTATCAAACCCTTTAGTTGACCTTTTTGTTAACTTAGATATAGGACTATGTACTACTACAGAATAATCGATACCTATTTAAATCGTATGGAATTTGTAGCTTCCCTGGCAAACTACTATATGCATACACAAGGAATACCTCCATACCTAATGAGCTTTTTTTTTCTTGCTACCCTATCTGGGGTTGATACATAACCTTAGCATCACTCACTATTATGGTGGTCTATATTCCTTTAAGACACCAATCCCACTTCTTTTTGTGACTTATCACTCCAATCAAGTTGTGAACTTTAATCTCACCATTAACATTCTTCATGACTCGCAAAATTTCTAAGTATGATCCCCTTGTTTTGTGTCCTAACAAAATTCCCATGTTTACTATCCCGATGGACTACCCCACGTTTAGTGTCCTGATGGACTACCCCGTGTTAATGTCCCGATAGACTGTACTGGTTGTCATAGCCTAGTTATGGTCTTACACCTTTAAACTCTTAGAGGTGTCACCTTGAAGGACCCTACTATTATCACAGTGTTGCCCCAAGAGACTATTGACTGTCATCGCAGTGATGCTCTATGGAACTTTATACTATCGATATCAATTCATCTCGTATGTACTTTGATGCTCGAACACCAAAGTGTCCCCTCCCCCCTAAGGCTTGGAGCTTCGCACATCGCAGTTTGCTCCTAACAATCTCGGATGGTAAAATCTTAACGAAATTCCAATTTCCCTATTCTTCTGCCAATTCCTCCATTCTCTAACTTAACCTTAATGCTCAAACACAACAGTGTCCCTCCATAAGGCCCAAAGCTTCGCTCACCATGGGTGCATTCAACAACACCGTATGGTAGTATCTAATAAAATCACCCTTTTCTCAATCCTATCTTCATCTATCCTATTGATAGTTTCCCTTCATGCATACAATAGTCATACATACCATACAAATTATATTTATGCATACATCATGCCAGAAAACTATTCAACAAATATCTACTAGTAAATGATCAGTAAATAGTTGGTAATTTCACACAACAACATACATTAGCTGAAAAGCAAAGTGTAGAAACTCACCTTGCTTTCTTAACCTTATCATTTTAGCTTGTCCGAGTCGCTAGAGCCTCTTCTATCTTGGCAGTTAAGCATGACAACCATTCATTAGTTAATTTTAATGGTGGTTAGCCTTTAGGAACCTAGAACATTAAATTATACTAGTTCCTTAATTTCCCCACCACTAGACTTAGATTTACACCCCGATTGCGACATGCAGAAGTTTTTTCATCTGTCTCCTCTTCTTCTTCAGAACAACTAAAGAAGATAATGCTACGAGGAGGAGAAGGTTTATAAACAAGATCGAGAAAATTTTGTCTTCACTCACACCCTTATATACACTCCTTAGACAGAATCCTCACAAGCCCTTCCCACCATCCATTCTTAATAATTTTGTCTCCCACTTTGGAACCAACAAGTTCCAATCTAACTGAACTAGAATCGAATTCTAGTTATTCACAATTCAGCCACTAATTTCCTAATCTCTCAACGGAGTCCAAAAACTTACCAGTCCTTCCAATTTAATCCTAGCTTTCCCAAATTCCAAGTCAATTAGAGTAATCGGTACAAAGTCTAATTGGGAAGATGTTTTGTCTTGGGCATCATAGCAAATAACTCCTATAAGATAGATACATAGATGTGACTGATGGACCCGAGAAGAATAGATCTTGAATCTTTTTAAGAATTTATTCACCTGTGACGTTCATAGCGTGGCATACCTAAGTCTTGATTGGATGACGGACTATGTATGGGTGACTCGTACACTTTAATGTAAGTAAAAGCTTGAGCTTGAATAGATAAGGAATCAAAAGATGGTGTGTTGGGTGTATGACTTCTGAAGTATGTAGCGTCATTCCCAACAATTGAATTCAAAGCTCGAGACATGGGTAAATGATATCCTCTTATTGGCATTGCATGGTTGATGAAAAGTAAATGTGGCCATTGGTCGTTCTTCTTTGTGATGAATAACTTGATTACTATTTGATAGTAATTGACTTTTCATGAAGGAATATGCAATGTTTACCATGAAAATGGGATCATATTGGGTGAACGGATATTATCCTAAAGAGATTAAAGATACCTATAAGGGTAACACACTTATAACAAAGCCATTGGACGAGCACTAATCAAGTTGCTTTTGTAATGGTATGCCATTAAGGAGAGCTCAGTCACAACACTATAGTGGAATGACTTCGTGACTATATGAGTTTATAATTAATAGGCGAAAAGTTGAAACTCAATTTTAAATCATTTGAGCTTCAATTGCATATGTCCAATCAGTCCTTTCACTAACTCGTTGAAACCAGAAATAAATTGCATGTTCAATCAAATGAACATAAATTAATAAAAATTGTGAAATAGAGAAATAGGAAATGTTTGAAAATGATTAAGGTTTTCTCCAAAATGGAGATGAAAAATGGGGAAATGAAGTCATTTGGAAATGAATGTGGTTTTCTCCAAAATAAATATGAAAATGAAAAATAAAAATGACATGAAAAATGAATTTATGTTTTTCAAATTAAATGAAGTTCAAAAATTGAAATAAATCATTTGGTCATAATGAATCGTTGAATGCAAAAATATTAAATATGTTTTCTCATAGATTCGTTTACTATAAAGTCGTAATGATTTTAACGAAATTAGAATTGGGTTGAGAAAATTATTAAATTGGAAATATATTGAAGTTTACTTTTTGGGAAATAGAAAAACAAATATTGGGTTTGCTCAAATTATAAAGTATTGGGTTGGCTCAAATTATAAAGTATTGGGTTCAAAGCCCGAGAAGTACTTGTAATTGGAGTAGATATGGAAGAGGCCTAAAAGCACCTTATGTAATAAGGGGGGATGACAAACCCTAGTATTATTAACTTGGATTTCCGCCCCCTACATCCTAATTGAACTAGGATTTCATTTTTCTAGTTGAAATAAATTTCTATAATTCAACAAGGGTCTCTCCCTATAAATAGATGGAACTGATAGAGCTATTTACACAACTGAAAGATATTGTTACGCTGCTGAAAAATACAGAATTTATTCTCAACTATTAAATATATTTTTTCAGAATAACAATTCTGTTGATTTCTATTTTAAGAAGGGAATTTTATTTTTCAACCAAAAGAAAAGAGAATATATTTTTTACTTCTAGTTGTGGTGGAGCAATTGGAACATATACGTACATACAAAAATTCAAAGATGAGAAATATTTAGCTCTTGACTAAAAACCAATTGTAATGGGGAATATTTATAACTTATTAGCTTAATGCGTACAACACGTAAATCAACATAACCTCATGTTGAAATAGGAAAATTAGTTCTCATAAGTAATGTTTAAATATTAATCAGATGTGTTCAATTAATAATTTCTCTAAACCATTATGCGCATAAATAAAAAGCTTTTACAAAAGTTTTTCAAACTCAATCAATAAAAGACTGAGATATAAACTCATCAACTTTAGCAATTTGAATTGTCTTAATTACATAATCTGAAATTAATTATTTAAACAAGCAATCTTGCAAACGACATGTTGCAAGTTGATAACACATATGTGATTATTTTGTAGATGCATCTACCAGGAATCATATAATATCAAAATCATCCACATGGTGGATGAATGGGCCCATATTCATTTCAGAAATGCAAGACATTAAATCTCAACTTTAGCTAGTGAATTTCTACTAATTAATTTTCATTGAGAAAAAGAAACAAATGAGAATTCTTTAAATTAAAGAATCTTCTGGTTCTTTAATGAATGTTCGTATAAATTCACAATTAATTTTCGCATCATATATGATCGAAGATGGTCTAACTGGTCATGCAAAGTAGTAAATGTATTTGTATCAGTAAACTTTTGGTTTACTTTAATATGCGTTTCAATTGTACTAAATTGTAACAAATGTTACAATTGATAATTTTACTATCTTTCCTTTTACTTTGTATCCACATATAAGTACTATTATGACATATACTATTGAAAATGTCTAAATCAATGTGAAGTCTATAATGCCACTAAGTTAATCAATATAATTTCCAAATAATTATATTTAATATTCGCTTCAGGGAATATGCCAAAATCTTCAAATATCTAAAAAAAATTATTAATAGCAAACTTTGAAAGTGGATCTTATTTTCCAAGTATACAACAGGTACATAACCAATGACTTTTCATACATAATTTTTTTTCTCTTGCAAGTTCTTATCAATAATATTTTTCCACGTAATTTTAATTTAGAACTTATTCTGAATACTGTAGAGTTATACTCACAGTTTTTAAAAAAAAAACTTGCAACTTTAGGTGCATCCAACTATAACAAGTTTTAGATAGAATTACTATATTCTATTGCTCATAAGTAGATATTTCACATTCATATATTTAATTTCAACCCCTTTATGGGGATGATAACAAAAGAAGATCACAAATATAGTCATAGTCAATTCATTTTAATAACAAGAGTAGCCAATAACTCAATCCTCCCTTTTTTTTCATCCTTTCAAAAAAGATATTTATAGCAATAGTGATTCATATAAAATATAATATTTTCTTCATTCACAATCTCAATATGATATCCCTTATAATGAATATCTTTTAAAACTAATGCATTAACCATTACAAATTTTGTACTTTTTAGATATTGATATATTAGCTCTTTTGAAGCTTTCAACTAATTTTGTACTATCAAATATTGAAATAATATTTGTTTGTTTCAGTACCATATAAATCTTTTCTATCTGTAATAATAGAATTTATTATTATATTCTCATATCATTCCTCAAAGAATTTTAATAGAGACAAAATATTTAGGCATATGTCACATCTATGGCCAATAATCTTTCATATCACATTAATAACATAAGTTATTTTTACCTTTTGAAGAATTATCTTGAAAACTCTCATTGTTCATCTTATTTATTATTATGTTCCCACTTTTAATGGTCCATAATTATATCTTTTATTTTATTTATGTTTGCATTCACTTCGGGGAATGAAACAAATCTAGTAGGACAAACTTCTAAATGCCTCCATTGATTCTTTATTTCATATTCACCATCACAAACATACATGGATTTCAAATCAAAATTTTTCTATTCATGTTGTCATGACTAGTCTCTAATTATAATAAACATGATATAATAAATAAATTACAGTAAAATAGCTAAAGATCTTTAACATCATCATCATCATCATCCTTAGTTATTATCAGGAGCATTGAATGGTTAAAGACTCTAATGATTACCCATAGTGCTCAAGCCTCAATTGAAATAGCAATAACTTTAGGAGGCAATCGACAATAGTAAATTTGGGGATATTTTTGTGACTTATGGAGAAAAACAATTCAAAGAGAATCGTATTGATAATGTGTTATAAAAAAAAGACAGAAAGTAAAGAAAAAAGAGAATGAGAGAGAAAAGAGTCTTATGTTATTGATCAATCGGAATATTTACAAAATTTCTCCAAAGTCTATTTATAGGCATAAGAAGTATAAATGAAGTAGAGATCTACTTCAAATGACTATTATAATTTAAAGTACATCAAAACTTATCTTAATCTTTATAGACATCTACTTAAAAAGATATTCATAACAAAAATAACTTTTTTTTCACTTTTTTAGTTTTTTTTTTGCTATTAGAAATTTTTTTTAAAAATTCATCATGCTGCCAATGTGTCAGGCGTGCCAATTTTTTTTTCACTTTTTCAGCTTTTTTTATTTTTCTATTAGATTTTTTAAAAAAAACTCACTAATATCACTAATGTGTCAGGTGACACTCAAAATTACTATAACAAATTTTTCATTTTTGTAATTAATTTGTTTCTTATTCTATTTTTATAGTTAAATTTTTTAATATTATTTTTATTAAAAGACCTAAAAATTATAAAAAAACATATAAAAATAGAAATGATTAAATGTACATAGTCATAACTAAAAACAGAAAATACTAACTATAATATCAATAGAAAGTATAACAATATAATATAATATATTTAATTAAAGTGTGAAGTGCAGTGAAGTGGCAGGAATCCGAGGGAACAAAACCGAACTTTGTTAACTCTTGACATATTTAATTATTTTTATTAAAAAAATATTATTTTGACTACTACTGCTGGAAGGGGACTAGATAAAATGAATCTAGATTTTAAATTTTGAAACGGTTAATATATATTGTGGTTACTTAACTTTGCAATTTGTATTTATTTAGTATTTATATTTTTGGTTTAATTGTTATTTTTAAAATTGATAGAAATTAAATTGCTATAAATTTTTTAAAGAGATTAATTTGTACAGTATTAAAATATTAGAAAAGTGTTTTTATAAAAAAATTTAAAATAAAATCCACATGAACAATTAATATGTACACTAAAAAATATAGAATATTAATTATTATATTATTTAATTTACATCAATATCATAGTGAATTTAGAGATTTTGTTTAAGGGAGATAGAGCATAATAAAAAAAATTAACAACAAAATAAGTTGTTACTGGCTCAGCCGATATAACTTTTTTTTTTAAGTTGAGATAAACTTAAATTTATTTTTAATTTAAAAATACTGATTTTGTGGATGGTTCTATAATCTATGGAATACTTATTGACATGTGAATGCATAGTAATGTCGAAAAATATAATTTATTTTAAATACAAAAGGTTATTATTGTAACATTTCTAACTGAGTTGGTGTCAGGTTGACTCATGACACCAACTTAGTTAGAGATTTTATTAATAATATAGATTAGGAAAGCATCATATTTAAATCTTATATAATATTTATGTTGCTAATAATGTATAAAAATTTGTTAAGGAGACAATCGCATTGTCGGCGAAAGTTGAGACATTATGTCTTTCATTACCCAAGCTTGAGTCTTGTTATATGTAGTTTGACATGTTTGGGTTTTACATTCTATTTTCTTTTATCTATTTGTGTTTTTATATTGATTTGGTTATATTTTGTACTTATTTGAAGGCTAATTAAGGGGGAAATGTCGAAAAAAATACTTGAAAAATATTTAAATTAAAGAAATACATGGATTTTAGATAGAGTGTATGAAAACACGTCTAACTGGACGCGTTTTTGCACAGTTGGCAGTAAAGCGCACCCAGCTGAACGTGTTTTCCTTTGAGTATGCTAGACGCGCTTTTCCTTTTCTCTCATTGGCTATTTTTTTGTTTAGGGTTTTTTAGGGTTTGGTTAGTTCTAAGGTTTAAGGTTTAGGTGTTTAGGGGGTTTTAGAATTTTTTTATTTTTAGGGTTTTGAGGGCTTATGTTTTTTTAGTTTTTAAGGTTTTTTATATGTTAAGGGATTTTTGTGGTTTAAGGTTTTTACGAGTTTTTATGGGTTTTATGGTTTGAGGTAGACATTGTGAAAGCTTAAAGGTATATTTGAGTGGTCGATGATGTAATATCACTTAAAGACACACACATTTCATATGCCATTTCGGGATAGGATCATTACCCTAGAAGCTCATCCTATGGAAGTTAGGTTTTAGGGTGACGGTGCTTTTTACAATTACGGGTTGAAGTGTATGTAAATGTCTCAGTCAACAGTCATTACGTGATCATGTGTTGGAGTATAACTCAGGGATCAGTTGACAATCATTATGCGGTCACGAGTTCAAGTTTTTTGGATACCTAGACGTGGTGGCTTATAAACACCATACATAAGATTGGGACCATTATCATAAGGAAAAATGAAGGGCTTTTTCGGTGTAATCAATGTAATGTTTTTTCTTTATTTCTATCAAGGCAATACCTTTAACCTTCCTTCTTATCCCGAGCTGAGTTGTATGCAAGAAGACTCTTAAGGGGATAACGGATGATTACACTGTCATAGCCGATCCCTCCAGAAAGTCATTTTGCTTTGAACTCAATCTTAGGTTTCAGATAAGACAGAGGTTAAGGACACCGCCTTTGGTGGAGATGGGGAAAAATAATAAGCTAAATATACCGATAAGCCCCTCAATTTTTTCTTATGATTATGCCCTAAAACTTATGTATGGTATTTATAATGCATCATCTTCGGGTATCCAAAAAGCTTGAACTTGTGATGAATAATAACTGTCAACTAGCGCCCGAGTTATACTCTAATCCATGACTGCATAACTGCTACCAACCAAGACCTCTACTTAGACTTTGATCCGTAAGCGTATAAACTACAGTCACCCCGAAATTTGACTTTCATAGGATGGTTTTCTAAGGTAATGGTACTATCCTGGCATGACATATGAAATGTGTGTATCTCAGAGAGATATCGCATCACTAACGACTCAAAAATACCTTAAAACTAGCATACTCTCTAAATCAAATAGAAATAAATATTTTCAAAAAAAAATTTAAACATTGAACTGGGAAGAAAACTGAGAAGAAGGAATTTTTAAAGGGGAGAGATGGTGGTCAGGAAAGATGATAGAGTAGGGGGCAGAGCTCCCCATTTATAGGTTGGGCGGTGAGACTAAAAGGAAAAATTAACAATAAGGTAGGGATACATTAAAAACACGTCTTAGAAGATGCATTTTCATCAAATAATAATAAATGTTTCAGTCTTTCTTAAAAACTTACCCGGGACTCCCAAGAGCAGGGCATCTGCGTAGGATTTGGACATATGGAGGAAAGAAAGTACGTCCACATGGATGCGTTTCCTGCTAACATGTCAAGGAAAGTGCACTCAAATAGACTTTTTTTTTTTGGAATTATCAGAAAATGTGTCCAGTTGGGCGCGTTTTCCTTGACATATCAATAGGAAAATGCGTCTAGCTAGGCGGGGACGAATGAATATGCACATGCTACTGGTTGTTGAGGTGGATGAGAATGAAGTGCAGTTGAGGAAGAAGATGCATGCATAGACGAAGGGATAACGGATGTTGTTAGTGAATCTGAATCCGACCCCAATCCAATTCAATAGTCCAGGCCAGATGGTGCGAAAATAGAAATTTTTTTGAACCAGAACATGTTTCAACTGAGTCAGAACCTTGTGATTCTGATGGTGACGGTTAGAATGATGCTCCCAAATAGATCATATGAACCTTCGACCCTCATGTATAATGTTGACCTCTCGATTGAGGGTAGGTTAGAGTTTTCAGATCTCCCACAGAGAACACCTGGCCATGCAAGTTCATTGTTAAATGTCGGGGAATTAGAAGTTGGCATATAGTATTCCTCAAAAGATTTTTTTCTCACTACAGTGAAGCAGTTTAGCATCAAGGTCGATGTGAACTACTCTGTCACAAAATCCTATTCAGAGAAATTTGAGGCAAAGTACGCAATGGGTGATGGGAGTTGCTAATGGAAAATCATTGAACCTTTTTAAAGGAAAACGAGGTTGTGGACAATAAAAAATATATCACTCTGCATACTTTTGTTGTTGCAGATGCATCATGTGATCACCTGATATTTTTATGTGACCTAACAATGGTCTTCGTATTTGTAATAATGTAACTTTGGCTCCTCCTATTGTATGTGTAACTTAAGATCATATGAAGCTAAAATCCGACATGATAGTTGACATAATATTCCTAATGGTAAAAGCGAATCCTAGGATTCACGTACTGGTTTTGATTGCCAATCTCCATAGTCAGCATGATCACACACCATTGTACTACAAGGCATGTCAAAAAACAGAAGGCTATGGAGAAGTTGCATAACGGGTAGGACAAGTCTTATAATGATTTGTGGCAATGGTGTTAGGTACTAAATCAGTACGTACTAAGTTCTAAAACGGATCTAGAAACAATGCCAGCTTACTTCCGCGATCGTTTGCTCCCTGCGAAAAAAGTTTTCCATGGATTCTTTTGGACTTTTAACCAATGTAGAGAAGTGATGCGAACCCGGTCGCATCATGTTTCGACATAATTCGCCGACTTCAGAATTGGCCTAAGCTCAAAGGCCCTAAGTGCAAAATGAAGCTCGTTGAGCTCAATTCAGCTCGTTTCCAGCTCAATAAGCTTGTTTGCTTATTTTGAGTTTATCTTTAATTAATTTCGGTTTAGTTGCTGGAATAAATTTATTTAATTGAGTTAGTTAATTAGTTAAAGTTAGTTCAAAAATTTAATTTCGTTTTAATATGTCTAATCCTGGACATTTTAGTTTCGTTTGTGCATATTATTTAGTGTGTCAAGTTTAGGACAAATTAAATTCTTGTGGCTAATTAATTTGTGAATGTAGCTATTTAAGTTGTCTTAGTTACTGCTTATTTAATTTGTCTTTGTTTTAGCCAAATTAATGTGCAGGTATTAATGTGACTTAGTTCAAACATGTTCTTAATTTTTCTTTGCTGATTTTATTGAATGTGTTAATATATCTTAAGTTTGCTACTGGTTTTAATATGCCAAATTTATAATGAACATTTTATATAAAACCAGTTTATCTTGTGAGAATTTCTTCTCTCAAATTTCGTTTTTAGACTTGATTGGCTTATCTCTTAGCTCAGTGGCGTCAATCATTGTCTTTCAAACTTATCACTCCCAAACGAGTGTGGCATTCACCCAATTTGATACCTCTAGTTCTTGTCTTGCTAGGCAACTGGTCAAGGTCCTCTATTCCATAATTGAATCCCCCTTAAGCCATATAAGTCCCAGGTCAGCATTTATTTAATGTTGGTTCGTTCTTAAAGCTTGAGTCCTATCATCCATTCTATCCAAATTTTCTAACTACATTTTTATTTCTTTCTTGTTTCACTGAGCTTATATATCCGAACTCCCAACTATCCTTATTATTCTTTGTTAATTGAACCTATAATATCCACCTTTAATCTATCTTTGAACCCTTTATTTGCTTCCGACCAAATTTATCCAAAACACCCCTTTGTTAGAATCGAACGATACTTTTTCGTCGACGATCGGGCAATGCAAATACGACTCAAAATTAATCACGAGGTTGAGTTCATATCATTTGGTATCAGAGCTTACAAAAACAAGAAGAACGAACATTCATAGGCCTTCCAAAATAGATTTGTAAAAAAATTAAAAAAATTGAAAAAATATATTTTTTTTGTGTATAAGTGAATGTACAAGTATTTTTGAATGTATTTGTGTTGAAAAAAATTTTACGAAATTGAACAAAAAAATTGGAAGTAAAAAAAGAAAGAGAGAAGTTGGTATTCATCTTATTTACAATTCCGATCAGCAAGTTCCTCTCTATTTCCATTCCTACCTTTCATGCCACACTTAAACCATTTTAATTTTACTTCAGCCTACCCGACCCTCTCATCATTATCCCTTGAAAATCACTTGAAACCAACCCTTAGACTACAATAAAGCCTAGACTAGTCTTTTCACGAAATCATATTGAAGGAGATGCGTCATTTGCCGATAACCTGGTTGTGGAAGAAACATATTTTCGTTTGGCAGCCTTATTTCCAAACCGAGCAAAGAATATGCTGGAAAGATAGTGGGCAGTCACGTTTGGTGTGAGGATATGATGAAAAAAGTTAAACGAAATGAAAAGAGAGCAAACTCTATGTATGTAGTATGTCACTCAAGTCCAAGTCTATCATTTCGGGTCATGGAGTTTGCCAGACCTGACCAAGATATTGTTGGGGTTGTCACGCCCTAAATTTTATTTATTATTATGCGCAAGTTTATGACACAATGGAGTTAGTAGCCTAGTGGTTAAGTATGTTAATTAAATCTAAAATGTCGCATGTTAAAACCCCCACATTCCTATTTATTTTTTTAGTCGAAATTGTTGACCATTCTAGAAGGTCAACACTCCTTCTCGTTTAAGCTTTTCCAAAGCCCCATTCTGTTTTGAGTCAACTTACCATCCAAAGCCCTATTTTCACTCTCCTTTTTACTCATGATCCACTTTTTACTCTTTTTTTCCCCAAACATACCATCTTTTCACCTTTGACTACCCATGGCTAGCCATAGTACCCAAAAAACTATACTTTTCATTTTATTTTTCCAGTTTTTCTCTCCTCTCTTCTCTTTGTCGTCCACCACCCTTATCTACTAGTTCTTTTGGCTTTTTCTTCTTCATTTCACCACCTTTGAAGCCATATTTCTTCATTCCTCTTCCATTTCACCACCACACACAACAATCGCACCTCTATAATCGTCATCGTTGCATTGACGTCATGCCATTGGCCACCACTGGTTTTTACCATTTTTCTTCTTTTCTCCTTCTCTTTCTGAAAATCATCTCCATAAACTCTTGAATATGATTTTTAAATATTAAAAGATCATTTTTCGTATTCTTTTCTCTAAACTCTTCTATTTTGAGTTTATAGTATCGAATCTTCCACTTAACAGATTTTTTGAGATTTATCGTCGAGCCATTTTCCTCTGTTTTATCATAGGTATGAAGGATTATCATTCACATTACAATTTTACAATACTATTCTCAGTTTAGTAGGATACTAACTACTCGTTTATGTGCTTTTGTGAAGTATCACAGAAAAAACTCGGAACCACCACCCATTCATAATAATGTGTGATTTGATCACCTCTTTGCGTAAGTATTGTCAAAGTACAATTGTTTCTTTTATTAAGGGTTGTAATTTATTCACTGAATTTGTACTGACTCATGTGTTGGATCGATACCGTAGTGAATTAAGGAAATCGAACTCCCTTTTTGAAGTGGAATCAATATCTATTCAATCGGATATAAGGGGTGGGGACTTATTCTTGATAAAAATTAATAATATTGATTAAATAAGAAATAATAGTGATATTTTGAATGTAATATTTTTGGTTATATGATTCTTGAAATATAAGTATGTGTGAATACAAGCGTATTCATAGAGATCGGTAAAAATCGATAAACGAAGATACCAAGTAGGTTAATCCCAAAACTCTAAGATCTGTGGTGTTGATTTATTGATTGAGTGATTCTGTAATATGTGTTAATATGTGATTTCTATTTACCATGTCGTGTGATTTATGGCTAATATAATATGATTATCGATATTCTGATCTATGTGAAAAATGTTATGTGTTATCATTCTAATATGTGGATTAGCATGTTGAGCATGTCCTATTATGAAATTCTGATTTTCATGATAAGCATGCCATTATGAAAGTATATAAGATCTGATTCGCATGTTAAACATTCCATATTCTAATATTCTGATTCTAATGTAAAGCATGCTACTGAAAATCTGATCTGTATGTCATATCACATGCATGGGGTGGGAAAAATGTATGGAGGAAGTATCTGGTAGTAAATATGCATTTTCTAGTTGCATGTCCACATTATTCTGTATTTGGTAGTGAACCTGCAATATCTGGTGGTTCGACTACACTATTCTGATTCCGGTAGCACGATTGCACTATCTGGTGGCTAGTCTACAATTATTGGTGTGATATTGGATGGACGAGTTCTGGGGAACTCTTATCGGTGTGTAGCAGAGTTGGGTAAGATCTATCTTTCAAAAATCTACATTGTTTTCTGAAAAGCATTGCATTGATATCATCATTACGCATTCTGCCATATCTGATTTTTTGATTGAATAATTTATATGCTATGATGTGTTTAAATTAATGTGGATATGAGTTTATTCTGTATTTATTATTATTGGAGACCCACATTGGGCTTTTTAAGCTTACCCATTTAAATTTTGATATTTCAGATAAGTGAGGTTAAAATGGGCTTGACGACGGAGTCGCTCTCGGTCATTTTTTAGTTAACTTTATTGTTATTGGTATTTGATATTTTAGGGTGTGTTTACTTATTGTGGACTTTAATTTTGGAACTTTGGTTTGGTTTTTGGTTTTGAGACTTAGATTTGATTTGGGAATTTTTCTGCATTATTTGGATTTAAAAACTATCATTTAAATGGTCTGAGAAAATAATAATTTACGATGAATTTTCATAATTATGAAAAATTTTAAGCTCAATAAGGACGATTTTCAATACTAAATATTATGTTTTCAAAATTTGACACATCTATTTACAAGACTACTATTTTTACTAGTTGTATGATAAATTTACATTTTCAAAATAAATAATGAATTTTTTATTTAGAAATTTTTTCGTTGTGATGTTTTAAATAAATTATGACATTTTCAATAAACAATCACAATACTTAAGTTTTTCAAAGATAAGATATTAACTAAATTCGGTTTTACTTAAAACAAGTATTTACAAAAATTTACATGGAAATTTTAAAGAGAAATCTTCTAAACAATTCACTGCGTCATTTTCATGGCTAATGTGATCTTCGAGATTCGACCATAACGTCTAGGCCAAATCTAGGGGGTAGCATACCATGTTTCCCTAACATGAGGGACCTACAATTGTGGGAAATTCAAAGCACTTCAATGCAATTCAGGAACAAATACTGTGCACACCATATATTAATGGAGTGTACAAATTGGAATGCATTTACAATGCATGGAAATCTGAATTCCTACCGGTCCTAGATGAGAGTACGTGGCAACCTGTGTCGAGCGCCTGTTCGAGTTGGTACTGAATATATTGTTGCGTCGCAACCTAAGAGGTCAGCCAAATTCTACTTGGATACACAACAATATAAATATTCGGAAAAGGATCAATCACCTGAGGTTATGTAGCTATTGTAGGAACCCAGGCATACTAAGGTAACATGTCCACAGTTGAGAGATATATTGAGGATAACACCTCGTTAACAAATTTATTCATGTTTTTGTGCACAAATTTATTCATTTTATTTTATTTTTGCTTAAAATTTGTTCATTATTTCGTATACCTCACATGTATGAGTCACATTCTTTTGTATAACAAATAAGGATAAACTAGGTGTATTGAGTAGGTTAAGGATCTCTCTCAAAGTCTCGAATTTAATTTTTGCGTATAATTTATGTAATATTACTATATTATTTAGAATTTTACATTTTAATAATTTACCTTTAAAAATTTATAAAATTATCATTAAATTATTGATATCAAATATTATGGATGGAAAATTTGTATACAATATACATTAGAATTTAACAAAATGAATTATGAGTTGCAACACAAAACTAAAAAATGACCATATTTTATTGATATCAAATATATTTACATCACAAAACTAAAGGAAAAAACATCATTAGCGTCATTGGTCGAATGTGCCACAAGATTGTGGGTGAGAGTTGCAAGTAAGATTTCTTCGTACAAGTTGAGGTTTTGGCTCCTCCTCTCCATCGTCTTCATCTTCACCTCAACCCCCGTTTTCATCTTCACCTCCCTCATCCATGGTTGAGTGTGGTGTCATCCTAGACTCCTATCGTGCCTCCTTTGTTCTATGAGAAGGTGGTTGTAAAGATGAGCCACCTTAGAAAAACAATGATGCAGGGGGTGTTTGTGACACTATCGGAAAATAAGTGTATGGTGTCGCATAAGCCAATTGTGGATAATATCTCAAAATTATTGTTGGCAGATATGTTGGTATTGGTGCAGGCATTGGTGTCGATATTGGGGCGTAATATGCTGGGGATGGAGGTGTCATGAAAAACACATTTGGAAGAGGTGTAGATATAGGGTGGTGCGATGGTGCATAGTGTGGTGCTTGTGCAAAATACACAGGGTTAGTAAAAGGAGCAAGAAAATATGGAGGAAACTAACTGAGATATGGTGTAGACATCGTACCCCTTGTTGGGTTGGAGCCGATGATGAACCCGTCGTGCCACGAACCTAGTATTTTGGGGCGATCATCGTGGCCTCTTCGGATGGATTTTCCTACTCCTTGCCTCCACCGATAGTAGGTGTCGAAACCATTTTTTGAAAAAAAACGAAGTTGACTTTATTTTGAAAATGAAAACGAAAAAACGGGAGTCGCCACCAATCCTTTTTATTTAGGTGTGATCGGATCACCTGGTAATTTAGTCGTTTTAACAAAAATTTAAATTTATTAAAATGACGATTTTTGGTCTACAAAATCCAAAAAAGGGCTCGGGAGTCGGTTACGCACGAAGAAGGGTTAGCACCCTCGATGCGCCTAAAGTTGGTACCTAGTTAATTAATTAATGTCTTGGTGTCGAAAATTTGAGAACTTTGAAGATTTTAAAACTACGATCCTTTGTTAAAATATTATCTAATTAAATTTTTTAAGAAAATGACATATTTCACGTTAATCGGGGAAAAATTATGTCTCGTAAGTTAGGACACAATATCTTAAATCCCCGAAACCAGGATAAACACCAAAAATTATTTATTCTTGAAATACATTTGATTATCTCGATTTTAGGAAGAAACCATATTCCGTGAGTTAGAATACGATCTTTTCTTAATACCAGAGACTATTAAAAAAATGTTTTAAAAAAACGTTCGTTATTCGAATTTATCGAAAAAATCAAAACCCCGTAAGTAAGGGTATAACTTTTCAAATCTCGAAATACGAACAGTAGTGCAATGCGATTTTGTAGTAAAATGGAAGATGAATCACGGTGTTGATATGTGCAAAATAATATAAACGCAATGACGATAACGGAAAGGGCAGGAACAAATGGCATAAACAGACAGATTACAAATAAAATAAAATTAAAAAAGCTAAAATTGCGGTAAATAGATACGTGAATGAATGGTGCGTAAATCGATTAGATAATAAGATTGATAATAAAATATAAATAAATAAATAAATAAGAGAAGTAAATAAGCCAATAACAACGATAATATTAATAAAATAGAAAATAGTTCAAAGTTCAAAATCATAAAATGATATAGGTAAATGAATAATGCGAGTATATAATAAAATATATTTCAAAGTTTAAGTAAATAAAAATAGAAACATAATGATAATACCATAAATCAAAAATAGAAAATAATAATATATTAATAAGAACTTTCTTATTAATATATATTAATAATAACAAATAATAAAGAATAACAATGGGTTAATAAAGATAATAGTAATAATAGAAGTAAAAACAGTAAATTATAATAAATATAATAATATTAATAATAAAAATAATGAGAGTAGTAATAAAAATAAAAATAACAACAACAATAATAATAATAATAATAATAATAAAATCTAAAGTTTTTCTTTTTTAAAAAATATATAAAAGGATATAAATAAAATAATGAAAATAGCGATAAGGCACGCATTTATATATATATAAATATAAATAATAATAAATAATAATATAATAATAATAAATAAATAAGTATAGAAAGGAAATATAATTTTGATGGTAATAATAAGGAAAATAATAACAATAATACAATAATAATAGAGTAGTAATAAAAATAAAAAAATAACAATAATAGTAAAAATATAATAATGATAATAAATAATAGTAAAAGAAAATAATAAAATTAACTAATTTAATAATGAAGTAGTTAAATAACTAAACAAGGGACTAAATTGAATTTAAAACAAAAATTCGAGGCAAATTCGAAACAAATAACGAAGGAAATGGACCACATTGAATGCGCGAATAACAAGGAAGGACTAAATGGGAAAATATCCCCGCCCTCCAAAACGCAACACTTCACGTGAGACCAAAATGAAATTGAAACAAAATTTCAGGGTAAATTTAGAAATAACGAAAGATTTAATTGCAAAACTATAAAAAAGTAGAAGGGCTAAAAGTGCAATTAGCCCTTCTACTTAAAAACATGCGGATCTTGAGGCAGGTCGGGTCGGATTGGGTCAGACCAAGGCAAAACGACGTCGTTTTGGCACTGGTGCTTAAGTCCAAAACGGTGTCGTTTTGGACCCTATATAAATAGCAAAATTCTGGAAAAAAAAATGTTTCCCTTTCATTTTTCTCAAAAAAAAACTGAGCCCTCTCCTTTTTCTCTGTGCAAGGCCCTTGGTCCGGTAAGGAATTTGACCGATCGCCGCCATGGCCCGCCCCTGGCGCTGCCGCATACGGCGGCTAGAAAGGTAAAATCTTTTTATTTTTATTTTCCTATATTTATATACTGTTTTTAAAGAAAAAATAAAGAAATCATAGATGTATGTATGTGTATGAGTAGATTCGAAAAGAAAAAAATAAAAAAGAAAAAGGAAAATAGAAGTAACAGTAACCTTAGCTCGTTTATAACTTTTTTTTCTCTGAATCTGCTTTGTGAATTTGCTATTCATGTTTTTTTTAATCTCTTTTTTTGTATTTGATGTGTCCAAAAATTACATATTGTTCTTTGTGGCTTTATATAGCCGAATACAACTTGTTTTTGCTAATGATTACTCTGTTCTCTTTTGCAGGTGCAAGTGGACGGTGGCTAGTGGCGATGCTGCAGTGGTAGGCGGCGCAGCAGGCTAGGGGTGGCACAACTTGGATTAGGGTTAGGATTTTTTTGTTTTTTTCTGAAAAAGATTTTTTAGGTTATGAGCTGTTGGGTTTGGGCTTGAATTGGGTATATTGGGCTTTTGGGTCTGTTGGTTTAGTTTATTTGGGTTGTGATGAGGTTTAGTTTAGTTGGGCCTGGTCTTGGGTTTAAGTTTTGGTTCTGTTTATGGGCCCCGGGCTAAATTGGGCTTGTACAGTAGGTATGGCTTGACATGGTGTCTAAACCATAGCATATACTCCAAAGAGGTCACCATTTTCGGTGCAAAAAAAGGTTCGCGCATGGGTATGAAACCGTTCTTACAATCCCAAATGTCGATATATTTCTTGTGGAATTCCCATCAATCTCCATCTTCTTTCCCCCACAAATCAAGCTTGTGTAGTACTTCAATGCCTTGTAGTGGCGGCGAAATATTTTGCCTTCACCCGAACTGTCGCATCACTCAATCGAATTCGTGCATCTCCACGGTCGCGTAAGCTACCAATAGCACATTCACGTCCTACATACTCTGATTGGCCAAATTTTTGGGCGGGATGCATTCTACGATTGCTAGATCAGCATATGACATCCACTCAAAATGTATAAAATCTACAAAATATTAAATTTCAAATCATTACGTAATTATTATATGTTTAGAAAATTTAATAACCAACATTGACTTCCAAGCGTTGATCTAACAACAGCAGGAAATCTTCAAGATACTCTTGATACGATCCGCCTCAGGGTGAGTCGAGTCGTATGTGAGTTTGCCCGATCGTCTACGAAGAAGTAGCGTTAGATTTGTTCAAAAGGATGTTTTAACAAAGTTTTTGTAGGTTTGGTTATAATGAAACGAAAAGATGGATTGGAATGGAAATGAAAATGATCTCGAAAACAAACACGAACCAATATTAGAAAATATTGACCCAAATGTTTATAAGTTTTCAAAGTGGTCGAATGGAGAATATGAGAACCTCGACCCGCTACTTAGCAAAGTAGGAACCTTAGTATGTTTGAACGCCACACTACGAGTAGTGATAAGTTCAGTTTTCAACAAAGAAAATGGATGACACAACTAGAACACTAGGTAGCCAACAAATCTTTGAACGAAAATAGAGAAAAGTTTGCCTCACAAATTTGGCAGAATATCATTCAAAAATGTCCAAAAAGTAGTCTCCAAAAGGCTTGGTTACAAGAATTTATAAGGCTAAAATGAGCTAGCCGAATGGTCACATAGTAAAATGCTATTAAAGGGCTAATTATAAATCAAAGACTTTTGAAATTCTAAAGTCAATAACTCCTCTCTTTAACTAGCTGAATTAATGTCCTTAAAGGCTTGAAAAATGACTCTTGATTTTCCCTTTGGCTAGTTGAATAGACTCCAGCCACTTTAATGAAATTTGCAATGCATAAATTGTCCATTAAGTAGCAAAAAAAAACGTTGGGGTATTTGAACAAGCTGCTACCAGATTTTAAAGGACATGAAATGCTCCTTTAAACTCTCTTTTAATGATGCTTAATGCTTCCTTTATAACAACCCCCTCTTTTGTAACCAAAATAACTTGAAAAGTCTCCTTTATTGAATGCGTAACAGCCTTTGTGAATTGAAAAGTCACCTGTAATTAAAACATATGTAACCGTCACATTTATTCAATTATTAAATTTTAAACAAATTAACAACTACGTAAATAAATGAACACACACTTATGCATCATTTATTCCAACAACTAGTTAATTAAAAGAAGTATTTAATGAACTTTAACTTATGCACCAATAAATTAACCTAGTAACTAGATTAATTAAAGAAGCAACTCATTAAATTAAATTCATTAAATAAACTCATTTAATTAAACTAAGATGAGTTGTATTAATGACCAGCAACTCATTTATTAAACTAAGAGGCTTAAATGCAAGTATTAAAATGCAAACTAAATGCAAAGCTAAAAGAAATAAATAAAAGTTCAATTTAGTTGGAACAGGTTCAAGGAGCAGAAATTGAGCTGAAATTAGTTTGTAAAATGTTGCAAGGACATTTTATTAAGCTGGTCCCAACTCGATCTATTTCTCCAACCAAAGCCTCGCCCCACACTTGATTAACTAAGGCCGAAACGGCCTCCTTGAATTGCTTAGCTCGAGCTCGCGTAATTGGTCCTTGAGGCAGCACCATTGAGTCCTTGCTCGAACTTGATGCACTCTTGGTCGCAATCGTATCATTCCCCCCTCTTTGAAATGACTTGTCCTCAAGTCAAAATCTGCATCAAAAGGGGTCAAATCTGACACATTAAAAGTTGCACTAACGTTAAATTCACCAGGCAAATCGAGTTTGTAAGAGTTTTCATTTATGCGTTTAAGAATTTGGAAAGGACCGTCTCCTCTAGGTAATAATTTTGATTTTCGTTGAGCTGGAAAACGCTCCTTGCGTTTGTGAACCCAAACCCACTCTCCGGGTTCGAAGACTACTCGCTTTCGTCCCTTGTTAGCATTACGCACGTAAGACTCGGTTCTTGCCTCAATATTAGCTCATACCTTTTGATGTAATTCCTTGACAAAATCAACCTTTTTCTTTGCATCTGCATGAACCAGTCGATCAGTAGGCAAAGGTAATAATCTAAAGGTGTCAATGGATTGAAACCATATACAATTTCAAAAGGCGAATATTTCGTAGCAGAATGGACGGAGCGGTTGTAAGCAAACTCGATATGTGGTAAGCAATCTTCCTAAGACTTTAAATTTTTACGGATGATGGCCCGTAGTAATGTAGACAATACTCTATTGATGACTTCCGTTTGACCATCGGTCTGGGGGTGGCTGGTGGTAGAGAATAATAATTTGGTTCCTAATTTTCCCCACAAAGACCTCCAAAAGTGGCTCAAAAAATTTGCATCACGATCCGACACAATAGTACGAGGAATACCATGAAGTTGTACAATGTCTCTGAAAAACAAATTTGCAACATGAACAGCGTCATCAGTTTTAGTGCAAGCAATAAAATGAGACCTTTTTGAAAAACGATCAACAACCACAAAGATAGAATCCTTCCCCGTTTTTGTGCGCGGTAGTCCAAGAACAAAGTCCATGGAGATATCAACCCACGGGGCTTCAGGAATAGGTAATGGCGTATATAAACCATGGGGTTGAACCTTTGATTTAGCCTTTTTACAAGCTATACACCTCTTGCAAACTTGTTCCACATATTTGCGCATTCGCGGCCAATAGAAGTGTTCTTGAAGTGTTGCAAGCATCTTGTTGACTCCAAAGTGTCCCATAAGTCCGCCACTATGGGCTTCGTGCACTAATAAATCTCGAACAGAGCCACAAGGAACACAGAGTTTACTTTCTTTGAAAAGAAAGCCTTTATACCTATAAAAGTTTTCAAACACACCTTTCTCGCACGCTACAAAGATCTCACCAAAATCAGAATCGTTAGCATAAGAGTCTTTTATCAAAGCAAAACCAAGAATTTTGGAGTCCAAATATGTCAAAAGAGTATACCTTCTCGAAAGTGTATCGCCACTATGTTATCTTTACCTTTTTTGTATTTTATAACATAAGGAAATGATTCAAGAAACTCCACCCATTTTGCATGACGTCGATTTAATTTGTGCTGGCCTTTGATGTGCTTTAAAGCTTCATGATCGGAGTGTATAACAAACTCCTTTGGCCATAAATAATGTTGCCATGTCTCAAGAGCTCGTATGAGCGCGTACATCTCTTTATCATATACAGGATAGTTGAGTACAGCTCCACTAATCTTTTCGCTAAAATAAGCCACAGGTCGTCCTTCTTGTGTTAAAACAGCACCTATTCCAACGCCCGAGGCATCACACTCAATCTCAAAAATCTTCGAAAAATCTGGAAGAGCAAGTAAAGGAGAGTTAGTAAGAAAATTCTTAATTTTGACAAACGACTTTTCTTGCTCATCATTCCAAAAGAAAGTAGAGTTCTTCTCAATGACGTTCGTAAGAGGAGCAGAAATGGTGCTGAAATTAGGAAAAAATCGTCGGTAGAAACTTGCTAGGCCATGAAAACTTCGGACTTGCGTAATACTAGTTGGCCTTGGCCAATCTTGAATGGCCTTGATCTTTTCTTGGTCTACTTCGAGAACTTCCGCGCTAACCACAAAGCTTAAAAAGACAACTTTCAAACCTGTTTGCCGTGGCTCGATTTCTAAAGATTCCTTATCTTTGAATACTTGCGGTTGGATTTTATCTTCAACCTTTCCTTTTCTGATCATACAAAAGCATCTCTCATCAGGAAAGTATTGAAGTTGAAGTTCGTCACACGGATTGTTAGGAACTTGAAAAGAAGAGGTAAGACAAGAAGAATTCACAGATTGGTTAGTGGAAACAACACTCTCTTTTTCTTGCCCTCTATCAACATTTTCTTTCATTTCTTTTTCTTCAAGAACAATTGTTTCTTCCACGCTTTCTTTTTGCTCACTCTCTTTTTCAACTTTACTTTCTTGCACACACTCTTTTTCTTTTTCGCTTCTCTCGATTTCTTTTAGAATCCACTCATTTTCTCTCATGATCATCTTTTGCCTCTCTTTTCTTTCACTCTCTTTTTGTTCTTTTTCTTTTTCAACGGCTTTTTCAATGACTTTCTCAATCTCTTTCAAGAATCTCTCATTTTCTCTCTTACTCGCCTCTTGCCTCTCTTTCATTTCTTTTTCTCTCATTTTTTCTTTATAACTTGAAGATAATACAAGTGAATCAGCATGATAAGTATTTTGTTCGAAAGATGTGAAATCATTTAGATAGAGTTCACGATCAATTCTTCGAGAATGAGTCTTCGTGGATGCATACGAAGAGTTACTTGGGCTCCCTCGTTCGTTATCTCGAAAGACCTTAGACTCGAAGCTTTCTTTCTTTCTACTCGAATTTCTTGTCAAATAGGTATCACGATAGAAATCTCTTCTCAAGTAGTCATCAGATGTGTGTCTCCGTGATGTTCTTGACTCCTTTTTCTAACTTGGAACAATTTGCTTTCGTTGAACTCTTGCTCGATGGTCTAGCTTTTCTTGGACAGGCTTGATTTTTTGATCGAGCATGCACTCCATCTCTTTCAACAAATATTGAAATTCAAAGGCTGAAAACTCTTCTCGAGACATGATTAATAGATGAAAAGAAAAATGAATAAAACAAAATAGAAAATGAATACCTTACCACAAACCTCACTAGTCACTCACAATAAAATTTGAATGGCACTCACACTCGTGTTTGCACTCAAAATCGGCTTTTTCAACACTCTAATGCTCTCACAACACTCGTGCCTTTTACCTCTCTTTACCTTTCTCGTGATTTCGTAAGCAGATTCGCCAAGGCTTAAGCTTAGTCTAGGTGGTCGGTTTCAAATGGGTAACAAGGGATGATGTGATTTACAACTGGGTAGGCTTACAAGAAAGAGAATAATTCGGGTATAGTATGGCGAAAAGGTCAAGGATGGAAGTGGATGAGAGGGCAAAGGTTTCAGGATTGAAAAATGGAGAAGAAGTAAAACTATGCTCAAATTTTCAGATTTTTTTTTTCAGAATTTTTGTTTGAATTTTTTTTTCGTTTTTTTGAATTTTTTTCGTTTTTTTTAAACTTACTTGATGAGTCACAGGCTATTCCTGGAGTAATTTTGAATGCTCGTACTCCTCGTTTTTGTAGCTCTGATACCAAATGATACGATCTGCCTCAGGGTGAGTCGAGTCGTATGTGAGTTTGCCCGATCGTCTACGAAGAAGTAGCGTTAGATTTGTTCAAAAGGATGTTTTCGCTCAAAGATTTGTTGGCTACCTAGTGTTCTAGTTGTGTCATCCATTTTCTTTGTTGAAAACCGAACTTATCACTACTCGTAGTGTGGCGTTCAAACATACCAAGGTTCCTACTTTGCTAAGTAGCGGGTCGAGGTTCTCATATTCTCCATCCGACCACCTTGAAAACTTATAAACATTTGGGTCAATATTTTCTAATATTGGTTCGTGTTTGTTTTTGAGATCATTTTCATTTCCATTCCATTCCATCTTTTCGTTTCATTATAACCAAACCTACAAAAACTTTATATCCATAAACCCATCTACATAAACTTCATATCCATAAACCCATCTTTGAATCCTTTTACATAGCTTCCGCCATTATTTACGTTAAAACATCCTTTTGAACAAATCGAACGCTATTCCTTCGTAGACGATCGGGCAAACTCACATACGACTCGACTCACCCCGAGGCGGATCGTATCAACTCTGGTAGTCCCACATAACTCAGGCCAAAGTTCCACCTACTTAAACAATATTTTAATTCAAGCATATAAAAAATAAACAACATTTATTATGGTAACTATATTATTATCAAATGAATTTTACCTCGTCACCAGGGGGAATGTATAAGGGGCATCGATTCGGGGATGTAAAATGGTAGCTGTCACCATGCCCATGACTACAGTAGGAGTAGACAACCACCGATAGACATATTATTCGGTTCCATCACCTAGCACAACTCCCGATACAATGTCTCCAACATGGTTGATCCCCAATTGGGTTGACCGCATACTTTAAAGTCGACCATATGTTGTAGCCACCTCAAGTCTACCAAATTTTTATATTTATCAGACATTAGAAGTCCCCCGATTAACCTCAGGATGAATGCTTGAGCGTATTTTTCTTTTTCAAAGGCAGTCGCGTGCTCATTAAGTTCACCAATATTATCTTCTAACCATTTGATTTCTATCTAACCACCTTGAAACCTATTTGATACCTTCCCTAATAATGTATCATAAAGGTCTTCCCCATCCACCAGTAAGCCCAGTTATAAAGCCACATCCTCCAATGTGATTGTACACTCACTGCATGGAAGATGGAATGTGTGTGTCTCAGGTCTCCACCTTTTCACCAATGCATTGATAAGTGTGGAATCCAATTTACAACCCTGAGCATACAAGACACATGTAAAAATCTTGCATCTTGCAAGTGATGACGAATTGCATTGGGTGCACTCTTTGATAGATTGTGTATGAACCCCTTCAAAACTCGATCATCTGCCTATTTTCATCAACAAAATAAATTATAAATTTAAAAAATTTAAAATTAATTTAATTAAAATTAATAAAAATAAATATTTTTCCTTACCATTGCCAACTGCGCGATGAAAATGTGCTTGTCATCGAAATGAATAAGAGAACTTGTCATTTGTAAAAAATTAATTAAAATGAATAATTTACGAATAATAAAGAAAAACTAGAATATTTTTATAAAAATTTATTGGAAAATTTAGAACTAAAGAGAATGGAGAGAATTAGATTTGAGTGGAAAGAGTGAAAAATTGATTGGGTTTATATAAGGAAAAAAGTTACTTTTGGGCAATTTATAATTTTACTGTTGGCCGTATTTGAAATTTGACCGTTGGGAACTTATTGTTGGAGAAAAGCACGCAAGTTGAATGCGCTTTAACTGGACGCGTTTTTACACACTCTCTTCGAAATTAATCTATTTCTCTAATTAAAAAGAAAGTCTATTTTACCAAAAAAAATTCAACATTTTTCCCTAAATTAGCTTGGAACCTAATGCAATTTTATTATTTTTATAAATCAACTAACCCGTAGCTTAAGAAAGGCTTAAAAAATTGAAATATAATATTTAAATTTAATTATAATAATTAAAATTAAATTAACACAATAATAATCGAATTACCATATTTGCTGTTTGCTTATCCATCAACTTAATTTCAAAACTTAAATCATCTCAAAATTTGAATACATTTTGTTGGCCGAATGTAACTTTACAATCTAAAATGTTATATTCCAAAATGAAATTGTGGTGTTTGAATTTCAACATTCCAGCCATCCGAAATTTCACGTTACGATAATCCTATAATATAATATGTAATTTTATTACGACTAATTCTTTAGGTAATCTTGAATTACGAGCATAATCCTAAATTTTAGACCAATTTATCCTTTATTTTTATTATTCTAATCAATTTAGGTTTTTTCTTAAGACTAATTAAAAATAAAAATATTTTTTTTCTTAATAGTAAATTAGTAGAGACATACATTACAATTCTAATAATTATATTTTATTTAATAATTTGTTTTTTAATATATTAATTATGGTTAAATTATAATTATGATTGTGTTGCAATAACTTTTCATGAATTATTATAATTATGATTTATGAATTATTTCAACATAATATATTTATTCATTAATATATATTGTAATAAAAAATAAGAATTGTAATAAATTATCGTAATTTTATGAAATTTGAGACAAAAATTATTAAAGGAACTAAACTTGTTAAAAAAAATTATATAACAATAACAATCGAGCAAAATTTGTTTCTAAATAATTTTATATTCCATCAACCAAACACATGAATCTTACATTCCAACTAAATGAACCAAACAAGGTAATCTCACATTTCACCCGTAATTGTACATTCCCATAATTCTGATATGGAACATAATCTAAGATTCAGTGAACCCAATGCCCTTATAGTTTTTTTTTAAACATTTAAACAAATTTTATTGCGCCAAACATCCTCAAACTATGACTGTAACAGCCCGATTTTTGGGCCTAGTCAGAACAGTGGTTTCGGAACCACTCACCCGAGGTCAGAGAAAATATTTTTGATATTATTTTATGTGTTATAGTATGACTTTATGAGTGCGTGAAAATTTTGATGAATTTATTTTAACGATTGCATGCTTAATTGCGAAAAAGGACTAAATCGCATAAAGTGCAAAAGCCCCATTTTGATAGCTAAGGGTGTTAATTTTCCATGAATCTTAATGTGGAGGTCTTTAAAGGACAATTAGGCCAATTTTAGAAGGGTGGCCGGCCATAGGGGACAAGTTGGTCAAAAAGTCAAAAGTCTAGGTGGTTTGGTGACTTAATTGAATAAAATAAAACAAAATGACTTCATCTTTTTATTCTCTTCTCCTACCACCGAAATTTTCAGCCATTAGAGGGGTTTTTGAGCTTCAAAATTTCAGCAACTTTAAACCTTTCCAAGTAAGTGATCTTGATGACTTTTCTTAAATATTTTTGTACTTTTGAGACCCTTGGAGCATGAGCTTTCTAATGGGGGACTATTTTGCAAAATGGTTGAAAGTCTAGGGTTTTTCCATGAGAGCATTTAGATTGTTTGCTGAATTTTTATGGAAGAAAATGAGTCTTGGGTAGGTAATAAACAACTTTTGTAAGGAAGTTTTCATGGAAACCCTAACTAATGACCATTTTGCATAAGTTGTAAAATAGGTGATAAATGCATCAAATAATGAAAATTGTGGACTTCTTCTAGTATAAAAAGTATTCAGCTAGGCTTGATTAGTGAGGAAATGTGATTGAAATCAAATTTCGAGCCTAGGGGTAAAATGGTCATTTTATGAAAGCCTAGGGGCATAATGGTTCCCAATTATAAATTTTTGAGTATCTAGATTAATATGTTGATGAAATGAATGAATTTTATCAATATAGATCAAGAGAAGTGTGATACGGGTCTTGATCGGGGTAAGAAGTTTACGAGGATTAAGCTCGTTCTTGTCATTTTGTACCGAGGTAAGTACATATGTAAATAACATGTCATTTTAGCTTACGTTTAAATGTTTTATTTTTACCATGTATCATAAATTTTACTCGATGTCATAAAAGTATAAATAATGCGAGGTAAGAGTAACCTACATTATGAACAAGTGCAACAACGTCAGGTTAGATACGAGATCCCGCTGAACCTCGGAAATAGTATAGGATATAAAAAGGTAAGTCATGAGAAATTGAGTGGTCTGAACTCATGAGTTGAGTCTGAGTTCATGAGATAAGTGAAATATGTAGTGTGGGTCTGGGTACTGACTTTGTGTGTATACCCATAAGTAGCTCAATGAGCGGACATTACATAATAGAGCTATAAGGTCCGGGTACTGACTTGGTAAAAAGGCCCATAAGTAGCTCAAATATACAAGTATTACAAAGTTCGATGTAGCTTTGGCTACTTGTATGGTACTTAAGAGTAAACTATCCGAGTATTCATTGTAACACCCCTCGCCCGTATCCAACCTCGGAATAGGGTTTGAGGTGCTACCTAACTTAAACTCAATCAATCTTAGGAAATCAGGTCATAAAATGTTGATCAAGTTAAAACTTTTCGTTTCATAAGCAATTTGTCCCTTAAATGGGCATACGAGGACCAAAACGTACATTCAAGATGGTTCGGGACCAAACTGAAAACTTGAGAAGAACACAGAAAATTTTGTGCTTTAAGGCTCTACGTGCCCGTGTGGGTAAAGACCATGTGGCCACACACGCCCGTGTGGCTTGGGACACACCCGTGCTCTCAGCCCATCTGGCTTGGGACATACCCGTGCTCTCAGCCCGTGTGCAAATTTGACTTAAGAACACGGCCATGCCACACGCCCGTGTACAATACTGACTTTAAGACACGACCATGGCATACGTCCGTATGGCCTACCTGTGTACAACACTGACTAAAATGTTTAAGTGCAGGGGACGCACGGCCAAAACACACACCCATGGCAGTAAGCCGTTTGTCACACACCGCCTAGACACACGCCCATGTGTCATGCCCGTGTGGATAAAAAGGTGGCCATTTCCAAGCCATTTTGTCACGCAATTTACACAACCTACACAAGATCATTTCAATACACAAATTTCTCCACAATAGACACCAATTCATCCATAGAAAGAACATTATATGCATTTATCAAAATGAAAAATAGCCATTATTCTAGGCTGATACAAAATAAAGGGCTTTGACTTAAGCCAAAATACATAACCAATTTCTCATTTAAATCAACATCCTAGTCTATCCCTATACATGCCATACTCAAAAAAAGATTTGTACTATACCAAGTGCTTCGATTGATAGTATGATCGATATCTCTGACTTCAAAAAATCTTTGAGCTAATTAAGCAGCACTGTAAGAAAAGGGGAAAGAAAAGAGAGTAAGCATAAAGCTTAGTAAGTTGCATATAAATAAATATACAACAACAATTTTACCATTAGTCATCATACTCATAGCTCAAAGGGTAAGCAAAAACTTGACTTACTCATTACTGTCTACTCAAATTACATTTTCTAATTTGAACTCATTACTCATGCATACCAAATAGGTACTTGTATCACTCAAAACATTATTATACTTTCCTTATTAAGTCACTTTCATAACTTTTAAAGTTGAACCTTTCGAAAAACTACCGAATATTCTATAAGCCTCGAACATGGGATAAGTTACCGATGCCATGTCCCAGACATGGTCTTACACTGGCTATCATCATCGAGGCCGGTGCCATGTCCCAGACATGGTCTTATACTAGCTCTCGTATATACGTGCTGATGCATGTCCCAGACATGTCAACACTAGCACAACTCTTAGCCAATGCATGTCCCAGACACGTCTTACACTGGTTATCATCGTCGAGGCTGATGCATGTCCCAGACATGTCTTACACCGACAATTATCTCTGTGCCGATGCCACCTCCCAGACATGGTCTTATACTGGCACTCATAATGTGGCTGATGCATGTCCCAAACATGTCTTACACTGGTACACAAGAAATTTGAACGATTGGCATGAATATCCGGTTTGTTTCCTAGGGTTTCAACTAGACCATTTCACTATCTCAATCATTAATATACAATCTCAGTTCACAATCTAGTAATTCATACTATATCAATTCAATGAAAATTCGAATACATACATTAACAATGTAGTCGTATTATTTACATACAACTTACCTCAATTTACAAAATATACTTGACTAGTCTGTTTAGTTGAATTGCTTGGCTTTGCCCCGGTCTAGGTTTGGTTTTGGAAAATCTTGATCTATAATAACAAAATGCACTTATTTAGTCACTAATTACAATTAGGCAATCATAAATTCACATCTTTAGAAAAATGACCATTTTGCCACTAAACTTTGGCAAAATGATCATTTTACCCTTATGTTCTATCGAATTTCTTCATATTTCAAGCCTAGTTAAACTCTTTTTACTTCTATAGCAATCCCAAAATCTCACTATTTCACACTCATATCACCTATTTTGCAACTCACACAAAATAGTCCATTTACTTATTTTCATGCTAATACCTTTCACAAAAGTTATTTATGTCACAACTAGGACTCATATTCTTCCATAAAAACTTAGCAAACATCACAAATCCTTTCATGGAAAAACCTTAAACTCTCAATTATTTTGCAAAATAGACCCCTCATTTGAAAGCTTATGCTTCAAGGGTCTCAAAAGTGCAAAAATTATTAACTAAGGACATGGGAATCACTTACTTGTTGAGGTAATAAGTTGCTGAAATGTGAAAGCTTCAAAAACCCCTCTTTTGCTGATATTTTTGGTGGGGAGAAGACATGAAGAAGAAGAAAATAATAGCTAGGCTTTTTAGGCATTTTTTTATCACCAACTCATGACATCATTCACCTAAACTTTGACTATTTGACCAATTTTGCTTCCTATGGCCGGCCACCTTGCTTCTAGGGGTCAAATTACTCTTTAAAATCCCTTAATTTTAGTTCTCTAGCTATTTAACACATTTGGGGTACTAAAAAGCAACTTTTACCTTTTATGCGATTTAGTCCTTTTTCGCAATCGGGCTCACAAACGTTAAAATTAACTCACCAAATTTTTCATGCACTATTATAATCATGTTACAACCTCATAATTTTAATAAAATAAATTTTATAACTTCAGATTTGTGGTCCCAAGACCACTGTTCTAACTAGGCCCTAAATCGGGCTGTTACATTCATTGGTATTTTCGAGAGTTCAATGGGTAACTCGATGAATGGATTGGCGATACTTCTAGTGAGGTATGTCAATAGAGAGAATGAATTTGAATTATTTTACAGGTAATTGCAGGTATGTATACTAAACTTTCAAATGAAGACCTTAGTATGTGATGAGATGCAGTAAGTATGCATAAAATAAGTGAAGAGTAAGATAGTGAGATTAAAATGATATATCATTTAAGTATGATAAACCACGGTTTGATGAATGTATTTCTAATTACACTTATTTACATATATGTACTTACTAAGCTCCTATGCTTACCCTATTTCCTTTTCATTTTCTTATAGTGCCGCCAAAGTTGTTCGAGGATTGTCGTCTACATCGAAGAAGCTAGCCACACTATCCTTGAAGCACTTGGTATAGCTAGTTTTATCATTTTGATTATGGCATGTATAGGAACTTTTGATTTTATTTTTGTGTCATATTGTTTTGGGGCCAAAGGTGTTGGCTTGTTTTAGAATTTGACTCATTTTGTATAAGGCCATGAAATTGGCTAATATTGTAAGCCATTATATAAATGCTAGATAATCTTTTACAAATGTGAAATTGTTGGCATGGTTGAATTTATGAAATGTATATAGGTCTTAGCTATGGTTGTTGGTTGATAAATCATATTAAGTTAGATTTTGATATGTTGATTGGTATTAAATTGTGTTTCAGGGTGGCACAGGGCTTTGTAAATAGCCTTATATTGTCCACACGGGTAGACACACGGGCGTGTCTTGTAATAACCTGAATTTTACCGTTACAGAAAAAGTGTATTTTCGGGTCTCCGTTTCTGAAAAGTAGATTCGTAAATATTTTTAATAAATGTTTACGAAGTTAATCGAGTGGTTAATTAGAGTTTAATTAAGTGAATTAGCTTAAATTAAGGATAATTGGATAAAAGGATTAAATTGAATGAAGTGTGAAAGTTTAATTATAGAATAAAGAAAATTGAAAGGCTAAATAAGTAAATAAGCCAAAAAGAGTGCCAAGTGTATGGCAAAAATAAATACAAGTGTAATAAATATAATACACACATTTGTAATACATGTATGTATTCACTTATTATTTAAGTAAATATTAATGTATTTATTATTATTAAATTGATATTATATGATAAATAAATAAAAGTAAGACAAATGTGTGGTAATGATTGGGTACAAGTGTATTAATAAAAATACATACACTTGTAATGCTTGTATTTAAGTATTAATAGATATTTATTATTTATAAAAGGCATTTATTAATTAAATAATTATATTAAAAATAAATAAAAAATTGACAAATGTATGGTGCATATGGTGACATGTGTAATATTAATATACATACAATTGTAAAATACATGTATATTTACTTATTATATAAGTATATTATTAAATTATATATTAGTATTAAGTAAAAGATATTTATATAATGAATAGATTAAAGAAAGACAAATGTAATAATATATATGTATACAAATGTAAAATAGATATTGGATATTAAATAGATATTTTATTATAGCTATTATTAAGTTATTATAATATATATATCTAAAGTAAAAGGAATAAAAAGAAAAAAGAATAGAAAAAGAAAGAAAGGATGAAACGAAACAGAGAGCAGGGGAAAGAAAGAAGGAAGGAAAAAAAGAAAGAAGGAAAAAGGGGAAAATTGGGATTTCAAGGCTTGAAAGTTAAATGGGTAAGTCAATTTAGCCCTTTTTACTTAATTTTGATGTTTTGGAAGCTTTGGGACAAGGTTTTGATGAAATTAAGTGACTATTTTGAAAGTTATTAGATTTCTAAATATTGTTCATGTTGAATAAAAAGATGAACTAGGGGTTAGATTGATAGGAATTCAAGTTAGAAATGAAATAAGGATTGAATTGTAAAGTAATTCATAAGTTTTATGTTGTAGGGACTAAATTGATGAAATTTCGAAACTAGGAAAATATGCTGGAAATTTAATAGTTAAGTATGAGTTTGGACAAAATTTGAATAGAAATGAAGTATGAATTGAGATAGAAAAAGTAAGTGAATTTAGTTAAGATTAAATTGAAATTAAAGTAGAAATTGAATAGAAATTGTATTAATTAGATATAAATTAGTAGTGAATTAACGAATATGAATTATTTTAATTCTCATAGCTAACGTTGTCTCGGGAAATCTCGACTAAGCATGGAAAAATGGCAAAGACAACGGGAGTTAGCTCGAGAAAATACGATTTGTATTTCTATAATCTGAACTTAATACTTAAATTGTTGGATTTATTATTTAATATATATATATATGTAGTAGGTGTTTTGAGATGATTATTTGAATTAGATTGAATATTGATTATATTGAATTAATTTATGAATATATGTGAATGTTTGAATTGAAATGAATATTGATGTGGAAATTGAATAATAAATATTTGTTATATTGGAAAATATATGTAGTTGGAAATGTGATGAAATTGATAGAAAATTGTGATTATTGTGAAATTGAATATTTATTAGTGAAAAGTGAATGGAATTATATTGAATTGAAAAAATATAGTAAATTAATTAAAATATGAATTAATTGAAAACTGGAAAGTGAATTAAATACCCTATTAACTAGTCGGGCTAGTCGGATATAGTTGGCATGCCATAGGATATGGAAGAGTACGAGTTTTGCCGGCTTATTGATCAGGCACCTATGTGACGACTACTGTTACTGTTATCGATTCAGCACTTTGTGTGTCGGATATTGTTACTATCATCGTTATTGTTACTGTTTCGGATTTGTTCCGATGAGGTACTCTGTGTACCGTACTGTTACTGTTATTGTTACTGTTCTGGCTTCGACCGATGAGGCATTATGTGTCGTACTAGTGTGTTGGTTGGATCCGTGTATCCGTCTAGGTCCGAGTCATGTTAATAGGGGTAAATAAAGGAACTGGAAAGATCGACTGTTACTGAATAATTTAATTGTTACTGTATATTTGATTTTTACTGAATAATTGACTGTTACTGGATAACCGATCAATTGATTGATACTGAATAATTGACTATTACTAAATAAATAATTGTTTTGATTGACTGATCGTTAATGAATATTACTATTGATTAATTGCTATTGAAAAATAATAAATGATTTTGAATTTAAAGTAGACCAAAACATTGGTTGGAAAGTGAATGTTTGAATACTCATTGAGTTTGAATAGTTTAATATATATAAATTAATATGTTTTATAATTGTTTAAGTGTTCAGATTATAGAAATACCACTGAGTGTATACTTAGCGTACGGTTTGTTTCCGTGCGCAGGTTAAGTTAAGGCTAGATCATTGAATCAGCATCCCAGGCCGATCCCGAATTCGATGAGGTAAAGCATGTTGAGTATTGGTAATGGCATGTACCTAGGATGTCTTATGAGAGTCATTTAAGTTGTGAAAGTATTGATAAAATAAGTAAATTATGATTGGCAATGGTATATAGTGTGAATTTGAAATTTGAAAGAAAAATTCATAGTAATGCTCATTTAGTCCCGAATTGATTTTACTGTTCATATTGGACCGCGAGGGCCCATTAAAGGGACGTTATCTTAAAACTATGATGAGTCTGAACGTTTATATTTAATTAATGTCTGTATTGTACTGTACTGATTGGTAATGTCTCATAACCCTGTTCTAGCGACGGTATGGGTTTAGGGGTCGTTACATGTCTCTTGGTCGTGTGTGACACATGACCTGTAATAGCCTGAATTTTTAGTGGTGTCGGAATGGTGATTCGAGATCACTAAATCTGACAAACGAGTAGAAAATATTATAAATTTAGTAAGTATAAGTTAAATGTGAAGTTAGGAAAATTTTTGAAATAGTGAATAGTGTACTAGGAATAAATATTAAAATAATTAAAATAAAAAAAAACGAGGTATCGAGACCTCGAAGATTTTAAACCGAGCCATAAATATTTTTAGAAATATTTATAGAGTGTCATTGAGTTGGTATTAAAGTTTCGTTAGAAAATTTTAACGTTTGGATAGTTAATTAACTAAAAAGGACTAAATTGGGAATAGTGTAAAATTTGTTAAATTGTGATTAAATAGCTTAAGTGACTAAAGTGGAGGGATTTAAAAGGCTATTAGACCCAAATTATATGGGCTGGACGGTTGGGTAAGAAAAATCAGCAGAATGTAAGGAGAAACAGGGGCAAAATTGGAAACTTAACAAATTAAACATTTAAAACAAAGACAAAAGTGAAAAATCTAGAGATCTCTTCACAATTTATCAGCAAAAACGCCATAGGAGGTCTGGAATAAGCTGGTTTTTCATATTTTTGAATCATGTAAGTTTAATTCTTGATTATTTCTTCTAATTTTTGTGATTTTGATACTTTTACAATTAGGTCCAACTAATTATTTCATTAGTTTTTGATTCCATGGCTGATTTTGAAAGTTACCATTGATTAGTGTTGGATTTTTATGATGAATAAACATGAAATTGAAGCTTTAATTTTGTTATATGATGATTTTATTAAGTAATTTTGATAGAAATTGATTTTAGGGACCTAATTGTGAAAAAGTTGGGAATTAAGGTTTGGTGTTGCGGTTTTGAGTATGAAAGGCTATGTAGTAGTCTAAAATAGTTGGAAAAAGGTGTTAATTGAGAAAAATTAGATCAATTGAGGGGTTAATTGAGTAGGGATCAAATTGTAAAAATTGTAAAGTTTGGGGTAAAAGTGTAACTTCAAAAATTAAAGGGCATAAATTGTGAAATGAATTAGAATTGAATTAAATGCTGATGAATGAATAAATTTGCATTTTAGATCGAGAACCTGAAACAAGTCGAGGAAAAGAAAAAGTAGCCGATTAGTCCCTGAACTTTTACAAATTCTGCAAATCGATCCAGGTAAGTTCATATGGCTGAAATTTAATGATTAAATGTTAATTTCATGAATTATACAATGTATGATGAAATGTATTTATTGTTGAAATGAGAATAAAATAAAAATGTGAAAATCGAATAAATGATCAAATTAAGTGGAACACCGGATTTGAGTACTTCTGATCAAGAAACAAAGTGATAAGTGGCTACACTTATCTGATCAAGAAACAAAGTGATAAGTGGTTACACTTATCTGATCAAGAGACAAAGTGATAAGTGGCTACACTTATCTGATCAAGTGATAAAGTGATAAGTGGTAGCTTCAGCTACACTTATCTGATCAAGTGGCAAAGTGATAAGTGGTAGCCTAGCTACACTTATCTGATCAAGGACAAGTGATAAGAGGTCATATGTCAAAGTGAAAGTGAAGTACTCAATTTTCCGTAACCGTTCCTTAATTTTGATCAAGGATGGTAAGTGACAAATGGGCCCAAAGGAATTATGGTAAAAGAATAAGTAGTAGTGAGTTTATACCAAGGAACTCACCAAAGATTGTGGTTGACAGGTAAATTTAGTAATGATGTATATTGTATAAGTGTACAAGTGTTTGGTAAGATTTATGTTTTATGCCTATGAACTTACTAAGCTTTTCTATAAGCTTACATGTGTGTGTTTATTGTTTTTGTAGATTAACGTATTTATACATTCGGAGGATCGGATCTACATCAAGAATCACACTATCCAGATATACTCCGGTAGTTTATGTTAAGCAACTTTTTGGATTTATATGGCATGTATAGGGAATTGAAGTGAAAAGTAAATTTGAATGTTATGGTTGCGTTAGATATCGAAATATATACATGTTTTTAGTTTGAAATGGTTGATTGGTTGAACTTCATTAGTATTTAAATGAAGTAGATGAAATACTGGAATTGGTTGTGATTTGAAATTTGCAGGGAAGGTTAGACAATTATAAAGGGGTTATATTGAATTTTTTTTTAAAAATTGCAATGGAGCAGTTCTTGGACAGCAGCATTGATGTAACTTTTAAAAATCACCAAAAATAGTGGAAATAGAATTAGAAGTTGAGTGAGATATGAAATTAAAGCTGAAAGAGTCTACTTTCATATAAAAGAAGTGGAGTAAGCAAAAGAATTATATACTTTTAGATATTTGAATTTTAGTGAAACAGGGCAAGAATGTTTTTGAAGTCCCCTGTTCTGACTTTAGAAATTCATTAAAAATTGTACAGAAGGAATTTTGAGTTATAATTTATATGTATAGACTCCTTAATGAGTCTATTTTCAGTAGAAATAAGTTTAATCACCATATGAAGCCTTTAATAAGAGATAATTAAATTTTAGTGATGAGTGGTTAGGATAGTCGATTAGTGAAACAGGGGAGACTTCAACTAATAAACTGTACTAATTGGCTAAAGAAAAAATTATGAAAAATTTATGATGAATAGATATATGAGTCTAGTTTTATGGAAAATTTACGGATCTAAATTTCGAGTTTTGTAGCTTGAATTATAATTATTTTAGTGACTGCCGTACAGGAGGACAGCTTTATTATGAATGATGAAATTAAATTTGAAAGCAAATTTTTATGCCCCGAACTTTTAAGTTAAGTCAAGTAACGCCTCATGCTCGACTCCGGCCATGGTCTCGGGTAAGGGGTGTTACATGACCAGCCCCATGGGCGTGTTGTCTGGCCGTGTGTCCCCTGCACGTAAAAGTTTCAAGTCAGTATGCATGGTAGCAAACACACACGCAGAGACACGACCATGTGTCTCAGCTGTGTGAAGGACACGGCTTATGGCCACGAGCGTGTGCCTTGGCTGTGTACCCCTTATTGGATGTTGATGTCAGAAATAGAATATCAAGGTTTTTGGACACGGGCTAGGACACTGGTGTGTCCTGGCCGTGTGAGGGATACGAGCGTGTGTCAGGCTGTGTGAAAACCCCTGTAGGTTCGAATTTAGAATTTAATTCACACGGTCATAGGACACCGGCATGTCCCTTGATGCTTAGGTCGTGTGTGTCACACGAGCCATTAACACGGCCATATCTTAATGACCACACGGGCATGTCGCCTATCCACACGAGCGTGTGCTCTGTTTCAAGGGTTATTTTTCTAAAGTTGGTTAAGGATCGAGGCGGTCCCGAATGGTTTCCAATGGACGTTTGAGGCCTCATAGGCAAATGTTAAGGAGTTTATATAAAGTTTTAAAATTTATCAAGTCTTGATGATTCAAAAAAGTTGAAATGGATGTGTTTAAGTGTGGTAACGCCTCGTATCCTGTCCCAGTGTAGGACTCGAGTGTGGGGTGTTACAATCAGGTCCTTTTGTTATTAAACCATTAATTTAATAACTTAATGACATGTTAAAATTTATAATGCTAAATTTAAAATGAAAAATCAAAAGAAAAAGAACACTATTGCATATCTTTTAAAAGTAACAACTAAAAATAAAGTAAAATTGAGAAAAAAGAGTGAAACAATAAAGCTTCTGTAAAAACTTTGAAGATCTCAAAACTAAGATTTTTAGAACATTTATTTTTTTACAACATTCTTTTTTTTCCCTAAATTTTCATTTTAAATTATGGTAAATAAGATCCAGCGTGTCATTTAACAATAAAATTAACAATTTTAGTAATGAAATGACCTAATTGATATATTCTTGATAATTTAGGGATGTAATTAGAATGGCTTGAAGTTTAAAGACCAATTTAGAACGAGTGTCATAGTTTATGGATGTTTGGTGCAAAAATCAGATGAAGATTTCTTCAAAATAAAAATAAACTTAGTTTAATTATAAAATACATCTCTCTACTTTACAAAAATTGAAAAGTTGGTCTCTCTATTTTAATTTGTTAGAATGTGATCATTGTATTTTAAGAAAATGTTAAATTCAACTATTAGTCCCCATACTTTTCAAAAGTTTTAGATTTAATCTTTGCATTTTTATTTAGTCATTTTTAGTCGCCATACTTTTCAAAATTTAAAATTCCAATCCTCATCAAATAATATCTATTAAATTCATTGAGTAAAGTTTTGTTATTTCCAAAATCTAATGCGACAAACATATTATCTATATGTAATGCCTTATCAGGTTGTTTCCATATGTTACTCACTAAGAATGTTGTTAATGGATTAACGACTGTCATTTGCGTTAATACTGAAATTTCAAACTTTGAAAAGTATAAGGACTTAAAATTATTCAATTGGAGAAAATGGACTAAATGTATAACTGTATATATACAGTATAAGACTAGTAATTTTAACCAAACAAATTTAACTGCTATTGTTTGGTGTGGAGTAAAATTTCAAAATTAAAAAAGTAAAAGGACTAAAATTGACGAATTCAAAAAGTACATGGACTAAAATTAATAATCAAATTAAAGTATATGGACTAAATCCAAACCCTTTGTAAAATACAAGGACTAATAGCAGAATTTCACCTTAAGAAAATTGAGAAGTTAATCAAATTGTTGGCATGCACGTGAACTTGAAATATTGATTTTTACTAATTTGCTGGAAATAAATTGTTGAATTATTGATTTTAACTAATTTAATACATATACATTGTTAAAACTATTGAATTTCAAGTCTGCGACATTAAATAGCAAGGTGTAACAGTTTTACCAAATTGGATTAAATTCTTAATTTTTCATAAATATGATGGTCAAATTCTAATAAATTAAAATAGAGGGACTAACTTTTCAATGTTCGTAAAATAGAGGGATGAAGTTTAGAATAAACCTTAAAAAACTATATATTCTAATTCCAATGAAGAATTTACTTTCTGAAAATAATTTTAAAATTACAAATTTTACCCTACCAACCATCACTTGACATGCCAGGGATATTTTTTTGGATAAGTTCTGACAATTACTAAAAATATTTAAGTGGCTGAAGTTCCGAAATTATCCCTCCTTCTTTTTCTTTGAGGACACATCATTAATATATTCTATGAAAAATATGCTCTCGTTTCTAATATCATTTAATATAGCTCACATATTAGGGAAAAGAAAAAAACACATCATTAATATATTCTATGAAAAATATGCGCTCTTTTCTAATATCATTAAATATAGGTCACATATTAGGGAAAAGTAAAAGTATTATGGTTGTAAGAGGTAGATTATATTTTATTTATTTATTTATTTAAAAAATAGATGAATTAATTTTTATATGTTAGATTAAAAAATAAATGAGTTTTTTATTATAAACTTTATCAATTATTATTATTAAAAAAAACTCTTTATATATTATCATGACATACAGCTGACATCTTATGTGTCACTAAATGGTTATTGTTGGAAAAATTACATTTTATCATAACTTTGAGGCATATTCTCAATAGATAAAGGTGGAGAGTTGAATCATATTTTTTTGGTTTCATATTCTACTCTATGAGACCTTTACAACGGTATATCATATGCTCATAATGATTGAGTGATGAATGAGAAATTGATGCTTAAAATAAGCTACTTGGAAATATCGTTGAGGAAAAATAAAAGGTTTAGATCCCACATTGGTTAAATACCAAGTGTGAGATATGTTTATATATGTGTACTCTCTTAAAAAATAATTGAATGATTAAACTTATAACTTTGCCTTACGCGTAAGGGGGTATAGGTCCAAACTCGACGGGGTTGGGGTACACCCGCACGACATGAGTGACGTGAAATGTTTGGACCAAATGGCCCTACAAATATTTTAGTCTAATTCTAACACGGATTTATTTTTCTCAGCATACAAAATCTTTTTAAATATGGAAATTATCTTATTGATTTGATTCAAATAAAACTGTTTAAATTTTTTATCTAATAGCGGATTTTGGAGGTTTTTTTCCCAAAATTCCAACACTCTTCATGCCTATAAAAGGCCACGATTCTGAAGGGTTTTTATACACTTCCATACTCTCTTAGAATTTCTCCTGCCAAAATTCTGTTGCTCTCAAAAAATTTGTTTTTCCAACCTTTGTGTTTTATAAATATTCCGGTGATAGAAAAAGGCATTGTTCATTCGATTGATCGTGGTAGAGGTGCTACTACTTCGATCACTACTGTTGTTGTATCTTGGGAGATTTTCAACCAAAATTACTCCAAGTACCGTAGGAGCGGCCAAATCTGTCTTAAGGAAATTGTGTTTTACGAGCCTCAACATTTTGTAAAATCTCAATTCTCCTTTGTTTCAATTGTTTATTATGGTTTTATTTGATTTTCATATTTGATAAATTAACTATAAATAATTTTGTTCATATTTTTTATATGTGTTTATTTATAATTAATTATTTTTTTCGCTAACGTGTTTTGTTCGCTAACGTGTTTTGTCTAACAATCTTAAGATAGATTTGCTTATTTGTAATTTTCTAATCCGACACAACACCAAGGAGAAAAAAAAATTTACATATTTTTCTGAAAATCAAATTTTTTTAAAATAAATCTGTTTCGAGATTTTCCCACCGTTCAATAGATTTCCTTTTTTCCTACTTATTTTTTATTTCCAGATAAATATTAAAACTAATAAAATCTGTTTTGAGATTTTCCCGCCGTTTAACAGATTTTATTCGATTTTGTTTCGAAATTAAGAATATGTAAAATTTGTTTCAGGATTGATTCCCACCGTTCAACTGTATTTATTCCATTAATTTTATTTTATTTCCAAAGTGGAAATTAAAAGTAAAATAAAAAATGTTTTGGGACTGATTCTCGCCGTTCAACGATTTTATTCCAAAATTGTCTTATTCCCAAAACGAGTAAGTAAAAATCGTTTCGGAATTGATTCCCATCATTCAATGATTTTATTCCAAATTTGTTTTATTTTCAAAAACGAGTAAAATAAAAAATTTGTTTCGGGATTGATTCCCGCCGTTCAACGCTTTTATTCCAAAGTTGTTTTATTTAAAAAACGAGTAACATAAAATGTGTTTCGGGATTGCTTCTAGCCGTTAAATGGATTTATTACATTTTTTATTTTGTTGCAAAAAACAAGAAATTAAATTAAATAAAATCTGTTTCGAGATTTATTCCCCACATTTAACAAGATTTTATTTGATTTTATTTTGTTTTCAAATTCGAACTAAATTAAATAAAATATGTTTCAAGATTTATTCCTACCGTTTAACAAGATTTTATTCTATATTGTTCTGTTTCCAAACAAAGACGTAATCAAATAATTCTATTTTGGGATTAATTCCTGCCATTGAATAGATTTTATTTTGATTTAATGATATAATTTTGTTTCGGGATTTAATCCTGTCATTTAACAATATTAATTTTGATTTTGTTTCAAAATTTTATTCAGCCATTTAACAAATCAAAAAGAATTTTTTCTGTTTATGGTAGCCTTAATGTGACAGCCCTAAAGTGACCCTAGTCGGAAAGCGGTCTCGGGACCGCTAGACCGAGTCACCAAATTATTTGAATGTGATAATTATTGCCTAAAATATGTGAATATAAATGTGTGAAAGTTTTAAGCTTCGATTTAGTTAATTGCATGTGAATTTAGTTGATAGGACTTATGTGAGAAAATTTAGAAATGTGCTAGGCAAATGCAAGTGGCCTAATAGTGCATGTAATCAAAGGGGTGGACTTGCATGTCAATTTCCCCCCATTTAAGTACTAGTGGCCGGCCATGACAAGGGATGATGGGCAAAACATGTCATGAAACATGTTGTGTTAATGGAAAAATAAAATAAGAAGCATGGGCAAAACATGTCATGAAACATGTTGTGTTAATGGAAGAATAAAATAAGAAGCATGGGCAATAAACTAATAAGAAATTGAAGGAAGAAAACAAAGAGAAAAAAATGTGTTCATCATTCTCATGCATGACCAAAAAAAAAAAGAAGAGAAAAGCTCTCATGTTGTTCTTGGCCGAATAGGAGAAAGAAAAAGAAGGAAAAAGAGCTTTGAGGAAATCGGCGATGGTGGTTTGATAGACTAAGGTATGTTTGATGATGTTCCATGAGATGCATGCATGTTTTAGTAGTTAGCTTGAGTTCTAAATAGCCCATGGTTCAAATCTTTACTATGTCATGGAGATGATATTCGGCCAAGGTGGATTGGTGTTGATATCATTTGCATGCTAAAAGTGAAGCTTTGTAATGGTGCATGTGATGGTGGATTGATGATTCTTGAATCTTCTTTTTAGCATTTTTGAGTAAGACATTAAGTTCTTTGTTTAACCATGACCAAAAATTGAAATGGTATGGTGTTGTGATGCAATTGGCCCCAACATAGACATGTATGTTCGGCCACATGAATAAGTATATAAGTTATGTGTATGTTCGGCCATAGGTAGCCTATTGATGGCTTTAGCTTGACTTAGAAAATTCGGCTAAGGGGAAATATTAGCTAGTATGTTGAATTCGATTCGTGATTTCGTACATATGTGACTCTAGTGTCTAATGTATATATGGGCTAAGTACCTTGAGCTTCTCTTTTGATGTTCGAATGAATTGTATTAAATTGCTTGATGTGATTAAAAATGCGTATGACCATTGTGTATTTGAGCTAAAAGGTGGCCATATGACCTATCAAACTCCTTGTCATATTCGGCCATAACCTAGCAAAATGAGACTTTAATGAGTTAAATTTGTTTGAATTAAGCTCAAGAGCAAAGGGGAACTAAATCCGATAAAGGGAAGGAAAAAGTGGTCGAATAGTCGTCGAAACCGTTCGACAACATCCGAGGTAAGTTCTTGAGTAATAGAGCTTAAATTATTATTTGATTAGATCATGTTTTAAGCAAATCAAAATCGTGCTCTTTGTGTGTGGCTATTGAGCCGAAATGGCAAGAGTGATAAGTGTCTTGTGTTTGAGTTTTGCTAATGAAAATGAAATACGAATGTGTCATGATTTATTGTTAAATGTGCATGGTTATTCGAATGATGTCCGGGCTAAGTCCCGAAGGCTTTGTGCTAAGTGACCATATCCGGGCTAAGATCCGAAGGCATTTGTGCGAGATACTAATTCCGGGCTAAGCCCGAAGGCATTGGTGCGAGTTACTAAATCCGGGTTAAGTCCCAAAGGCATTTGTGCGAGTTACTAAATCCGGGCTATGTCCCGAAGGCATTTGAACGAGTAGCTATATCCGGTTAAATTCCGAAGGTACGTGATTTGGGAATGAATGATCTTGCTGTAAAAATTTCAGTTAATACGCTTGTAACATCCCAACATTGAGGTATGTTTCGTATGTGCTTTGAATTAGTTGAGCCCTTACAAATAAGTATTCGCTCAGTTGATAAATGAGCTACCGGCCTTTGGCTAAGTTGATCTTTGTGTATGAATAAAAAGGGTTGGTAATGTGAAGTAAGTATGATATTGAAAATTTGTGCATATGAAATTATCCGTTTAGCTACATGAATGCTATACTTTGGTTGTGTCTAAATTCTTTGCTCAAAACTTACTAAGCATTTAATGCTTACTCCGTTTCTTTGATTCTCTGTTTTATAGATTTTGGTTCTTCAGCTATCGGACTCGGGATTTTGAAGTCGAAGTCGCCCACACTATCAAAGCCCCCTTTTGGTACAATTTTGGTTGAACTTCGAAATGGCATGTATAGGACTACCCTTTTTGTTGTGGGTCATGGACCCTTTGGATTTGTATAATTTTGGATAGCCATGCGAAAATGGCTTATATATGTTTGAGCATAATGTTATACTCATTTGGTATGGATATGCTTAACAAGGATTGGCCATGGGAATGGTTAATCACAATCATAATTTGTGCTATTTATGCTAAAAGGGCTAGTTGAATCATGGAAACTATGAAATAGGTAAAGTCTACCTTAAAGGCAGATGCTGACAGCAGCAGTGATGTAGATTTGGAAAATCACTAAAAATAGTAGGAATGGAATTAAATAGTGAATAAATTATGCAAACGAACCTTGATGAATCTATTTTCATAGGAAAGTAACGAAACGTTCATATGAATAGTATATTATGAGATACTAAAGTTTTCGTGAGACAGGACCAGAACGGTTTCTGGATTCCCTGTTCGGAATTTGGAAATTCATTATAAATTAACCAGAGATAATTAGAAGTCATGCCATATATGAATGGATTCCTTTTTGAGTCTAGTTTCTATATAAACAAACGACATCAGTATTGAAGCCCTGTACAGGGAGATATCCAAGTCGTAATGCGCAAAGGTCAGTGTAGTCGATCCCTGTAACATGGGAGAATTTGACTAATAAACTATACTAATTGGCCCGACCAAAAATTCTAGAAAAAAAATTGTAGATGCATATATGAGTATAGTTTCAGGGAAAAATCACGAAGCTGATTTTCGAGTTTTGAAACTCAAGATATGATTTTTAAGGTGACAGTGATGCAGTTAGCCAGCTTGCCTGGAAAATTTAAAATGGATTGTGCAAAGAAGTGATTTAAGTCTGCAAACCCCTCGTGTCCGACTCCGGCGGCGGACTCGGGTACGGGGTGTTACACTTAATTATGGCTTTAAATTGAATTAAAAGAAATTTATTGACGGTGAATTAAAAAGACAATATGAGAATGCATGTCTAGGATTTGTTCCTTGAAAAACTTGGTATTTAAACGTGCTGAGTGCACCACATTTCTTTTAGGGTTACCTACTAGGTGCATTATTTTATTGTATTTTTAATTAGACCCTATAAACTTTTGTTTCGAGTTTTATTAGATTTTTGTTGTCGAACAAAAGTTGATAAGTTTTCTAATTCGGGTTTTGTTTCTTAACAGAAAAATGGATACTCCAAGTAATTCAACCAATTCTCAATCTGAAGATTTGGTTCAAATGCAATCTTCAATCCAAAACTCAGTATTGCTGGTGGCGGCTGCCGTAAGCCACAACAAGAAACCTGCAAAATTCTCAAGACAAAATTTCAGGACTTAGCAACAGAAAATGCTGTTTTATTTGACCATGTTGAACTTGCCCAAATTTTTTAAAGATGACCCTCCTACTGTTAAAGAGGACGAGGTAGATGAAGTTACCGCTTTCACTGCCATTAAAACTTGGAAACATTCAAATTTCCTATGCCAAAACTACATCCTGAATGGATTGTCGGATGCACTATACGAAGTGTATAGTGTTAAAAAAACAGCTAAGGAATTATGGACATCGTTGGACCATAAATACAAACCCGAGGATGCTAAAACTAAAAAGTTCTTAGTTGCTAAATTCTTGAATTTTGTAATGATTGATTCTAAATTAGTTGTGAATCAAGTGCGGGAACTTCAATTGATCATTCACGGAATTCTTGTTGAAGGGATGATAATAAGTGAATCCTTCCAAATGGCAATCATTATTGAAAAGTTGCCTCCTACTTGGAATGACTTTGAGAATTACCTAAAGCACAAAAGAAAGGAAATGTCAGAGGAAGACCTAATTGTCAGACTTCAGATTGAAGAAGACAATAGAGGTACAAAAAAGAGGCTCAATAAAGGAGCAAATGACAATATTGCTAGGTTAAACATCATAGAAGTCAAGAAAGACTTCACGAAGGGAAAACAACTGCAAAATGGGCCTAAACTGGGACCAAAAGGTAGTTTTTCCAAGATGCAAAAATTTCAAGGAAAATGCTTCAATTGCAACAAGATGGGGCACAAGTCATCCGACTGTAGAATCTCAAAGAAAGTTAGAGCTAACGAGGCTAATGCTGTGGAAAAAATTTCCAAGGAAGTATTCGATATGGAATTATGTGCCTAACTATGAATAAGAATGTTCTTAGTAAAGGGAAATATTTGTGGGAAGGGGATATGTATTAAATTAAATGCTATATCTGTAAAAGCAAAACTATAAATAAGAATGTTGTTCTTTCCTGTTCATATGCTTAAGTCATTTAATTAATGGCATAATAGGCTCGAATGTGTTAATTATGGTACTTCACGTACATAAATTAACTTAGAGCACATTCCTTCGTTTCGCAACAATTATAATTATAAACGTGAAACATGTGTTGAAGCAAATTAATAAAGGTCAAAAATCACTTGATCTAATACATAGCAATGCTTGTAAAGCTTGTTTAAACGAGAGGAAGGAATAAAAATGTTTATTACCTTCATTACTACGAGCTAAGATGAAGAGAATTTATTCTCTATAAGCAAGAAGTTGAAAACCAACTTAATAAAAAGATTTAAGTAATCATGGTGTTGGATATATGGAATCATTTCAATAACACCACCATACTTTCCTAAAATAGGGTAACCGAGAAGAAAACCAGATTCTAAAGGAAAAGATAAACGCATGGCTAAAAAGCTAAAAAGCTCTGGGTTATAACACGAAATGTGGGGGTAGCGTTTCTATAAGTAAATTATCTTTTAAATAAGGTACCCTACAAGAAAAGGGACAAGACACCATACAAGTTATGGAAAGGTAGAAAACCATTCTACAACCACTTGAAAGTGTAGGGGGTGTCTTGCTAGCGTAACATATAATAGTAAGTCGAGACATATGCGACGTTGACATAGTATCATTAAACAAATGCTCTTAAACAGAGTTATCTATATTGATTTTCAAAAAATTAAAAGATAACATTGCGAATCCGCTAACTAAAGGCTTAAACCGAGATCATGTTGTTAAAACATCGAAAGGAATATGACTAAAGCCCATGAAAATAAAAGGCTCTATGTGAAGGAAAACCCTACCTAGTTGACTAGAGATCCCAAGATCTAGGTTCAAAGGGACAACCTAATTGCATAGACCTTGTGAGGTCACTGTGAGGGTACTTATTCCAAGTCTATTCCTATGATGTAAACAGTGACTGTAAATGGGATAGGTTAAGTAATGCTTTTTAATGACCGTTGTATGTTTCGGTAAGCCGAACAATATAAGTCACCTATGTAAGAGTGAAGTGGGGTTGCTTCAAAGAGACTATTGGGGTATAGTTCTCTCAAACTCTTGTAGAACCTGGATACGTTCACGGTTATATGGACATAACCATGAGAACTAAAACCTTGCCAAGAAGGTAGTTGTGTACAGTATATCATCGTTTACATAAAAGGCAAAATAGTTCAAGGACATCATGTCTACTAGTCAGCTAGTAAAGTAAATATACTTTCGTAAGGGAAGGTTCAAGGGTGGATACTTACCTATTCTATACAATTATAGATCGTAGATTCTATCACCACATCGAGTCAATGTTTTTCGATAAAACTATCAATTTTCATCCTGTTGCTCTAAAAAAATCTCTTTTTTCCATCCTTCGTGTTTTATAAATATTCCGGTGATAAAAAAAGCATTGTTCGTTCGTTTGATCGTGGTAGAGGTGCTACTACTTCGATCACTACTGTTGTTGTATCTTGAGAGACTTTCAACCAACGTTACTCTAAATACCGTAGGAGCAGCCAGATATGTCTTAAGAAAATCGTGTTTCACGGGCCTCAACATTTTGTAAAATCTCAATTCTCTTTTATTTCAATTTTTTATTATAGTTTTATTTAATTTTCATATTTGATAAATTAACTATAAATAATTATGTTCATATTTTTTTTGTATGTGTTTATTTATGACTAATTATTTCATTTTTAACATTATAAATGAATTAAAATTTTAACGACGACTAATTTACTTTTTAATCTAATATACCTGAATTAATTTGTCCATTTGTTTTTGTAGAGATAGAAAAATGCAATCGAATTCTTAATATAAAAGTATCCATGATACTTTTACCTATATTAGTAATGTCAATATAGCAAATTGATCATTTTTATTTAAATTTTTATTCATTTATACTATTAAAACTTAATTTGATTGATAGAATGACATTATAATGACATGTGTCATGTCATATTTACTTTGAGTTGACGGAAAATGAAAAAATTTTAAAGATAAAAAATAGATAAAAATTTTAACAAAAAAATCAATCCACTTGATAATGTAGATTAATTTACTCCTTTATTAAGAATTAGACAAAAAGGGCAATATTGGAAATGAAAAGCTGCCGCAAGGCTTAAATTGCTTATTTTAAGTTGAAAAAAATTGCCCCACAGACTCGTGTTCTTCATATGTGCCACATCGCCAGTTCCCATGGTAGGATATCTATCAATCAAAGAAACATTGGTTTTTGTTTGTGTTTAAATTTCGGATCTTTGCAAAAGAAAGGAGAAAGAAGAAATGCTTGCAGTTTTCGACAAATCGGTTGCCAAGAGCCCAGATGCTCTTAATGCTCCAGATAACCCTCAGGCTGTATCTGCTCTCAAAGATGGCTTCTTACCTAATCACTTTGCCTCTGTTTATCCCGGTTGTGTCTCCATCAGTCTCGGCTCTTCTGGGGTTATGGCTTATTCTCTTGAAAAACAGAACCCACTTCTCCCCAGGTAAAACTGTTCTTTTTTTCATCTATTTTTAACCATGCTCAATGTTCCCATTTTCTTTCTTCTTTTTCTCTTTTTTGTTTGATGGGTTTTGACGATCGAATCCCGATCTTGGATGATCTGTTTGATTTTTAGATCTTTTTCTTAGTTGGAGATGATGTTGGTTGTTTTATTTTTTATGAGAATTGTGATTTATATATGCAAATACCCTTTTACTGTTTGCTTTTCGAGAAAGGGAAAAAGCAAATGAAATATATCCAAAGAAATGAATAATTTACATTAATTGTTGTTTGCTGGTCATTGATGAATATCTTTCTAGATTTTGAGCTGTCCTTTGTTTTCTGGAATTATTTGAGAACAATATGCAGCTTGAAGAAATTCCACCAGTGATCCCTTGAGCAGGGTATCATTTGAATCATGTATAATATGGATTCTTTTATGATAATTTATTAGCTTCCTCTGTGATCTTTATTTAATGGCTTATAAGGCCTGATTTGTTTTTATATATAGATGAATTATTTTACCATGGGATACAGAGTACAGTCCAAAGTTAAAGATCTGATGTAATGGATTTATTATAACAAGCTTACATGGTACCAACAAGCATTGCACTCTCAAGGGGAGAATAGGGTTCGAACTTGGGAGACGGCATTGTTGGGAGGGATAGCCACGAACCCGAACATAGACCGTAAAGCGGACATGAAAAGTACTTTTTTTTTCATTGTTTTCTCAATGCAACGGATTGAAGATTGATGTATTTGATTTTATGTTTCCAGACTGTTTGCGGTTGTGGATGACATATTCTGCTTGTTTCAAGGCCACATTGAGAATATAGCCGTTCTTAAGCAACAATATGGCTTGAACAAAACAGCAAATGAGGGGATCATTGTTATCGAAGCTTACCGAACCCTCAGAGACAGAGGTCCTTACCCTCCGGATCAGGTTGTAAGAGATATCCAGGGGAAATTTTCTTTCATTATCTATGATAGCTCTTCAAAAGCCACATTTATAGCTTCTGTAAGTAAACCTAATTTTGTTAGCCACTGCAATAACCTAATTTTGTTAGCCACTGCAATGCGTATCTTTGTAACTTTTTCTTCTATATGATCAAGTTTTTTTTCCTTTTCTTGTGCAGGATGCTGATGGATGTGTACCTTTCTTCTGGGGAACTGATGCTGAAAGCCACCTTGTTCTTGCAGATGATGTGGAGACTGTCAAGAAGGGCTGTGGGAAGTCTTTTGCTCCATTCCCAAAAGGTAAGTTAGTGTTTGGCACAAGTAGGTAGAAAAATGGGGGTGGCAACAGACCCAAGGTGAAGATTAAAGCATGTTAAAAGTGGATTCAAGACTAGTTTAGAATGACAGCAAAAACTCAAGGTGATTTGGGTGGAAATATACAGATTTCAAGGGATAAATATGCATGAGACACATTTGTTTTGATAAAAGTATCGTGGAGGCTCCTATATTAGGAGTCAAATTGCATTTTCCCTTCTTTACTAAAAAAATAAATAAATTAGTCCTTATACATTAGATCAAATAGCAAATTGGTCTTTTTTGTTAATATTATCCATTTGTACTTTTAAAAATTAGTCTGGCTGATAGAATAATTAGACACGTGTACCTTATGCTGATGTACAAAGATCAGTTTTTAACAACAAAATTATTGACAGAAAAAAACTTTCCTCTTTGATCTAACGAATAAAATTAATTTGTTCATTTTTTTAGTAGAGAGGATAAAATACAATCCAACTTTTAGTTCAAAGGCCTTTATGGTACTTTTACTCATTTGTTTTTTATATGGTTCTTTTCTACCAAACATAGGTTTAAATCGGGGTTGATCTATCTATTTCCTTGTCTTCATGCCATGCATGCTATAGTTGTTTGTCCTAAGACTATTAGCAAAATTTTGGAGCACAACGAGGGCGTTATTGCTGATGATGTTTTGCAATTCCCCCATATCTTTTTCAGGGTGCTTTTTCTCATCCACTGGAGGGTTAAAAAGCTATGAGCACCCCCTTAATGAGTTGAAGGCAATGCCTCGGGTGGACAGTTCGGGTCAAGTTTGCGGGGCTACTTTCAGTGTGGATGTAGAGACAAAGAAGAAATCAACTGGAATGAAAAAGGTTGGAAGTGCTGCAAACTGGTCCTCTAACTACTGAGCTTTAGAAATGGCATCCTGTTTCAACAAGGCTTTTGTTATTAGGTAGCCTTCCCTTGGTCTTATTTTTAATTCCTAATTTTGCTATCTCGATGGCTTGGCTGGATTACTGGGTTCCTATTTTCAAACTAAGTTAACTGTTTATGCGGTTTGTACATGCTTGCTTACCATCAGAACTGAGCCCGCCATGCTACATCACATGAAATAATGTTTCTTGTCATAAATGCTTCTAATTTTTCTTTTCTAGTAGTTTACATTACTTATTAAACTCTTAATTGAATTAATGTAGAGTTAAATCAAATTGAGAAATAGTATTTAAGTATTTAAGTAATTTTCTTAAATTTTTTTAAATCAAAAAGCTTAAAACTACCACATTAAAAGAAATTTTAAAATGGATGAGTTGCAGAGTTGAAAGTTTAAACTCTTTTGGGTGCAGCTTTGATCTTTAGTAGGCGCATAATTTGGCATTAATTATAGTGTTTGAATCCTTATAATCTTTTTCATTTTCTTTTATTAATGATATATCGAGAATGATTGACAAAAATGGCACGAATTTAGAATTAGAATTGATAAATGAAAGGGTAAATTACACCAATAGTTATTCCACTTTAGTATAGCTAACAAAACAGTCGCTAAGGTTTCATTTCAGTCACTCAACTTTTGAAAAATAACAAAACAACCACTAATGTTATAAAAAAGTAACAAAATAGTTACTAATTAACAATTTCTGTTAGTGTCTTAACGAGACTACCGTGTGGCAAGTTAACTATTGATATGGCCAGTTAACTTGCCACGTTGGATATATAGTGGAAACCTACCCAATTTAAGAAGAAAACCTATCCAAAAAGAAATTGAAAAAAATAAAACCTAAAAAAACCCCTTAACAGAGAAGAAGAAGAAGAAGCAATAGCAGCAGAAGAAGAGATTGTAAAAAAAAAAGTCTTATTTGCCTAATTTGGCGAGGTTTGATTCTTTGCCATTGAAACACCATGTCTTTGCTTTTCTTCTTCTTCTTCTTGGCTCTTTTCCTCTGTAACTCTGTAACCTTCCGCCATTGTTGGCGGGGTCTTGTGGTTTAGCTAAAAAACAACATGATTTCGAAGAAAAAGATACACCGAAGGGAGGCTTCATGCTAAGGAATTTGCATCTTTGCTTACTCGATTTGATTAATTTTGGCATTTTCATATTCTTATTGAAATTTAGTCAACCAAATCTGTACCAAAGATGAAATGCTTTAGTCAAAAGTTCATCTTTTCAATAAGAAGCAATACGCTTAAGCACACTACTCAAATGATGCTTCTTCAGTTTTCTTCATCTCAGATTGCTTGACCTGTAACGAAACACAACCATATCTTCAAGTGAATCAATTCTCCTATAACATATACCACTCACTGCATATTTTGTTCTAAAAAGTTTGCTAATTATATCATTCAAACACTCTAAAAATGCTTCGTGCACTGGGGTAATTTCAGCAAAATTATTGGAAATTATCATTAGTTGTTTCACTACAGACTTTGATGTTTCCTCATTTAACATACAACCTTATGTAGATTAAGGTTGACTGTACTCACCAGTACTGATTGTGTAATACAAATGAGTTAGTTGCCACTTTTTTCCCATCATCATTGCGGTTCCGATGGTAGAATGCATGGGTCCTATTTTGGATCTCCAGTGTTGAATGACCATAACTAGCTTCTCGAAATGCAGAATACTCTGGTTGGGGATCTAAAAATCTGCAGAATCAAAAAACCATTTGCTTAATTTAGCGAGGTATGTAGTTTGTAATAGATTAACTGTAAACAAGTAGCTAAATATCATTCTTGTCTTTGTTGCAACATGCCATCAAACTAACCTTCCAATTAGACCTTCTTGATTTCCACCATCTCCGACAGTGATGTAAGCTGGAGTTGATTTGTCTGGTACAGGGTAACGTTCGCCACTTGATAATTGTACCTTATATTTGAGATTTGATACTAAAAATTTAGAGGAAAAAAGCATGAGACTTCCTTCCATAAAATAAACCAATGGTTGCACTTGATAATTGTCTCTTTTTCTTCTACTGTTACTGCTTCTTCTTCTTTTTCTTCTCCGTTAAAAGGGTTCTTTTAGGGGTTTGTTTTCAATTTCTTCTTAAATTGGGTGGGCTTCCACTGTGGACATCTAACGTGGCAAGTTAACTGGCCACATCAGCTAGTTAACTTGCCACATCAGCGGTCTTATTAAGACACTAACGAGAACTGTTAATCAGTGACTGTTTTGTCACTTTTTTATAACGTTAGTGACTATTTTGTTATTTTTAAAAAGTTGAGTGACTAAAATGAAACCTAGGTGACTATTTTATTAGCTACCCAAAAGTTGAGTGACTGTTGGTGTAATTTACCCTAAATGAAAAAAAAATCTCAACTTAGAAAAACTTTTAAAAGTAAGGTATAAATTTAAAATAACAAAAATGCAATATAAATGTATGAATTTAATTTACTATATGTATATTGTAACACCCCTATCCTGTAATCGTCGCCGGAATAGGTAAGGGGCATTACCTGACAGACAGAACATTTCAGACCAATTCAGAATCACAGATATCACATAACATTAATACATAGACAATCATAAACAATTTATCCCTTATGATGGTCCACGAGACCTAGACATACTTTTAAGGACAGTCGGAATTAAACCAAACACATTCATAAATTTCAGAACTCAGAAAATTTTTCAATTCTGTTGAGGTCACATGCCCATGTGACCAGGCCGTGTGCCTTACACGGGCACCAGACACACCTATGTAATCCAGCCGTGCCAAAACAGAGCATACATACTGACTTTCACCCACGGCCAACAGACACGCCCGTGTGCTATGGCCGTGTGATACTTAGCTAGCTACTGACTTAAGCCCACGGTCATATGACACGCCCATGTGCCTTAACCGTGTGATCTTAAGATGTTACTACTTTGCATACACAGCCACAAGACACGCCCGTGTTCCCTGATCGTGTGGCACAATGCAGGCTTGGTTTAAGCCAACTTGCCACCCCTTTTTGGGTCGTTCCTACAAGCAATATTACACAACATCTATACTAAAATTTTCAGCCAATTCCATGCTCAACACATGCTTCATTATAACTAAATCATCATCATTCAATAACCTATTCAAATCCATACCAAGACACATTAAAAATCTTATTATAAGAACATGCCAAAATGCTCATTTCAAAGCTCATTTATAACACTTTCTAACTTATGCATAATCTTACCATTTCTTCAACTTGACATCACAAACCATTTACCAAAACTAAGCTCAAACATACCATTTTCTAGCCAACTCTCATGGCATAATATATATACATATCAAAGCTTAAATACATAGAAATTCTAGCCTATACATGCCATACTTAAAATTATTTACACTTTCAAAAGCATCAAAATGAGTTCGATAGTATGATGATGATCCTTGACGATCCTCGAGCTTGTGGTAGCTTCGATATCTATAAAACAATTCAAACATGCACACAAAGTAAGCTTTCAAAAGCCTAGTAAGCTCGTACTAAAATTATCAACAGTATATAATCATAAAACATCAATACATAATATGTATATAAATTCTCAAATCATCTATCAAATCTATACCAATCCAATCCATAAGTTCATAACAATTCAATGAACTTCACTTTGATAATATCATCTAACACAAAGGTATCAGACTTACCTGGATCTTCTCATACCTATTCACTTTCATTCTCACCTCTAGCTTGAGTAATTCAAGACTTTCAGTAAATTATTCATACTTAAACATCCACACACTTAGTGCTGTAAGAATTAGTCGAAGCTAAAATCATTCTGCACACTTAGTGCCATTTCAGTTAGCCGAAACTAAGTTGGTATCGCACACTTAGTGCCTTTAGTAGCCGAAGCTAGTTTAAATCGCACACTTAGTGCCAATGCTTCCAATTCATCATAATTTTATCCAATTCAATTATATACAACCAATGTATAATAAAAGCATCCAAACTTACTTAACATCATATTTTAAGTACGAACTTACCTTGTACTCGGAATTTGTCGACTCGGACTGTTTATTCTACAATCTTCGATTTCCCTCTGTCTAAGTCTGAATTCCTCTTTTCTTGATCTAAATGTATTCAAAATTAACCCTTTTATTCATCAAATAATTCAATTCAATTCATAAACACATATTTAGGGCATTTTACAAACTAGCCCTCACATTTTCACATTTTGACACTTTAGTCCCTATTTCACAAAATCACAAAATACACATAATTTGCATATACACAAACTTAGCTGAATTATCCTAGTACTCATACTAGTCCGCACATTTCATTTATTTCACATTTTAGTCCCTCAAAATAACATTTTTACAATTTAGCCCAAATTGCTCAAATTCATCAAAAATCCAAAGACAAAACATGTAAACCCAACATCAAGCTTTTATATTTTACCATTTAACAACACAAAACTCATGTATTCATCCATGGCATATTTCAAAATCACCATCAAAATAAAAAATTGAGGCATAGGCTTGACAGTATACGAAGCAACGATTACAAAAACGTAAAAATCATAAAAAACCGATCAAAATACATACCTTAATTAAGGATTTCTTTAGCCGAACCCTAGCTGTTCTTTTTATTTTTCTTTCCTTGAATTTTCGATCAAATATGAGCATGAAATGGTTTATTTCATGCCTTTAGTTTAATTATAATTCATTTATAATTAGTTTACCATTTTTCCCTTAGTATAAAACATTAACAAACCACTTTACAAAGGTCATTGGTGTCCGTTAACCTTTTAGATGGCATAATAACCACATAAGGACCTCTCATAAACAAAGCCAAGTCAAATAAGCACTTCTAATATCTAGCACATAGCTTTTACATTTTATTCGATTTGATCCTTTTTGCAAACTAAGCATACAAACAGTTAAATTTCCACACGAGAATTTCACACATGTCAATTCACTTATAATAGGTTTGAAAAATAATATTAAAATATTTTTCTAATTCGGATATGTGGTCCCGAAACCACTATTCCAACTAGGGTCAAAACCAGACTGTTACATATATTATATGTTATAAAAAGAGAATTGTACATTGTTGACATAGAGAAGTGGAGAGGAAGGTAAGGTAATGGAGATTATGGACGGTTCATCCAATTTAGGCAGAAAGTCATACTATTTTGGTGGTTTAGGAAATGAAGTTGAAGGGAGAGCTTGAGGGAGAAGCAAGTGAAGAAAAGGTATAGAATGAAATGTGATTAAACATGTCGAATCTTAAGAGTGAAAAAGGTATTTATATTGTCTGACCTCAAGAGACACGTGTTTCGATAGGCTAGCTGGTCCCTTTCAAGATCCTTGTTAGGAGAGTAATGTGACATCATCCAGGTTGTAGGATATGTGGTTGACAAATGATGGTTGTCTTGTCGTAGTGGCCTAGTTGTCAGGAGTGATTGACTGACGTGTTCCGGAGTTCTTAGTGCAACAGTTCTTCTAAAACAAGTGGAGTAATTAGTGAAGCTAAGTGAGAAGAACTAGGAAGTTGTCTTGGCCAAAGTTACTAGGTGGTGAAGTTCCCCTATGTAACAATTGTCTCCTGATCGAAGGTTGTAGTATCATGTTAGATAACATTATGAGCAACATGTAACTAGTGAGGGACAAATATATCAATGTTTGCCATTGTTTAGTGCAAAACTTCACTTTACCTATTAGACGGTGGATGCCTTATAGCATGCGAAGTACAAAAAATCCTACTTTAGAGTCTAAGGTATCCCTTCGATTGTATGAATAGTTTTGTTGAGGTTTATTGTTGGAGGTTGAGGGAAGTTTTACAGTTCACAACATTTGGAATTACTTCTTCGAGGAAAAAAGTCCAAATGGGTGCCAAATGTATTATTTGGGGCTTGCGACGTTTAAGAAGGATGATAGGTTGAAACCTAGTATCAAAGCTTGACCACATGGTGCTAATGATACTATGGGGGAAGGTTTCACAAGGGCTAGAGAAAGAGCCAAAGGATATACTAGTTAACTACGCTTATTGCCCTTGTCACAAATAAAAGTATTGAAATACAAAAGCTACAACTGAAAATAGGGAAAGAATAAAGTTGGGATTTTTAACGAAGGTTCGAAAGATACTGTGCCAATTAGGAAAAATGCATCTATTGGTTCACATGTAGGTTCAACTACTAAAGATAAGTTTTATGACTTTTATCTAATATTTTGTTTGTTTGTGTGCAAGTTGCCTTTTTTTTTGCAATAGTTATTGTGAAGGTGAGAAGTTTTTAAAGAATGGTTGCTTCATTTGTTATAAACATTAGTTTTGACAATGAAGTGTTAGACATTATTTCCCTGAGGATATTTATGACCATGAGGAATATATAAAGAAAAATAGCCTTAATTTTGAGAGCTCTTCATTTAGCTCAAGCTAGTGTTTGAGCTTAAGTTCCATTGTGTGTAGGAACTTGTGAAAATATGCTTTTCTTTAAGTATGTATAACGGTGAAATTTCTTTTCTTCGTCTTTTCTTAGACAATGGGCCTAAGGAAGGGTAGGGAAATGTGGCTCAAATCCTATCAACTTGTAATGCCTCACATTTCTCGATACGGTAAGTGACGTTAGTTTGGGGATTGCTACAGTGAAAAATTCAAATATGAAACCAATAAAGAGAATTTTTAAAAGGGACTATAAGAATTTATTGTTGGAAATCGATAAAGTAGATATTGAATGCGAATTTGTGAAAAAAAAGACTAAAGTGTAAAGTGGTCAATTCGAGATATTATGGATTGATAATTATTTATTGATATTAAGTTGACATGGAGTATGTACACATACCAAGAAAAATGATTTGTGGATTAAATTGTAAAATTTTCATTTTCCTCGAAAATGGATAAGAGTGTATTTTCACCATTTATGAATTTATATTAAGGGATATATTTTTGATATTATTTTTAGATTGAATAAGTGTTTACTGTTGTGAAGAAATTGTACAAAGAGACAAAATGATAATTTTTCCATAAAACAATATTTGATCATTTCTCAACTTTTTTTATGGTGGAAATAGTATTATGATAATAAATTTGATGTATGGAATTAATATGGAATTCTATAATGTTATATGAAGATTAAATGTGTTAAGTGTCATATTTGTAAATAAAAGTGAAGTAGAGAAATGGGCTAAAAGTACACATTCCCCATTTAAGAGATATTTTGGGACCTATAATGAATATTATAATGACAATTTTAAAATTATTTAATTAGTGTTAGTACGAGAGAAATTATAGCCATAGATGTTGAGGTTTTTAAAGTGTGAAAATTTGGGAGCCATTCATTTTAATGTAGGATTGACTTTGACTACTTTTATTTGAATGAGTGAAAGAAAGAAAAAATGGCAAAGCTTTCATTTTCCTCATTTCCATCCACCATGCATGAAGAAGAGTAAATTTCCCCTTTTCATTTTTCTCATGTTTTCTCAAATCTTTTTAAGAATTTCCACCACCCAAGTTATTTTCTTGCAATAATCTAATAGAAAATCCATTTCTAAACTTGATTTCATCATCATCATCTTCATCATTGAAGACAAGGGTTTTCATAAGCTAGAGAGAGAAAACATGAGTTATTGTGAGAAAGTGAAGAATAAGATAAGAAAATATATATTTTTCCATCTCCAATAAGATTATTCATGGTTATTTCACATAAGTCATAAATGAGCTTTGATATTTGGTATTTTTCATGTTATGTATTCATGAAGAGAAAGTTTATATTTGGGTAATGGAGATTTGAACAAGGATAAGAGAAGCCTTGGATTAGTAGAGGATTTTGGTGCTTTTACTCATTCAAAGAAAGGAAAGTTCTCAATAAACATCCTTGGCTTATAGACAATTTTGGTGATTTTTCTTAGATTGGTTGGTTATTACAAGAGGTTTGTAGAGGGATTTTCTATGATTGCATTGCCATTGACAACACTACTTCTGAAAAATGTTATGTTTGAATGGATTGAAAAGTGTCAACAAAGTTTTGAAAGATTAAAGGCAGCTTTGATAGAAGCCCCAATATTGATTCAACCAAAACTGGACAAAGAATATGTGGTTTATAGTGACATATCACACAATGGATTGAGATGTGTTCTGATGCAAGATAGAAAAGTGTTTTCTCATGCTTCAAGGTAATTAAAACCTTATGAAATGTAACACCCTATACCTGGTTTGGTCGCTAATCGCGAATATCAGGATGCCACACCACCGTCTCATGTCATAACCAACAAATAAAAGCTCATTCAAACAAAACATCCATCAATTTGCTATTTGCATCGGTCTTAAATCAATCATATTAGCTAGTTATCATTATCACGTGCTAAACTTACATTAAATAGTCTTATAAACGTATTAAAACATGCATAAGGTGTAACATCCCGAATTAGGGCCAAGTCGGAATAGTGGTTTCGGGACCACAAATTTGACGTAAGAAAGTTTATTTTTATTATATTTTTATGGTCTAAAATTTCACGGAATGATTTCGTAAAAATCTTGTTCGAAAATTTTGACGTTTAGGCACTCAATTTAGTTAAAAGGACTAAATTGTAAAAAGTGCGAAAGTTGAGTTCTACATGTTAGAGGTGTGTAATTATTATGAAATTTTAAATTGGAGGTATTTAAATGGTAATTAGACCATTGGTTAATTTTTGATCAAAAATAGACATGAAATGGGTGAAATAGAATATTTTTAAGTTAGGGGCATTTTGGTAATCTAATAATTAAAAGAATTAAAAAGGGAAAATAAGCCAAATTTGTCCATCTTCTTCTTGTCCAGCCAAATCTACCATGGAAGCAATGGCTAGGGTTTGGTTCAAGCTTCCAAGCTCATTTGTAAGTGATCCTGAGCCTCGCTTTTAATGTTCTTTACATTTTTGAAGTCCCGGTAACTCGTTTTACCTATTTCTACCATTATTTTGAGCTAGGGTTCATGTTTAAAAATTTACCCATGAGTGATATGCATGTTTTTTGATGTCCAATGGTAGAAATGAATGTTGGGTGTTAAATAAACGAGTTTTGCTAAGTGATTTTCGGTGAAAATGCTTAAAAGGACCGTTTTGTAAAAGTTATAAAATTTGTCATAAAAGTGCAATTTAGTGAAAATTGGAGGCTGCTATAGTTATGAAAATGATTCGTCTAGGCTTAAAATGCAAGGAAATTGAATAAAAATAATTTTACGAGCCTAGGGGCCAAAGTGTAAAAAAGTGAAAGTTTAGGGGTAAAAATAAAAATTTGTAAAAGTATGATTTTTGGGTCAATTTGAATAATTTTAATAATAAATGAGCTATATTTGAAATGTTAGATCAAGAAAACTGAGATTCGGGATTAAATCGGGAAAGTTCGAGATTATGGACTAAATTGGAATAGTTGGCCGTAATTGCTTTTGAGGTAAGTTCATGTGATAATAATAATGCAATGTTATACTTGAATTTTAATGTTAAATTACTATTACATGAGTTGTATGAATTGCTACACGGTTGTACCCGATGAGAATTCGACAAGTAAGTTCGTGTAACTCGAATGTATACTTTTAATATTTAAAATGTATGCTCTTTGATGTTATGAAATTTTGATATTCATGGTATAATAATTCATGGTATAATAATTCATGATGAAAAGAGGACTAAAATTCCCGGTTGAATGAAAAGGATGTTCGATGGATTTCCCTAAAAAGGAATTGACGTTAAAAAGGATCTAGCCCGGACGGGTTTTCCTTAGGTGATCTAGCCTTCCGAAGAATATGTGTTTAAATGGATTTAGCCCGGACGGGTAATCCAAACTAGGACCTGAATTTAGCCTGGACTGGTAATTTAGATTTGAGCTCATTAGAGTAATTGTCGTTGTAGGGAATTTAGCCTGGACTGGTAATCCCACTATAAGGATTGAGGTTCGTGAGAGTGCGTTCATTGAAAAGGTCACTAACATGAATTGATGATAAAGGATTTAGTATGCTATAAGTGTACTATGAAATATCCATCAAGAATCCGAGGAATTCAACGGGATTAATATGGGAAATGGAATTGGAATGCTTGTAATAATGAGCTCATCTAAGACCATTATTATCATGTATTGTTATGTGACTAACTTGTATGATTAAGTATGCCATGAGAATTAATGACGTTTATATTAAGCTTTATTGTGTAATCGATTATGGGATCCATGAAATGGTGAGTTCATGATTAGTTGAAAATGATCTTATGATAGTGATCATTATATTGCGCTAAAATAGTTTTGGACACCAGCAGTCTTCCGACTTTGAAAATCCATCAAAAATGGTGGAAATCAAATTAGATGTTGAATTAAATATGAAATTAAAACTTATTGAGTCTAGTTTCATATAAAGGGAATTTTGTAAGTGAAATAATTTCATATTATGAGATATTGGAATTTTTGTAACACAAGTCAGAATGAGTTTGGAATCCCCAGTTCTGACTTGGGAAAATCACTAGAAATTCTAAAAAAATAATTATGGGTTAGAATTCATAATACTAAGTCCTTAATGAGTTTATTTTCAAGAAAAATAGATGGAAACATTATTTGAATCCCGTACTAAGAGATAAATAAATTTTAGTGAAGAAAGGTTGAAGCTTTTAAATAGCGAAACGGGGGAGACTTTAAAGAATAAACTGTATTTATTGGCTAGACCAAAAATTATGAAAATTTTATGGTAAGAATATATGTGAGTCTAGTTTTAGGAAAAATTATCGGATCTTAATTTGGAGTTCTGTAGATCCAGATATAAATAATTTAGTAACTATGTCTCGAGAAAATAACATGACCATAATATAAGTAAAAGTGTAATTAAGGTTGCATTACCTTGAGAAACATGTTGGCATATTGCTTATTATTTTCATATGGACTTACTAAGCGTAAAGCTTACTCCCTCCTTTTCATTTCTTTAGTGTTGTTAGGTTAGCTCGGGGTTGGGGATCGTCAGAGGCAGCATCACACTATCAAGCCATCACCTTTGGAGTATTAGCATATGTGTATTAAGCACCTTCAAGTGAGTGGCATGTATAGGGACTTAGTTTTTATGATAGATGTTGTTATGATTAGCCAAATGTATTGACTTATATTGATTCATTGTATATAGCCATGGGATGTGGCTTATAATGATTGTGTCTTGTAAGCCTAGTTATACATGATAAGTTCTAATGCTTGTGATGTGATGACGTGTTTATGATGTTGGACATGCATGATTGGTGTTAAGACATGTGTGTATGATAAATGCTTCATGACCAATCAAAATGGTTATAGCCATGAAGTAATTGTATGGTATAGAAATAAGACGATGATGATTGAACATGAATGCTTAATGTTTAAATAAGGTCACTTGACAAGGTCAATGAATATGGATTATTGTGTCTAAACTTGATATTATATGAGTATGTGAAACTTGTGAATGATAGCATGTTAAAGTTAAGAATACACCTTAGTGAAGTATGCTAAATTATTAAAATGATGTCATGATGTATAAATTTGATTTGTGTAAAGATGTGAGGGATTAATGGTAACAAAAGGCTTGGAAAATAGCCTAAGTGTTAGCCACATGGACAGAGACACGGCCACGTGTCTCAGCCGTGTGGATGACACGGCCTAGCACACGGATGTGTGGCTTGGCCGTGTGGTTAAATTTTTTTTGTTGACGTCATGGTCAGAGAGTTACGGCCTGAGGACACGGACGTGTCCTGGGCACATGGGCGTGTCCCTGTACCCACACGGGCATGTGACTCTGTTTCTTGGAAAATTTTTCTTAGTTTTCCCGAATCCTTCTAAAGTACCCGGTCTAGTCCCTAACCACTCTCAAAGTACGTTTAGGGCCTCGTAGGCCCGCTTAAGGGAAATCTTGCATATGTATGAATGTTTTTAAAACAAATAAAATTTAATGGCTCAGATTTGCATGTGTGTTTACAATTATGTCCGGTAATGCCTCGTACCCTATTCTTGCCTTGGATACGAGTAAGGGGTGTTACATAAGGTCCATTTAGCAAAATTCTCAAACCAGGTCCATAGGTATCAATACTGACACTAAGTTATTGATATTTTCTTTAAGTGGTATCGATACCAGCTGGAAAAGTAATACCAAACTTGCATTCTGTTTCTCGATTAAAAATTAAAGTTTCGAAAATTATCGGTACTTGTTATGAAGTATCGATAAATTTACCCTGCGTATCGATACTCGAGCAAAGGTATCAATACCAAATCTCTATTCTAACTTCTTGCACATTTCAAAACATAGAGGTGTCGATTTTAAAACTCGATTATCGATACCTCTACTCTGACCTCAAAAATGCAGCATACATATGCAATTAATCCATTCCAATTTAGTTTCTAAACATCATACATCAATACTTTAACCAATAATCATTCAACGGCCTAATTAACAGTTTAATATCGCAAAGCCGTGTTCGAGCAAGTAACGTCAATCCATTCTCATGTTCATGAGCCCAAGCATCACAATAACATGTAATCCTTATAAACCGAACCAAAAACTAGCATAATGTCTAGAAATCAACAGGGCTATAACAAGTCTACCGAATTGCCTCATTCCCCCAAACATAAATAAATATAGGACACCTATGAAAATAATAAATAGGCTTGCTTGGATCACCTCTCAGAAACCACACTGCTCATAATGGCACACAACTAATTTGCAATGGTTAAAGAAGGGAGTGGGTGAGATTAACAAGCTAGGTGAATGCCAAGAACAACTACCATACAAACAGTTCATCAAGCATTAATGAAACAACCATATAGCACAACCTTAACAATTCTAACTTTAGTTTCATAATATTCTTACTCGTGCATCATTTTCTAGTTCATTTACAAGGTAAACATATTCACTTTTAAGCATATATCACATTACACGTATAATTACACAATGTTCAAGAACATATCGCAATACTCATGTGATTGCATAACATTCAAGCATATATCGCAATACTCAAAAACATGTTTATAGATAAATTGCATAATTGTCATACGTCATATAAACACATATCACAATACATACATATTCATAATTTAAGATAATTTGACACTTGAGCTATGAAACATAAAAGTGGCTCTATCATCACTCATTAAATACACAATCTCCAACACACTAAACATAGACTCATAAAGTCAAACATGTCCCAAAAGTGAAGTGTAAAGCTAACACTCTCCTTATTTCCCCTCACATGTCCTGTTAAATTGAGTTTAGCTCACATTTCCTTATCCCTCCAACATGTCCCAGGGCCTCAACGCTGAAAATCACGGTACATATAGGTGAATAGTCACAATCCTATGGCATGCCAACTATATCCAACGGTTTCAAGATCATAAGGCTAAAATATTCGAAACAAACACATATCACTTACCGATTATCCGTGCACTATCACTGCACATTTGCATTTTTAGCAAAACACTATCACTAACATTTAACATATATATAACATGTACATATTTTCACTTTCACAATAGTTATCATGTAACACTCTTAACCCACATCCGTCGTCGGAATAGGGGTTTTAGAGCATTACCAAAGCTTATCGATCAAACATAAATAAATTACAAACATTGCTTATCATATTATATTAGGTCAAAAACCAATTAAACTCATACACACTGTCCCTTATTTGAGCCCTCGACGCCCAAAATACGTGTTAGAAACAATTCGAAACTAATTCGGAAACTTAGAGAATTTTTTGAAAAATATTAAAAATTTTCAAAGCTGCAGGGTTCACATAGCCGTGTGGTCTGGTCGTGTGACTCACATGGTCAAGAGACACACCCATGTCTTAGACTGTGTGGGCATTCAAAATAGGGACACACAGCCGTGTCCCAACTCGTGTCTATACCCGTGTAACTCTCTGACTTAGGTCACACGGTCGAACCACACTTTCGTGTGTCAGACCGTGTGCCCTTTCAAAATGGCCTCGCATGCTCATGTGCTAGACATGTGTCTCACATGACCCAGTCACACGTCCGTATGTCTGGCCGTGTGGACTCAAAATGTACCTTAAACAACAAGTTTACCATTCCCTGCAAGCTTGAAAAATAAGCAACTAAAAATCATTCATTTAACCAATTCAAAAGACAACCAAACACATCCAAATCATATCAAACAAACATCCTAGGTGCCTAACCAATGTACCCTCATTGGTACCACAATTATATCATCAAAATATATCGTTAAAGTATCATTCAGATCCAATTTATAAACATACCTCATTCCATCTATTTTGCCTAATTTATGAACACTTAAACATCAATTTACCATGCCATAATATAACTTCAACACAAACACCTATTTATATGTATATAACCAACCAACGTAACCTCATTAATTAATTCACAAAATATCTAATAGTTCAACACCTTAGGTATATGCCGAAACAAAAGGATAAACATCACCACGTTTGAGATTGGGACCGTTGTTGGATGCTGAATCGGCGATCAAAATTAAGTACTTAACCTACGCACGGAAAAAAAACTGTACGCCGAGTAAAACTCAGTGGTATTTCTATAATCCGAATATTTAAAGACAAGATAATATAATATGTGCATTTTAATTATAAGCACAATTGAATATGAAAAACCACATTTATTCATACAATGACATTAGTCATTCAATTATTCAATTCATGAATACATCATTCATACCATACTCAATTCTCATCATTTGCTATATAATAGCTTTTCACACTATGATACACATATCATTTAAACAACAATATTGTTCATTCTATATCCAATTCATGAATACGCAATTCATGTGTCTCAATCCATATTTCAATTTATTGTCCCATTTTCATTTCACATAAAATATCATCCAATATCAATCATAGTGCCATTTCATTTAATTACCCCTATTAACACGACTCAGACTCAGACGGATACAAGGATCCAACCAAAACACACCAGTTTGACACCCAGTGCCTCATCAGATAATTCAAAGTAGTAAACTGACACCTAGTGTCTCTTTGGTTAAACCGAATTAAATTGGTTTCCAGTGCCTCATCAAATAAATCCGAAGTAATAAATTGACACCCAGTGTCTCATCGACTCGAAGTCGAAGAAATCCTTGAACTCTTCCAATCCTATGGCATGCCATCTATATCTAAATCAGCCTGATACAATTAATAGGGTTTTAATTTCACATTTTAAATATAAACAATATCAAATACTATTTTTTATATAATCGCATAAATATACATATATCTTGTAACATCCCAAAATAGGGCCCAGTCAGAATAGTGGTTTCGGGACCACAGATCTGGCGTTAAAATATTGTTTTTATGATTTTTCTGAGGTTTAGAATATTAATATATGCATGCGTAAAGTTTCATGAAGAAATTCTAAGTATAATGTGTTCAATTGGAAATTAGGGACCAAATAGAATAAGTTGCAAAATTTATGTTTTAGAAGCAATTTGTATGAAATTGCTTTGGGTTATTAATTAGGAGGTCTTAAAGAGCAATTTTCCCAATTTTTAAGTTCTTGGACAAAAATGGGATTGTATGGAAAAATTTGAAGGAAAGGCATTAGGGGCATTTCGGTAATTTGGTATATTAATGAAATAAAAAGGGAAAATAAGCCAAAAATCAGCTCATTCTCTCCATGTTGCTGCCAAAATTTTAGGGTTCTCCATAGCTAGGGTTTTCAAGCTTTCCAAGCTCTATAGTAAGTGCTCCCAAGCCCCGTTTTTAATGTTCTTTGTATTTTTGAAATCCCACTAACTTGCTCTCTCTATTTCTACCCATATTTCATGCTAGAGTTCATGTTTAGAAATTTACCCATGCATGAGAAACTAATGTTTTGATGATTTATGGAGGGATATGAGAGTTTAAAGGATGGTAAACAACTTTTACTAAGTAGATTTTCATGAAAAGGGCTTTAAGGACTATTTTGTAAAAGTTGTAAAAAGGGTAGAAAAATGTGAAAGGAATGAAAATTTGGGCTGTTATGAACATGAAAAATGTTCGGCTAGGCTTGGGTAACTAAGAAATCCCATACATTGTATTATCCGAGCCTAGGGACTAAATTGCAAATATATGAAAATATAGGGGTAAAATTACTATTTTACCCAAGTATGAATTTTGGGTCGTTTTGAGTAATGTATGTATTAAACGAGCTAAATTTGGTATTATAGATCAAGAGAATCGAGATAGGGCCTTGATTGGGGAAAGAACAAGGTTTACGAGGTTTAGGCTCGATTTCTAATATTTTGTACTGAGGTAAGTACATATACAAATAAATACATTAATTGTTATAATTAAATGATTTATTGATGTTTTTATGCTTAATATGCTTATTTGGCTATGTTGATAATATAACATGTTTTGATGCTTTGCTATATGATTATGAGACGTTGGCCATGTGAAAGAAACCATTTATGTGAGTACGTTCGGTAAAGGTCTGGAAGTCTAAAATCTCGTTTGAACCTTAAGAATAGTTGAGGATACAAGTGACATGTCACTAGGATAGTTATGGGTGTTATGAGCTCATTTAATATGTGATACATGCTAGGGTCCGGATGCTGGGTTTCTTGAGTTGCATTCGGATACTCTCTTAGCTCTTTGAGTAGCCCCATTGAGAGCGGCATGTGATTCTGTGATATGAGGCACTTCGGTGCACTTTTTGTCAGGTAGCCAAGGCTATGTTCAGGCACTTTTATGCATTTCTCTCGTCTGTCTGAATCATATTCCAAGTGTTCAATGGGTAACGTAACATGAATACTGAAAGTAAAATTTAAGTAAGCCATATGTGTGCAAGATGACACAAGTATGTACTAAAACCCTATGAGGACTTAGTATATGATGATATTATGAAAGATATGTATTTGGATAAGCATGTGCATATGAATATGGAAGGTAGGTGTACATATGACATGATGAAAAGTATCATAATGGATAAGTAATTATGCTTAGATTATTAATAGTTGAAAAATGTAGATTATTTGTATGTGTACTCACTAAGGTTTATAGCTTACCCTCATCTCTTTTCCCTTCTCTTTAGATACATCAAGCTAGCTCAAAGGATCGGGAGACGTTGGAGCTTAGATCACACTATCTTCAAGGATTTTGGGTATAAAAGGGTTCAATTATTTTGGTCATGGCATGTATAGGAAACTTGTCTATTTTGTGTATATGTGTCATGTTGAAGTAGCCAAGTGTAATGGCTCATTTGGGCATTGATTGTTTTGTATATGGCCATGTGATTTGGTCCATATTAATGATTGGGATGGATCCCTAAGTTTACCTTTACATGCATTTTAAGATGAGTATGTGTTGGTTTGATGGATGACTATTTATGTAACGCCCCGTACCCGAGACCGTTGCCGGAGTCGAACACGAGGTGTTAACGGACTTAATTCATTTATTTACACAGTTCATTTTAAAATTTCTAGACAAGCTGGCTAACTGCGTCACAGTCACCTCAAAAATCATATCTCGAGTTCCAAAACTCGAAAACTGATTCCGTAAATTTTTCCTGAAACTAGACTCGTATATCCATCTAAAAATGTTTTTCTAGAATTTTTGGTCATGCCAATTAGTACAGTTTATTAGTTAAAGTCTCCCCTGTTTCAGGGTTCGACTACTCTGACCTTCATGCATTACGACTTAGATATCTCCCTGTACAGGGCTCCAATACATATGCCGTTTGTTTCTAATGAAACTAGACTCAAAACGGAATCTGTACATATAAGGAATGACTTATAATTATCTCTGGTTAATTTATGGTGAATTTCCAAAGTCAGAACAGGGGATCCAGTAATCGCTCTGGCCCTGTTTCACGAAAACTTGAACAGCTCATAAAATACGACTCATATGGTCATTTCGCTTCTTCCATATGAAAATATACTCATCGATATTCGATTACATAATTTATTCATTATTTAATTACATTTATACTATTTTTAGTGATTTTTCAAACTCACATCACCGCTGCTGTTAGCATCTATTTTAAGGCAAATTTCACCTATTTCATAGTTTCCATAATTCAACTAGCCATTTGACATACATAGCACCCAATATGATCGTGATTAACCATTCCAATGGCTAATCATTGCCAAGAAATTCCACACCTCTCATTAACCATATATATATACAAAATGATTATAACGCTATGCTCAAAATATATAAGCCATTTTCGCATGGCCAACCGAATATATACATTACCAAAAGGTACTTAATTAACAACAAGGTCAGTCCTATACATGCCTCTATCAAAGTTCAACTAAAAGAGTACCAAAGGGGCTTAGATAGTGTGGACGACTTCGACTTTGACACTCCTGAGTCCGATAGCTAACGAACAAAATCTATAAAACAGAGAATTAAGGAAACAGAATAAGCATTTAATGCTTAGTAAGTTTGAGTAATGAAATTATTCACGACTAAAGTATAGCGTTCGTATGACTAAATGAATAATTGCATATAAGCATGTTCTCAAAATCACACTTACTTCACGCTTCAACCGTTATATTCATACACAGGGAATCAAACCTAACTAAAGGCCGGAAGTTCGTTAATCAATTGTGCGACTACTATTTAAAAGGAATCAACCTTTCCGATGCATATACGAAACATACCTTATCGCTTGGATTTTATGAGCGTATTAATTGAAATTATTATAGCGAGATCGCTCACTTCCAAACCCAAGTACCTTCGGGATTTAGCCGGATATAGCAACTCGCACAAATGCCTTCGGGTCTTAGCCCGGATATAGTCACTAGCACAAATGCCTTCGGGACTTAGCCCGGATGTAGTCACTAGCACAAATGCCTTCGGGACTTAGCCCAGATATCATCCGAATAATCAAGCACATATATCAATAAATCATGACACATCTATATTTCATTTTCATAACTAGAATTCAAACACAAGACACTTATCAATCATTACCATTTTCGGCTCAATAGCCACATACAAAGAGCATGATTTTGATTTGCTTTATAACATGATCTCTATACGCATTCGGCTGCCCGTCATAAGTACAAACTAGTTACCTCAATATATAACTCAAATAGAATCATTACATCACCGTTTATTTGTTATGCTTATGTGTCATGACTTAAACAAATCATAAACTAAGTTCCATTACTCGAAAACTTACCTCGGATGTTGTCGAATGACTCCAACGGCTATTCAATTACTTTTTCCTTCCCTTTATCGGATTTAGTTCCCCTTTGCTCTTGAGCTTAATTTAACAAATAAATTGATTTAATCATCTTGAACATCAAGAGAAATTCAAGGTACTTAGCCCATATATATATATCAGACATTAGAGTCATATATATGAAATCATGAATCAAATTCAACATATTAGCTAATATTCTCCTTTAGCCGATTATCTAAGTCAAGATAGAATCATCAATATGCTTACCTATAGCCGAAGGTGCAACATCAATCTATCACTATCATCTACATACCTAATCAAAGGCCGAATACACCTATTCCAATATGATATCATTCCTATTTCATTTAACACTTAACATTTACCACATATCAATTAACCAATTTTTTTTTTATAATTACAAAACTCTTCATCTATTCATGCTCTCATATTCGGTCATCCCTACCTATACTAACCATATAACTACATAATTCTAAGTTTAAACACAATTACAACATTCTAGTACCATGGCCGAATACTTCATGAAGTTGCTAAGACCCATCCTTTTCTAATTCTCACACACCCTCACATCCAATCCTTTTTGTTAAGCACTCAAACTCAACCATCTTCAAGCCTCATCACCACAATATCAAACACCAACTAAGGAAGGCAACTTCCATGGCCGAGTATCATCTCCCTCAAATAGCAAAAATTTAAACCATGGGCTAGGTAGAATTCAAACTAACAACTTAGAAATATGCATGAGTTTTATGGAATAATCATCAAACATACCTCTTCCTAAACATCAACCAACCGAACATGAAGCAAGAGAATCCTCTTCTTCTTCCTTCCTCAAGTCACGGCAATGGAGGAGCATGGATGAAACAACTTTGTTTTCATCACCCCTCCCTTTTCATTACTTTATTACTAACCTTTTATTTTATTATTTTTAACACAACACATTAACACAAAATGTTTATAATATGTTTTAATCCCATTGCATGGCCGGCCACTATCTAAAACTTGGGTAATTTGACATGCAAACCCATCACTTATACAACATGCATTAATAGGTCCTTATAGATTAACCTATCACATTTCAAAAGTGTCACACATAAGTCCTATTAACTAAATTCACATGTAATCGACTAAATCGAAGCTTAAAACTTTCACACATTCATATTCACATATTTTAGACAATAAATATCATATTCAAATACTTTGGTGACTCGGTTTAGCGGTCCCGAAACTGCTTTCTGACTAGGGTCAATTTAGGGCTGTCACAATTTATTTGCTTGTATGTGGTTGCGTGATTTAGCACTCATAATGGATTGATAATAAGGAATAGGGTAAACCATGAGATTGGTGTGGAATGACTAAAAGATAAGGTTGTGTGAACACTAATGGACTAGTATAAAAAGGGGTCATAGTGATGCTATAATGTTGCATGTTTAAGTGTCCAAATATGTCATGGGATATGCCATTGAATATATGGAAGTGTATGATTGTTTAAGGGTGACCAATGGATTGGAGAGTAGCCTCCAAATGGTCCACACGAGTAGATACACGGCATGTGTCGTTCGGCCGTGTGTTCCCCGCACCTTGAATTTTAGGTTAACATGCATGGTAGTAAACACACGGGCTGAGACACGGTCGTGTGTCTCAACTGTTGGAGGACATGGCCTCTGGCCACGGGCGTCCGCTTGGCCGTGTGCCTCAAATTTGTATGCTGACGTCATAAACAGAATACTCACTAAAATCACACGGGTGCGTCCCAGGTTGAGTGAGGGACACGGGCCAAGAACACGAGTGTGTGCTCGGTCGTGTGAAAACCTCTGTAGGTTCGAATTGGAAAATAAATCCAATAATTCCACACAGTTGTGGGATATGGACGTGTCCTCAAGCACACAGGCGTGTGCATTGCCTCCACACGGGCGTATGAGGCTTTAACCTAGAAATTTTCTTAGAATTTCTGTGAGTTCTCGGTTTAGTCCCGGACCGCTAATGATATATGTTTTGGTCCTCGTAGGTCCATAATAGGGATAAATTGACTTTAATTGATTGGTTTTAGTTTGAATAAAATTTTGTGGCCCGATTCTGTATGTTTGGTTCTGCTTAAGTTCGGTAATGCCTCGTACCCTATCCCGGCATCGAATATAGGTAAAGGGTGTTACATATCCATTTCAATTCAATAATCAATACAATCATTATATATTTACCAATTCAATCCATTTCAATCAATTATCAAATATCAATCACTCACCTCCACACTTACCATATACAATAAATTGAATTATAACAATTAACAACTAAGTTCAGATTATAGAGATATAAACAAAAAATTCCGAGCTATTCCTCGCCGACTTTATCTTTCCGCTTTAGTTGAGGATTCCGGTACAATGTTAGCTACGAAATTAAAATAATTAAAATTCATAAATACAACACAATTCAATTTTATATTAAATATTTCAATTTTTACTCAATATTTGCCTAAATTCCAATTTAGTCCCTAAACTGAGACTAACTTTTATTCTTCACATTTAATTCTTTATTTTCATTAAAATTCTACTTTAGACTAAATTTAACTCCCATTTTTACTTAAATCCCTAAATTTCAAAATTTTCACAATTTAGTCCTTATTTCTCAAAATTTACAATTTATTCTACAATTTAATCCTTTTTCATTTCTAGCTTAAAAATCTATCAATTTAATCCCTAATACTAAAATTATTCAACATTAAAAACACTTAAAAACTCAATAATTTCTAAAAATTTTAGCATGGGTCGGGTAATATTTAACATCGGGATTCCAAAAACATAAAATTACAAGAATAAGGGACTAAATTGACTAACCAATTGAACTTGGAAGCTTTGAAACCCTAAAGCCCTTCGTCTCATTCTTTCTCCCTTTTCTTTCTTTTTTCCTTTCTGTTTCATTTTGCTTTGTTTCTTTTTAATTCATTCTTTTATTATTTTGTTTTTATTATACATTAATATATTATTATATAATATAATATATATACTTAACACTTAAGGTTTATTTTATAATATATATAATAAATTCACAAATAATATACCTTATGCCGCCTCATAAAGAAACAATGGCATAATTGCTTCTTTAGTCTTTTTAATTTTTCTTTAATCTATAATTCAACTTTCACCCTATATGCAATTTAGTTCTTTTACCTAATTACTCTTAATTCATGCAAATTCACTTAACCAAAACCTAATTAACTACATAACTAGCTTCGTAAATATTTTTAATAATTATTTACGAGTCTGATTTACAGTAACGGAGTCTCAAAAATACACTTTTCGACACCCATGACTATCATGTCATTACATATCATAACCACATATCACGTGTTGTAGAATCCCATCTCAATTCATATATTCACAAACACATAAACACTTTGTTCACAAGATAACATAGGTATGAGGAAGCTTACACTTGGAATTTAGAGTAGGGGTTTAGGTTACTACTAAATTCCCAAATAATGCATTGAATCATGTTCACAAGTAACTATTCCAAACACTCACCAATTACGCTTTCGTTGAAAAGCTGAAAGCTCAAACTAGCTCTTCCTTGCCTTTATCTTTTCTCGTAGAAGGTCCTATCAAATCCAGAACTTCAACATAAAAATTCACACAACAATGCAGTCAATAATCAGCTAAGAACTCACCACAAGAAACAAATAACATAAGCCTAAGTTATGGTCCCATGTAATCGGAACTTATAACATAACAAACTTTAAATTTGAATATCTCAGTCTATACTTAATCCTTTCACCTAAAACAATTTTTTTTCAACTTATAATTCACCTACAACTAATTCCCAACCTTTAAACTACAAGAAAATACTCAATTCATAGTATCAACTTTTTCAACATGTTTTATGACTATTTTCCAAAAATTCAGTAAAACTCAAGAATTCTTTAATGACACATCAAAGCAAAGTTAGAAATCTTCTAATCAAGTTAAAATAAGTTGAAAAATACTTTGAAATCAAGTTTTTATCTACAAACTCGAAATTCACCATTAATGACCCAATTTTCGGCTTTGATTCAAAATATGCAATTTAATGGCTAAAAATTCCATTTAAAAGACTAGATAATATTAAAAACTAATAGAAAGATGAATGGTTACCTTAGATGAGGAAAATCCAATTGTTTGATCAAAAACTCAAAAAACCCGAAAGCTTGACAATGGAGAAAACTATGGTGATTTTGGGTGTTTTCTTGGTATTTAATGGAGGTTTAATGTATTAAGGATGATGGAAATCAAAATACTAGAGTTTGGAATCAAAAATTGAAGAGAGAGGGTGAGGGAAAACAAAGGGACGGTAACAAGAATGGGATGGCAAGAACTTACATGAAATATATGTAGATGGGGGAAGTATTAGGTTGGATTTTAAAATTTGGTTTAATTGCTTCATAAAAACTCACAATTTTGACTCTTTTACAAATCAGTCATATTTTCAAAATTAAAGGTATTTAAAACTCATTTTCAAAAATTGATTTAATTTCCTAAAAACCATGGTAAAAAATATTACCAGTAAACCGTGTTACAAAATTTCAAACACTCTAAGGATAAAATTCTTAAAATATCCCTAAAACTCCTAAGCCCTATTTTGGGGTGTGCAATAAAAAGATTTATCCCATACATGATTTAGAATTAATATTTTTATCGTTTTCCTTGAACATAAGGAGACACTATCTTTAAGGAGAGATATGTTATATTTTCATTGGTCATAGAAGTTTGAAGTACTTGTTGACTAAAAAACAATTGAATTTGATCCAAGAGGAGATGACTCAAACTACTAAAGGATTATGATTGTATAATTGATTATCACCCTAGAAAATAAAATGTGGTAGTAGATGCATAGGGTACAATGTCATTAACATCTTTAAAAGCGATGAATGATCATTCATGATTGGAACAAAATGAGGTGTTGTTAGCTAAATTGAATGAAAAAACAACTCTGTTACAAGATGTGAAAGATGATAGAAAATAAGATATAAAGATAAAACTAATCAAGAAACAAGTGGAAGATGGGAAAAAAATAGATTTGAAGTTGATAGTGAAGGGAACTTGTGTTTTCAAGTAAATTATATGTACCCAATATAAAAGAATTGAAGGAAAACATACTTCAGGAAGCTCATTGTAACATGTTTACCATGCATCTTGGAAGTAATAATATGTATTGTGATTTGAAGCTTTGTTATTGGTAGAAAAGAATGGAAATGGATATTGTTGAATGTGTTTTTAAATGCTTAATTTGTCAACAAGTGAAAGTTGGGCATCAAGTTCCATCGGGATTGTTACAACCTATAACAATACTCCAATGGAGTTGAGAAAGAATTATGATGGATTTTTTGGTTGGTTTACCACTTACACCAAATAAGAAAGATGCAATTTGGGTGAAAGTTGATATATTGACAAAGTTTGCTCATTTTTTGCCACTCTGAACTGGTTATACATTGAAAAAGTATGCAAAATTGTATATAGATGAAATAGTGAGACTTCATGGAGTGCCAACTTCCATTATTTTAGATAGAGATCCAAGGTTCACTTCAAGGTTCTAGGAGAAGTTACATGATACAATTGGAAATCGATTGAATTTCAGTACTGCATTTCATCCTCAAACTGATTGTCAATCAAAGCGAGTGATTCAAATATTGGAAGACATGCTGAGAATGTAACACTCCTAACCCGTATCCATTGCCGGAATAAGGTTATGAGGTATTACTTGATTGAACGAAACTTCTATAAGGTCAAAGTAGTACCAGACATAAATTATCAACAATGCAAACATGTCTCATAGATTTTTCATAAGAGCTCTTATAAAATTTCCAAAATGACTCACTATTAAAACATAACCGAATATATAATAACAAATTAACTACTATCAAGTTATAACTAAAACATTTCACCACATTAGTTCAATTATAAGGCTTCTCTAAAAAAAATGAGCAAGCCATCTTCGCATGGCTATAATGTATACAAAGTCGAAATATCATTCTACCTATAGTCTATCCTATACGTGCCTTAAACCATGATGATATACAATCTTCTCAACTCACATAATGACTCGATAGTGTGATGATATCTCCGGCCCTTCCAACTCGAGCTAAAGTATAAACCTATAAGAAATGGAAAAGAGAACACGGAGTAAGCTTCAATGCTTAGTAAGTTTTAAGCAATGCAAACAATTAATTTACTTATAGATCGATTATTCAAATTTTCAAGAAATCATTCCTAGATAATTGCCATTTTGGCCAAGTATCCATGAACATAATGCATATTTAGCAAATTCATCTCACTTGAATCTGAAATCAATTAAAACCAAATATTGAAATCACAAATAAGATCATAAGAACTCGAAAAGCATCTCATTAACAAGTTTTAACCATGTTTGCAACAAAATCACAAATTCACTACAAGAAATCTTCCTGAGCAATAGTCACTAAATTATTTATAACTGGAGCTAAGAAACTCCAAATCAAGTTCCGTTAATTTTCCCTAAAAATAGACTCATATATCTTCCATCCATGAAATTTTCAGAATTTTTGGTTTGACCAATCAATGCCAGATTTTTATTGAAGTTTCCCCTGTTTCACTATTTGACTATTCTGACCACTCTTCACTATGAATCAAATTTCTCATTATACAGAATTCGAAATATGTTATCGTTTATTTCATTTGAAACTAGACTCATTAAGGAGTCTAATAATATAAAATTTATCTTATAACCATTTTTTTACCATTTATAATGATTTTCTGAAAACAGAACAAGGGACCTCGAAGTCATTTTGACTCTGTTCCACGCCACTTCAAATATCTCATTATTGGAAATTCTTTTGCTTACACGGTTTCTTTTATAAGAAACTAGACTCATTGAGATTTCATGAAATAATTTATTCAGCCTCTAACTCAACTCCCACAATTTATGGTGATTTTCCGAAATCACATTACTGCTGCTGTCCCAAGCAGATTTATTACCCATTCTTTGCATTCATATTATTTAACATGTATATCACCAAATCACTCTCATATAACCTTTCACCATAACCGAATACACACATACACATATGATATTTTCACATATACTTCTCATTCCGCATTCATGATTCAATTCTGATCAATCTAACATATAAAAGTATATAATACATTTCAATGTATTGAACATATTCAATGGTAGTTTACTACGAACATTCGAAATCATAATCTTACTCCAATCATCGGCATTAAGTCTGCTAGGTTTAAAACCCAAATCCAATCACCACCATAAAGCATGCGGGACTTTAAGCCGGGATATAATACCAGCACAAAGCTTGCGGGACTTTAGCCCAGATATAACACCAGCACGAATGCCTTCGGGACTTAGCCCGGATATAACACCAGCACGAATGCCTTCGGAACTTAGCCCGGATATAATTCTCCATTATCATGCACATATATATATATCATAACACATTAGCATTTCATTTACATTACTTGAACACAAGCACAACATGCTTATCAACCATTCCACTTTCGGCTCAATAGCCACATACAAAGAACATGATTTCGTTTCGCTATTCAACATGATTTCTATAACCATTCAGCTACAAGTCATATGCACAAATTATTTATCCCACTACGTAATTCAAGTAGAACTAATAGGTCACAATTTATTTATTATGCTTATATACCATGATTTTATCAAATCATAAGCTAAGTTTCATTACTCAAAGACTTACCTTGACTGTCGTCGAATGACTACGGATATGCTATTCGGTTAGTTTAGCTTTTTCCCTTATCCGAATTAGGCTCCTTCAGCTCTTGAGCTAGATTAAACAAATTCACTTGTCACTAATTCATTAATCATGCCTTTTATTCGGTTATATTATAATTCGCTCATAACAAGAATTTCAACTATTACTTAAAAATGCATTCGGCAGCACATACATTTCAAAACCAATATAATTCTTTCATTCATGAACACATTCGGATATGTCAAAATAAATTTTTAACAATTTAAGCATCCTCTTCTATCAACTAATATGAGATTTCGTACATTAACATTTCACTCAACTGACATATTAAATATTTTAACCCTCCTTCACTACATGACAACAAAACCTCAACCATTTAACATATAACAACAATTTTCCTCAATTCATCTCCTAAGTTCACTTTCGGCTCTTACACAACAAATAAATAATTAACTTTTAATTTCAATATTTAGCAAACTCAAACATTATCTTTCATCCATTACTAATTCAAAACATTAAAATATTCAAGATCCAACACATAGTAGCCAAAACTGAATATCATAAGCTAATGACTTCACCTTAAACTAACTTATTAAGCCTTTAAATCAACTTCTAACCATCTCACATTTAAAATTATCCATTATCTAATCTTCATGCTTACATGCCATAACCGTATGGTTCTTATCACACTTGGACCACAAAATGCATAAATTTCACAAATTCTAATTACTATCATAAGCTCAATTTCGGCTAACACTCAATTAAATACTTACAATTTAGCACTAATTTAGCATTTCAACATAGCCGATTGTCATTAAACAATTAAGCCACATATATTAAATTTTATCAAACTCAACCACTTCAAGAATTAACAAGCTCAAACCTTATCCTTCTACCATATCTATTTCAAAACATTAACACACTATCCATGAAGTAGAAAACTTCCATGGCCGAATATACATGACAACACCAAACTTAAAATTTACACATGGGCTAAGTAAAAGACTTAGCAACTATCTCAAATTCACTAAAATTTTAAAAGCAAACTCATGGAGCATACCTTAATTCAAGATATCTAAAGGACCGAATGCTTAGCTTCAACCTTTCTTTCACTTACGGCAATGGAAGAAGGAATATGGAAAACATTGTTTTTTTTTGTCACCCTTTTTCCTTTTATTTAATAATTTATATATATAAAATACATATATTTAACTCAAGAAATCAACATGGTCGGCCACTAATTTGGAAATGGCAAAATTGACATGCAAATCCTCATTTATTAAATCATATAATGTTTGGCCATTTAAAAAAAAATTAACCAAGCACATTTTCTAAGTTTCCAACTTAAGTCCTATTTAATGATTTCACATTCAAATGATAAAAATCATTGCATCAATTTTCACACATGAATTATCTCATATAATAGACATGAAATTTAACATTTAATTATTTTCATGACTCGATTTTGTGGTCCCAAAACCACTTCCCGACTAGGGTCGAATTAGGGCTATTACAGAGAAGTTGTATCATCGAATTTGAAAAATGTTGGGAAAAATACTTGTTATTGGTTGAGTTCACTTATAATAATAGTTATCAGTCTAGTAATAAAATGACACTGTATGAAGCATTGTATGGAAGGAAGTGTAGAACCCCTGTTTGTTGGACAAAGTTGGGTGAAAATAAGTTAGTAGGACTAAACTTAATTAGGGAAACAGAAGAAAAAAGTGAGGTTGATTAGATATAGATAGGAGGTAGATTTTGATAGACAAAAGTCCTATGGTGATTTAAAGAGAAAGGATAATGAATATAGTGTTGGTGTATAAGTATATCTGAAAGTGTCTTCGTGAAAAGAAAATTCTTTGCTTCGGTAAGGAAAGTTGAGTCCAAGATTCATTAGACTATATGAGGTTCTAGAGAATATTAGGCCGATAGCTTATTTGTTAGCTTTACCATTGGAATTGGATAGAAGCCACAATGTCTTTCATGTATTGATGTTGAGAAGGTATTGATCCGATCTGTCACATGTGAATACACCAGATGTTATTGAGATACAACCTAGTTTGACATATGAAGAAGAACCAGATAAGATTCTTGCTCGAGAAGTAAAAGAATTAAGGAATAAATGAGTCCCTTTTGTAAAAATATTATGGCGGCATCATAATGTTGAAGAAGCAACATGGGAAAGTGAAAAGGTCATGAAGCAACGATATCCATAGTTATGTAAATCAGGTAAATTTCGAAGATGAAATTTTATTTTAAAGGGGGATTGTAATATCCCAAATACCCCCTAAGTCGAGAATGGTATTAAAATTGGAATATATGTGAGTAAATTTGCGAAGGTAATAAAATAGAAATTACTAGTGTTAAAAGTGAAGGTTAAGTAATACTGAAGGTAATTGAAAAGACTCGTGTTTTGAGAGAAATAAATCCGAAGTATTGACTAAATTGTAAGAGAATGAAAAGTATTAGTATAAAAGTGAGGAAATTAAGAGATGGAATGATTAAATTAAATTGAAGAGAAAAGAAGGAAGAAATAGAAGTGGAATTTTACCAAAAGAGAATATGGCTCAAGAATGGAATTGTAAAGAAAGTTAAGGGATCAAGAAGCCAATTACCAATTTAGATAATTATGAAATGAGTAATTATTATAGGTTATAATTATGAAATGAGTAATTATTATAGGTTAACTATTGTTGGATGGAAACTGGTTGAAATATTTTAGAATCATTTTATTTTTACTTAATGGTTAAGTAGACAAAAGAGAAAAAATGAAGGAATAATTATCATCATTATCATCATCATCATCATCATCATTATCTCATTGCTGGCCACCATAGGAAGGGGAAAACAAACTTTTGATTACTTTCATTTTAGTCCTTTCTTACCTTTACTAAGCTTTCCAAGCTCAATTTCTTCAATTTCTTACATAAATAGAGCAATAACATAACAACATTAGTTTCAAGTGGAAAAAAAGTATGTTCATGTAGGAGGAAAGATAGATTTAAGTTTAAGTAAAATCCTAAGGGTTTAAGGTAAGAATGATAAGAATTCTTCTTGAATTTCATGTTTATTTCATTCAAAATGCATCAAAACAATATTTTATTATTGTATTGATATTGAAACATACATATTTTTTTATATGAAAATGAAGAAGAGGAGAAAAAAAAGTGAATCTCAAGTAGGTGACAAAGAGAGGTAGCTAAGGAGTAGAAGAAGAAGAATGAAGAGGAGGAGAAGGAGGAAGATGAAGCTTGTTACAAGCCTTTGGTTGCAAATGCAACTAGAATTTTACTTAGCCTTATAAATTTTAAGGAAATATTATGTTAAATTTGATGTATCAATATCTATATGATTTAATTACCATTAATTGTGTTATCATTAAGTATCTAATTGAACAAGAATGATGGAATTATCTATTTAATTTATATTATCAAGAGTTAATATTATGAAAATGAAAAGGGACTAAATTACCATATATGTAAAATTGAGATGTGGAATAAATTTGTGACAGCCCTAATTTGACCCTAGTCGGAAAGTGGTTTCGGGACAACAAAACCAAATCAGAAAAATAATTAATCGTTATATTATATACTTATTCTATGTGTAAATGCATGTGTTAAAGTTTTATGCTTTGATTTTTGTCATATGTATGTGAAATTTATTAAATAGGACTTATATGAGACATTTTTGAAATGTGATAGTTTAATGTGTAATGGTCTATTAATGCATGTTATAAAAGTAGGGACTTGCATGTCAAATATCCCTTTTTGTTATTAGTGGCCGGCCATGATGATGCTTTATATAAAAATATATATATTAATTATCACTTAAAATGGCTTTATATTTTATATTATTAATGAATAAAAATAAAGGAAAAATGGGTGATGAAAACAAAGCTTTATCTTTGTTCTTGGCCGAAACGAAAGAGAGGAAAGGGGAGAAAACTCCACTCGGTCACCTTAGGCTTGAATCAAGGTAAGAATTCATATTAATTCTTAAAATTGTAGTTAATTTTAAGTTAGTTACAAGTTCTTTATTCAACCCATGTTAAAATTTTGGTTTTGGGAGGATTTGAGTTCTCGGCCATGGTAGAAAATGAAAGGGATACATGGTTGTCTTCAAGTTTAATGAATAATTACAAATGAATGATGTTTGAGATAGTTTAAGGTGCTTGTAAGTAGTTTAGATGAATGAACAAAAAAAAAAAGAAGAATAAATCATCTTGTGTATTGGTGTAATTGCCGAATTTGAACTAGGGATATTTTTGAGTAATGCATGCATTTTAAATGATGGAATAGAGTAAATGCTTAGAATGTGTTATGCATAAATTATAAGTTGGATTAAAGGTTGTTATATTGCCTTGTCATTTCCGAAAATGTGCTTTGTTAAAGAAATTGGGTGTTGGATGTTTAAGTGATGTAAGTATATGTATATTCGGCTTGTAGTTTTATAAGTGTAGTATGAGAAAATAACTCATAATTAAATGCAATGTATGTTTCGGTAAAATTGGTCTTGTTGGCTATTCATGTATGTATATATATATGCAATACTACGTAGTGATTTCTTAGCTTATGTGTAAAAGTATATACAAGCATGATTATAATAAAATTGTGGTTTTTGAGAAGTTGAATATTAATATACTCAAATAGTTAGGTGAGTATTCGACCAAGTAAATAAAAATGCAATTACGTATATATATATGTACATTCGGCATGGGTAAAACAAAGTGGCTGGTAAGTTGATTTAAAAATAGACAATGAGTGTATTTGATTATTCAGCCAAGATAATGATTAAGTGCGAATGTATTTATGTGGATGTACTTATAAGTATAACTTGAGATTAAATGGTATTTAGTCACTATAAATAACCATACTTGTAGAATTTATTAAATACATAATTGGTCTTATATAGATATGCATATAATTATAAAGTTGTTAATGCCTAGTAAGATGTTTGGTTGTGCATGACTAGGGAATATATATATATGCATATGGTGTTTGATAGTTAATTATTAAGCCATATATACCTTAACCTTATAATATACATGTATTATATTAAATTGCCTATTTGATAAGAAATTAAATAAATTCAATTGTTTAAATCAAGCTCAAGACCAAAGGGGAACTAGATCATGTAAGGGAAAGGAGAAATCAATCGAATAGCCACCACTGTTCAAAAATATCCGAGGTAAGTTTTGAGTAATTACAGTTGTTAGATAATTGATGTAATGAGATAAGTATGATAAATGAATTGCAACCTATTGTCTCTACTTGAATAAGGTTGTTTAATAAATAACTTGAGTGTATGGCATGTAACTGAGTGGATATTAGGAGTTAAGCTGAGATAGTGAAATGGTTATGTGTTCTTGCGTAAAAGTGTTGAACCGAAAGTTATATTGAAAGTGTGTTTTCTTTGTGTGCTTATACTCGAATGAAGAAATTGAAGTACAAATGTGATATGTTATGTGAGCCGAGTTATCATGCGGGTAAATACGCTTAGCACTCGATATATTATATATCCGGGTTAAATCCCGCAGGCTTCGTGCTGGTAATATATATATCCGGGTTAAATCCCGCAGGCTTCGTGCTGGTAATATATATATCCAGGTTAAATCCCGCAGGCTTAGTGCTGGTACTATATCCGGGCTTAAAGTTCCGCAGGCTTTGAGCTAGTGACTGGATTCAGGTTTTGAAACCTAGTAGGCTTAACGCCGGTGATTGGAATGAGATTACAAATTCAAATGTTCAAAGCAAACTATTATTGATTATGTATGATACATGGTAATGACCAGGTACCTATTATGTATTTATATGTGAATTGATTGCAAGGTGAGTCATTAGTATCAAATAACGATAAAATTGTGTGGATGATTAATATATCTATGAATAAGAGAAATGATCTATTCGGTCGATGTCTGTCATTATATGAAAATATGTGAATTAAATTAGTTGTATGAGCCATAAAGTAAAGTGAAGCATGTGCTAAAAATTTCTTTGTGTATTTATATTCGGCCAATAGGCTTTATATGTGGTATACTTGTGTATATTCGGCTGAGTGGTTGTAATTAGAATACGAGTTTTGTGATATTTAATGTTTGTTTTATATGATACGTTTTGATTGTTTGAAATGCTTAAAACTTACTAAGCATAGTAATGCTTACTTTGTTGCCTTAATTCTCTATTTTATAGATCTTGTTCGTCAGCTACGGTCTTGGGAATCTCAAAGTTGAAGTCGTCCACACTATCTAAGCCTTTTGGTACTCTAGTAGTTAAATTTCGATAATGGCATGTATAGGCTTGACTTTTTGTTGTTAAATAATTATCTTTTTGATGATGTATATATGTATAGCCATGCGAAAATGGCTTGATAAGTTACTATATGTGTTCCAAATGGTTAATGTGAATGTGTGGTTGAGATTTGATTAATGTTTTCAATGTTTGATGCGAATTCAACTTAAGAATGAATCGTTATACCTAATTATCTTGATATAACTCTTTTGTATAAGGTAATACTCTTTAACGCTCCAGCGACGGGGACGGGTTAGGGGTGTTACATTTTTTTGGTATCAGAGCTATGGTTTAGTCGATTTTAGGACTAACTAGCATGTATGAGTCTAGCTTTACATGCCATGTAGTGTTAAACGATAGTGTGACGATTTCTAACAGTTAAAAATGTGTTTTCGTATAGTAATGGATCCCGATCCCAATCGAGCGGTAGCTGATGATGTTGAGAGTGTAGCGCCTGCTCCCGCGCATGGGACAGCACTGATGGACTCTCAACCTACTGCGAGCAATCAAAACAATGAGGCTAGACAGGCTTTTTATAGTGTGATGAATGATTGGTTCAACCAATACATTCGAACTAATACGGCTACTCCACAACCCCCATATCCGAATAATACGCCCCCTGCACCTACGATGCCTTCGGTAATTGATCAGATGAGGTTGAATAAACCCCCAGTTGACAGAATTCAAAAGCACAGAGCTACTGAATTTAAAGCTATAGATAGTGATGATGCCGAGCAAGCTGAATTTTGGTTGGACAACACTATTCGGGTACTTGATGAACTATCTTGCACACCCGATGAATGCCTGAAATGTGCTATATCTTTGCTACATGATTCTGCCTATTATTGGTGGAATACATCGGTTTCTGTTGTACCCAGAGAGCGGGTGACATGGGAGTTCTTCCAAACTGAGTTCCGAAAAAAGTATATCAGTCAGAGGTTCATCGATCAGAAACGAAAAGAATTTCTTGAGCTTAAACAGGGCTCTAATCGGTTAGTGATTATGAACGAAAGTTTGTCAGACTTAGTAGATATGCTCGGGAATGTGTATCGTCTGAGGCTATTATGTGTAAACGTTTTGAAGACGGGTTGAATGAAGATATAAAAATGTTTATTGGCATTCTTGAAATACGAGAGTTCATAGTACTTGTCGAACGAGCTTGCAAAGTCGAAGAACTTAGTAAAGAGAAAAGAAAAGCTGATGTCGAAGCTGGAGAATTTCCTAAAAGATCTTCAGGAAAGTCTTTTCAGCAATCATTGAAGAAATTTCGAGGTGATTCAGGCCGATCAAAGAACACTTCAGGTTTTTCCAGACGAGACCACGATCGACCCCCTGTGAGTACACGAGCCACTTCAGTTGCCAGTGTTGGAAATGATCGACGGGATAGGACCGAGTGCAAGTATTGTGGAAAATGGCATTCGGGGAGTTGTAGATTTCATGACCGCTCCTGTTATAAATGCAGATAAGCCAACCATTTTATGAAAGAGTGCCCAAGATTATCCGAGAAAAATATGAATCAGAGTGGGAAATCGAATACTACTACAGCACGAGGTAGACAACCTAAGAATACGGGGAATGCTAACGGCGGTCAGAGAGGGTCTAGAGATGCTACAACCAGATCTGAGGCTCGTGCTCTTGCTAGAGCTTATGCTATACGCGCACGCGAGGATGCTTCTTCGCCTGATGTTATTACCGGTACATTCACTCTCTTTGATACTGATGTGATTGCTTTGATTGACCCTTGTTCTACTCATTCATATGGATGTGAGACTTTAGCATCCAGTAAGACTCTACCTGTTGAGTCTACTGAGTTCGTGATCCGAGTGTCAAATCCCTTGGGTCGATATGTGCTAGTCGATAAAGTGTGCAGGAAATGTCCCTTGATAATCTGAGGTTCCTGTTTTTCGACCGATTTGATGCTTTTACCGCTTAATGAATTTGATGTTATTGTCGGTATGGATTGGTTGACCGTGCATGATGCAGTTGTGAATTGTAAAAGAAAGACTATTGATTTGAGATGTGCAAATGATGAGATAATCCGAGTTGAGTCTACTGATATGAATGGGTTACCAGCAGTAATATCCTCGATGTTGGCTCAGAAATTTGTAAAACAGGGGTGCGAAGCATATCTTGCGTACGTACTTGATAGTAAAGAATCATAAAAGAAGCTTGAATCAGTACCAGTGGTTTGTGAGTATCCAGATGTTTTTCCCAAGGAATTATGGGGATTACCACCTGTTTGGGAGGTAGAGTTTGGTATTGAACTTGTACCTAGGACTACACCAATTTCGATAGCTCCATATCGTATAGCACCAACGGAATTGAAGGAATTGAAAACTCAGTTGCAAGAGTTGATGGATAGAGGTTTCGCTCGACCGAGTTTCTCACCTTGGGGTGCACCAGTATTGTTTGTAAAAAAGAAAGACGGAACCATGAGAATGTGTATCGACTATCGTCAATTAAATAAAGTGAAAATAAAGAACAAATATTTGTTACCGCGTATTGATGATTTTTTTGATCAGCTGAAGGGAGTATCAGTGTTTTCAAAGATAGATTTGAGATCGGGTTATTATCAGTTGCGAGTTCGAGACTCAGATATACCTAAAACTGCTTTCAGAACGAGATACGGTCACTACGAGTTCTTAGTGATGCCGTTTTGGCTCACTAATGCCCCTGCAGTATTTATGGATTTGAGGAACCGAATTTTCAGACAGTATTTGGACCAGTTTGTAGTTGTGTTTATAGATGACATCTTGATTTATTCACGCGATGAAACTGAACACGCCGAGCACCTGAGATTAGTGTTGCAGATTTTATGAGATAAGCAGTTATATGTTAAGTTCAGTAAATGTGAGTTCTGGTTGAGAGAAGTTAGCTTTTTAGGACATGTAGTATCCGCATCGGGTATTCGAGTTGATCCAAGCAAAATTTTAGCCATACTTGATTGGAAGCCCTCGAGAAATATTATTGAAGTTCGAAGCTTTTTGGGACTTGCCGGTTACTACAGACGGTTTGTAAAGGGTTTTTCGATGATAGCCACACCAATGACGAAGCTACTTCAGAAAGATATTAAGTTCGAATGGTCAGAAAAGTGCCAGAAAAGTTTCGACCAACTAAAAACGCTTTTGACGGAAGCCTCAGTGTTAGTGCAACCCGAATCCGGTAAAGAGTTTGTCATTTACAGTGATGCATCATTACATTGATTGGGTTGTGTATTGATGCAATAGGGTTGAGTTGTGGCTTACGCGTCAAGGCAATTGAAGCCACATGAGAAAAACTATTCGACTCACGATCTTGAATTAGCTGCAATCGTATTTGCTTTGAAAATATGGCCACATTACTTGTTTGGAGAGAGATGTCATGTATTTTCGGATCATAAAAGCCTCAAATATTTGATGACTCAAAGAGATTTGAATCTGCGACAAAGATGTTGGCTTGAATTGTTGAAAGATTATGAGCTTGTTATTGACTATCATCCGGGAAAAGCTAATGTAGTTGTCGATGCTTTAAGTCGTAAGTCACTGTTTACTTTGCGAGCGATGAATGTTCACTTGTTTGTTTCATCTGATAATGTGTTGGTAGCAGAATTAAAAGCCAAACCATTATTGGTTCATCAAATATGTGAAATTCAGAAAGTCGATGATGAATTGTTTGCTAAACGAGCTGAATGTGTTTCGAATGTGGACTCAGAGTTTCAAATTGACGACAATGATTGTTTGAGGTTCAGAAATCGATTGTATGTTCCAAGAAATTCAGAACTTATTTTGATAATTTTGAACGAAGCTCATAATAGCCGAATGTCGATCCATCCTGGTAGCACGAAAATGTACAACGATCTGAAACGTCAGTTTTGGTGGCCTGGCATGAAACGAGACATTTCTGACTTTGTTTCAAAGTGTTTGGTATGCCAACAACTGAAAGCAGAACATCAAGTGCCTTCAAGATTACTTCAGCCGATCATGATACCCGAATGGAAATGGGATCGAGTCACGATGAATTTTGTATCCGGGTTGCCATTATCGTCAAGCAAGAAAGATGCGATCTGGGTTGTTGTTGATAGATTGACAAAGTCGGCTCATTTTATTCCCATACGTATGGATTATTCACTTGACAAGCTAACCGAGTTGTATGTTTCTCAGATTGTGAGGTTACACAGGGTACCTATTTCTATTGTGTCGGATAGAGATCTGAGATTCACATCGCGATTCTGGAAGAAATTGCAAGAAGCTTTGGGTACCAAGTTTCATTTTAGCACCGCTTTTCATCCCCAGACTGATGGTCAATCCGAGTGGATCATTCAGATACTCGAGGATATGTTGAGATGTTGCATCCTTGAGTTTAGTGGTTCATGGGAACGGTATTTGCCTTTGATTGAATTTGCTTACAACAATAGTTTTCAATCAAGCATTAAGATGGCACCTTACGTGTAATGCCCCGTACCCGAGACTGTTGCCGGAGTCGAACACGAGGTGTTAATGGACTTAATTCATTACTTAAACAGCTCATACAATTCATTTTAAAATTTCCAGACAAGCTGACTAACTGCATCATAGTCGCTTTAAAAATCATATCTCGAGTTCCGAAACTCGAAATCCAATTACGTAAATTTTTCCTGAAACTAGACTCATATATCTATCTAGTAAATTTTTTTCTAGAATTTTTGGTTGGGCCAATTAGTACAGTTTATTAGTTAAAGTATCCCCTGTTTCAGGGTTCGACTACTCTGACCTCTGTGTATTACGAATCAGATATCTCCATGTACAGAGCTTCAATAACTATGCAGTTTGTCTCTAATAAAACTAATGAATCTGTACATATAAAGCATGACTTCTAATTATCTTTGTAAAATTTATGGTGAATTTCCAAAGTTTGAACAGGGGATCCAGAAATCGCTCTGGCCCTATTTCACAAAAATTTAAACATCTCATAAAATATAGCTCATATACCTGTTTCGCTTCTTCCATATGAAAATAGACTCATCAAGCTTCGATTCCATAACTTATTAATTATTTAATTCCATTTATACTATTTTTAGTGATTTTTCAAATTCACGTTACTACTGCTGTCTGAATCTATTTTATGGTAAATTTTACCTATTTCATGGTTTTCCATGGATTAGCTAGTAATTTGACATACATAACACCAAATATGATCATGATTAGCTATTCCAATGGCTAATCATTACCAAGCATTTCCATACCACTCAATAACCATATCATAAGACCATATATACAAAATGATTATAATGCTATACATGCCATACTCAAAATATACAAGCCATTATGCCAAGATGGTATACGGATAGTGTGAGCGAGCCTCCGACCATTCCCGATTTCCGAGCTGGCTTGTCAAAACTACAAGGAATGAAAAGGAGGGAGTAAGCATAAATGCTTAATAAGTTCACATGCAAATAGCAAGTAACATAACCTGTAACAACCCATACCTGAGACCGTGAGTCGAACACGAGGTGTTAACAGACTTATTTCATTGTAAAACACAGTTCATTTAAAAATTTCCAGACAAGTTGGCTAACTGCGTCACTGTCACCTTAAAAATCATATATCGAGTTCCAAAACTCGAAAACAAGTTCCGTAAATTTTTCCTGAAACTAGACTCATATTTCCATCTACAATTTTTTTTCTAGAATTTTTGGTCAAGCCAATTAGTACAGTTTATTAGTTAAAGTCTCCCCTGTTTCAGGGTTTGATTGCTCTGACCTTCATGCATTACGACTTATATATCTCCCTGTACAGGGCTTCAATACTTATGCCGTTTGTTCTAAGGAAACTAGACTCAAAAATGAATCTATACATATATGGAATGACCTATAATTATCTCTGGTTAATTTATAGTGAATTTCCAAAGTCAGATCAGGGGATCCAGAAATCGCTCTGTCCCTGTTCCTCGAAAACTTAAATATCTCTTAAAATACGACTCATATGATCGTTTCGTTTCTTCCATGTGAAATTTGATTCATCAAGGTTCGATTAAATAATTTATTCAATATTTAATTCCATTCCTATTATTTTTAGTGATTTTTCTAATCCACACCACTGCTGCTGTCAGCATCTGTTTTTAAGGTAAACTTTACCTATTTCATGGTTTTCCATGAATCAACTAGAATTTGTCATACAAAGCACCAAAATGATCATGATTAACCATTCCAATGGCCAATCATTGCCAAGCATATCCACACCTCTCATTAATCATATACATACAAAATGATTATAACACTATGCTCAAAATATATAAGCCATTTTCGCATGGCTGTCCAAATATATACAACACCAAGGTACTTGACTAACAACAAAAGGGTAGTCCTATACATGCCATTTTCAGAGTTCAACCAAAAGTGTACCAAAAGGGCTTTGATAGTGTGGACGACTTCGACTTTGACAATCCCGAGTCCGATAGCTGACAAACCAAAATCTATAAAACAGAGAATCAAAGAAACGGAGTAAGCATTTAATGCTTAGTAAGTTTTGAGCAATGAAATTAGGCACAATTGAAGTATAGCATTCATATGACTAAACGGATAATTTCATATACACACATTCTCAAAATCATACCTACTTCACATTACCAACCCTTATACTCATACATAAGAAATCAACTTAACCAAAAGCCGGAAGCTCATTAATCGACTGAGCGAATATGTGACAGCCCAAAATTGACCCTAGTCGGGAAGTGGTTTCGGGACCGCTAAACCGAGTCACCGAAAGGTTTGAATGTGATGTTTACTATCTAGAATATGTAATCATGAATGTGTGAAAATTTCGAGCTTCGATTTAGTCGATTGCATGTGAATTTAGTCAATAGGACTTATATGAGAAAATTTAAAAATGAGATAGGTCAATGCATGAGGACCTATTAGTGCATGTGGAAGAAAAAGGGGACTTGCATGTCAAATTCCCCCTCCCTAATATGTAGTGGCCGGCCATGCTATGGGTGGAAACATGTCACCAACATGTTGTGTTAGTGATGTATGGTAAGGAAAATAAAATATTAAGCATGATAATTAAAATAAATTAAAGAAAGGAATTAAACAATGAAAAGGAAGGGTGATGAAAAAAAAATGGTCTCATCCATACCCCCCCTTGTTGCCGTGAGTTGAGGAAAGAAAACAAAAAAAAATGTGTGTGTTCATTCTTGAACACCTTTGGCCGAATAGAGGAAAGAAAGGAAGGGGAAGAGCTTGAGAAAATCGGCTATGGTGGTTTGCTAGACTAAGGTATGTTTGATGTTGTTCTTGAGATGCATGCATGTTTTAGTAGTTGACTTGAGTTCTAAAAACCCATGGTTCAATTTTGTGGATTGATGATGATTTTGTGTTTTGCCATTGATGAGTGCTTGAGCTTTTTGATAGTTGTTGATGAAAAGTGAAAGATATGTTAAAGATTAATATGTTTTGTGTTGAAGTTTTTGGTGATTTTGAGTAGTTAGGGCTAAATTACAAAAACAAATTTTTGAAGGACTCAAAGGTGAAATAAATGAGATGTATGGACTTATATGGGCACTAGGAAGATTCGGCCCTTAAGGAGTGTGACCAAACTTTGTGTATTTTGTGTTTTGTGGAATAAAGACTAAATTGTGAAAGTGCGAAATATTAGGGGTAAAAATGTAATTTACCCATTTATGCGTTATTAGACTAAATTGAATGAAAATATGTTAAATTAAGGCTTGGCAAGCTAGCTATTAAGGTGAAATGCTAATGTTAGTATTTGATTCGGTAATAATCTGTTTGGGGACAGCAGCAGTAAGGTGATTTTGGAAAATCGCCATAATTTGTAGGAGTTGAATTAGAAGCTGAGTGAATTATGCCATTAAAGCTTGAAGAGTCTATTTTCTTACAAAAGAAACTATGAAAACAAAAGAGTTACCGATCTTGAGATATTTGAAGTATTGTGGGGCTGAGTGAAAATGACTACTAGATTCCCTGTTCTGTTTTTAGAAAATCATTATAAATTGTACAAAAATGATTATAAGATAAAATTTATATGCTTAGACTCCTTAATGAGTCTAGTTTCAAATGAGATCAAATACAACACATTTTGAATTCTGTAAAATGAGAAATTTGATTCGTAGTGAAGAGTGGTCAGAATAGTCAAACAGTGAAACAGGGGAAACTTTAAGAAAAATCTGGTATTGATTGGCCAAGCTAAAAATTCTGAAAATTTTATGGATGGAAGATATACGAGTCTATATTCAGGGAAAATTAACGGCTAGTGATTTGGAGTTTTGTAGCTCCAGTTATAAACAATTTAGCGACTACTGCTCAGGAAAACAGCTCGTAGTGAATATGTGATTTTGTTGTAAACATTAATGAAAATTTGCCAATGAGTTATTTATTGACTATTATAAAGCTTACTATAATCTATGTGTATGAAAGTCAAATCAATATATATATTATTCTGAAAGTAATACTTGAATAGTCGATTAATGACTATTTTAAATTATTGATTTGGCTCAAGGAGTTAAAGGAGGTAAATCGAGCAAAGGCAAAGAAAAGGTTATCGAGTAGTCGAGTTGGAACCGTCTTACCCAACACGAGGTAAGTCATTAAGCATGTAGTTGGTATTATTTCAATGGTCATAATGTTTATGTATCGATGCTAATGGAATGAATAAATATACATATATATATATATGTGCATGTACGTATGTGATGATGAAATTGTTGAATGAAAGAAAAGAGGTAGGATGTACTGAGTTGTTGATCTCGGCACTAAACGTGCGGGATAACCATTTATGACCATGAGATTGGCGCTAAGTGCGCGGGATTAAATTGTACAGCACTAAGTGTGTGATTTGACTATGTTGCACTAAGTGTGCGAAATGAATATGATGCACTAAGTGTGCGAATTGACCATGCGGCACTAAGTGTGCGAGTTTGACTATGTAGCACTAAGTGTGCGATTTGATTATGTAGCACTAAGTGTGCGATTTGATTATGTAGCACTAAGTGTGCGAGTTGATTATATAGCACTGAGTGTGCGGACTCGATATATATTCGTGAATCATTATGGACACTATGTGTGCGACACTATTGAGTCGATCGCGGACAGCGGATCGGGTAAGTGTCTTGAGTACATGGCTAATAGGTGCTATGCTTATACTTGGTGTTGAGCTCGGTAAGTTTGAACCTATGTGACAAATATACTTGAAGTCACGTACATAAAATTTATCGTAGGATGGGTGAAAGGCCGTTTATTCGTTTGATTGTAACGAAAATAAATTGATTTATGAAAATGCTTCAATGTCCTATTGATGAGTATATGGAATGTGAATGCATGAATTGATATGAAATTGAATTGATAGGTTGGAGGAACTATGGTATGGTTCGGAATGGATGGAGTAAGTAGCCTCGTTCCATTTTGTTTTCTCTTGTGATAATGTTATTGATGGATGGTAGTGCATAGCTTATGACTTACTGAGTTATAAACTCACTCGGTGTTTCCTTGTCACCCATTATAGGTTGCTTGGACTCATCTATTTTTGCGTGGTCGGGCCGTCATCGAAGTCATCACACCGGATAGCAAGTTTTGGTACTTTCTTCTTAGTTGGCTTAGAAGAACATTTTGGCATGTATAAGCTATTACGTTGTGTTTGAACTTTGGCATGTAAACTTTAAGCCATGCGAAAATGGCACGAATGTTCGATTGAGTTGGATCAAGGGTAGGCATGAAATGAACCTAGTTACTTTCGTAACAGATGCTGGCAGCAGCAGTGTCATGAGATTGAAAAATCACTAAAAATAGTAGGAGTGGAATTAATCGATGAATAAATTATGTAAGCGAAGCTCGATGAGTCTATTTTCATGAGGAAGTAACGAAAAGATCATATGGGCAGTATATTAAGAGATAATCAGATTTTTGTGGGACAGGGACAGAACGGTTTCTGGATTCCCTGCTCCGACTTTGGAAATTCATTACAAATTAACCAGAGATAATTAGGGGTCGTACCATATATGTACAGATTCCTCTCTGAGTCTAGTTTTCACAGAAACAAACGGCATCAGTATTGAAGCCCCGTGCAGGGAGATATTCAAGTCGTAATGGGCAAAGGTCAGTGTAGTCGACCCCTGCAACTTGGGAGATTTTGACTAATAAACTGTACTAATTGGCCCAACCAAAAATTCTAGAAAAAAATACATAGATGGGCACATGAGTCTAGTTTCGGGGAAAAATTACGAAACTGATTTTCGAGTTACGAAACTCAAGATATGATTTTTTAAAACGACTAGTACACAGATTGGGCAGTGTCTGGAAAATAAATTTTGTAAGGGGTTAAAGCCAGTTAACACCTCGTGTTCGACTCCGGTGTCGGTTTTGGGTTCGGGGTGTTACATTTTATTGGTATCAGAGCTATGGTTTAGTCGGTTCTAGGACTACCATAGCGCGTATGAGTCTAGCTATACATGCCGAATGTTAATGTTTAAATGTGTGATGACTTCCGACGGTTGAAATGTTTTTGTTTTGATTAGTAAATGGACCCCGGTGAAGAAAGAACCCTAGCGGATGACGTTGAGAGCGTAGCGGCTGCTCCTGCACAAGGGACGCCGCCTGTTGAACCTCAGTCATCTGCGAATAATCAAGGTGAGGGGGCTAAACAAGCCTTCTTTACCATGATGAATGAGTGGGTCGCGCAATATGCCCGAACCAACCCGGCTGTCCAACAATTCCCAAATTTGAATAATCCACCCCAAGAGCCTGTAAGGCCATCAGTCGCTGATCCTGTGAGGCTGAGTAAGCCACCTGTAGACTTGATTAGGAAGCGTGGGGCCGAGGAGTTCAAGGCCATAGTAACTGATGATGCCGAAAGGGCCGAGTTCTGGCTTGATAATACCATTCGGGTGTTCGATGAATTGTCATGCACACCCGATGAATGTCTAAAATGTGCCGTATCCTTGTTGCGAGACTCAGCTTACTATTGGTGGAGGACCTTGATTTCCATAGTCCCGAACGAGCAAGTAACTTGGGACTTCTTTCAAACGGAATTCCGGAAGAAATTTATTAGCCAACGGTTCATTGACCAGAAGCGTAAGGAGTTCTTGGAACTCAAGCAAGGCCGTATGACTGTATCTGAATACGAACATGAATTCGTAAGACTTAATAGGTATGCCCGGGAGTGTGTAGCTGATGAGGTTGCTATGTGCAAAAGATTCGAGGAAGGATTGAATGAAGATTTAAAGCTACTAATGGGTATTTTGGAAATAAAAGAATTCGTAACACTAGTCGAACGAGCCTGCAAGGCGGAAGAACTTGGAAAGGAGAAGAGGAAGGCTGAATTTGAAGCTAGAGATTATCGTAAAAGATCGACGGGTAAAGCTCCGTTCTCAGCTGTAAAGATGTAACACCCCGAACCCGAAACCGACATCGGGGTCGAACACGAGGTGTTAACTGGCTTTAACCTCTTACAAAATTTATTTTCCAGACACTTCCCAATCTGTATACTAGTCGTTTTAAAAATCATATCTTGAGTTTCGTAACTCGAAAATCAGTTTTGTAATTTTTCCCAGAAACTAGACTCATGTGCCCATCTATGTATTTTTTTTCTAGAATTTTTGGTTGGGCCAATTAGTACAGTTTATTAGTCAAAGTCCCCCAAGTTGCAGGGGTCGACTACACTGACCTTTGCCCATTACGACTTGGATATCTCTCTGCACGGGGCTTCAATACTGTTGCTGTTTGTTTCTATGAAAACTAGACTCAGAGAGGAATCTGTACATATATGGTACGACCCCTAATTATCTCTGGTTAATTTATAATGAATTTCCAAAGTCGGAGCAGGGAATCCAGAAACCGTTCTGGCCCTGTCCTACTAAAATCTGATTATCTCTTAATATACTGCCCATATGATCTTTTCGTTACTTCCTCATGAAAGCAGACTCATCGAGCTTTGATTACATAATTTATTCATCAATTAATTCCACTCCTACTATTTTTAGTGATTTTTCAATCTCATGACACTGCTGCTGCCAGCATCTGTTACGAAAGTAACTAGGTCCATTTCATGCCTACCCTTGATCCAATTCAATCGAACATTCGTGCCATTTTCGCATGGCTTAAAGTTTACATGCCATAATTCAAACACAACGTACTAGCTTATACATGCCAAAATGATCTTCTAAACACACTAAGAAGAAAGTACCAAAACTTGCTATCCGGTGTGATGACTTCAACGACGGCCCGACCCCGCAAAAATAGATGAGTCCAAGCAACCTATAGTGGGTGACAAGGAAACATCGAGTGAGTTTATAACTCAGTAAGTCATAAGCAATGCACTACCATCTATCAACAACATTATCACAAGAGGAAACAAAATGGAACGAGACAATTTACTCCATCCATACCGAACCATACCATAGTTCCTCCAACTTATCAATTCAATTTCATATCAATTCATGCATTCACATTCTATATACTCATCAATAGGACATTGAAACAATTTCATAAATCGATTTATTTTCGTTACAACCAAATGACTATACGGCCTTTCACCCATCCTACGATAAATTTTATGTACGTGACTTCAAGTATATTTGTCACATAGGTTCGAACTTACCGAGCTCAACACCAAGTATAAGCATAGCACATAATAGCCATGTACTCAAAACACTTACCCGATCCGCTGTCCGCGATCGACTCAATGGTGTCGCACACAGAGTGTCCGTAATGATTCACGAATATTTATTGAGCCCGCACACTTAGTGCCACATAGTCCATCTCGCACACTTAGTGCTACGTAATCAAATCGCACACTTAGTGCCACATAGTCCATCTCGCACACTTAGTGCCGCATGGTCAATTTGCACACTTAGTGCATCATATCCATTTCGCACACTTAGTGCAACATAGTCGAATCGCACACTTAGTGCTGTACAATTTAATCCCGCGCACTTAGCGCCAATCTCATGGTCATACATGGTTATCCCGCACGTTTAGTGCCGAGATCAACAACTCATTACATCTTACCTCTTCTCTTTCATTCAACAATTTCATCATCACATACGTACATGCATATATATATGTATATTTATTCATTCCAATCAGCATCAATACATACACATTATGACCATTTGAAATACTACCCACTACATGCTTAATGACTTACCTCGTGTTGGGTAAGACGGTTCCAACTCGGCTACTCGATAACCTTTTCTTTGCCTTTGCTCGATTCACCTCCTTTAGCTCCTTGAGCTATATCAATAATTTAACTAGTTTAACCACCTTGCTAAATATTTACAATCCAATCTCACATGTATATGTATGTTAGTATATTCGGCTAATAATCTCATGCAACTACCAAAGCCGAATCAACTAAATATACTTATGTATATACACATATATCATCATCGAAATCACCTAAGCTTAGACATCGATTTTTAATTTCAAGTAAGTTGCCGAATGCAACCTTACTAAATTCTCATGGATTCAATATACCATTACCATGAAATCAACAACCAAATTCATAGACAATTTAGGAAAATCACATTACAAATCTCATATTCAAGCAAAGACCATGGCCGAAATGCACATATGACCTCATAACAAAGATATTGAACCTTTGGTTGCCCAATTAGCTTAACATCCATCAAATTTTAAATCAAGGAACTCACCTCATCCATAATCAACCCTCAATGCCCTAAAGCATCAAAAACAACATCAAAGAAATACAACCATCCATGGCCGAATGTCATAGCCGAATTGTTTTAACCATGAGTAACATAACAAGCATAGGTCGTGTTTATGGATATACCGTGGCCGATTCAAGCTAATCACCTCCAAAATCATCAACCATTTTCGTTGCATATAACATATATAAACATGAATAAGTTTCATATAATCTCTTAACACATTAATTTCTTTCATCAACAACCTTTTGTTTTCTTGATCCATCAAAACTTAAAGGTAAGAAAGAATCAAGTTCTTCTCACACATACCATAACCGAAAGTTCCATCCAACACTCTAAATTCGAAATTTTAGTATGGCTAGGTAAGAAAAACGTGATGATTAACCCAAACAACTATTATTTCAAAAGAAACTTTAACAAAATTTACTAACCTCCTCTTCATTCAAAAGGCCGAATGCCTTTGCTTCACCTTCTTCTCTTCTTTTCTTTCTTTAGGTTCGGCTATTATGGAAGGAAAAGGATGAACACTCCTCCTTCCTCCCTTATTTTATTCATCCTTTCTTTTCTTTTTAATTCATTTCTTTTATTTCCTACTCCACTTACCAATATTAAATAATTATCAACATAAACTTGGAGGAAGGGAACCATGCTTGGCCGGCCACCTATCAAGAATTGGGCACATTGACATGCAAACCCAAACTTTCTCACCTTGTTATTATTTAATCCTTATAATTCATCTATCATCTTTTCTAACTTCGTCAACTAGGTCCTTTTTGAATTAATTCACAATCCTAATGCTAATATTAAGCATTTAATTTCTCATATATTCACTGTCACGCAACAATTTATGCAATTAAAACACGAAAATAAATTTTTGGCTCGGTAATGTGGTCTCGAAACCACATTCCGACCAGGGTCTAATTTGGGTTGTCACAACTCTCCCCCACATAAGAAATTTTCGTCCCCGAAAAGCTTACCGGTAAATAGGTTTGGGTATTGTTCTTTCATCGAGCTCTCGGGTTCCCAGGTTGCTTCCTCGATCCCGTGTTTAAGCCACAACACCTTAACCAACGGAACCCTTTTATTTCGCAGCTCTTTCACTTCACGAGTTAGGATACGAATCGGTTCTTCTTCATAGCTCATATCAGCCTGAATTTCAACCTCCGACGGACTAATTTTGTGCGAAGGATCAGATCTATAACGCCGAAGCATCGAAACATGAAAGACGTCGTGAATCTTTTCAAGTTCAGGAGGCAAAATCAATCTATATGCAACCGGCCCCACTTGTTCGGAAATTTCGTACGGCCCAATGAATCTCGGGCTCAACTTGCCTTTACGGCCAAACCTGAGTACCTTTTTCCAAGGCGAAACTTTGAGGAACACTTTATCTCCCACCTGATATTCAATGTCCTTCCGTTTCAGATCCGCATACGATTTTTGACGATCTGTGGCTACCTTCAGACTTTCACGGATTACCTTTACTTTCTGTTCGGCATCTTTAATCAAATCAACTCCGAAAATTTTACTTTCACCGAGCTCGGTCCAAAACAATGGTGTACGGCATTTACGACCGTACAAAGCCTCGTAAGGTGCCATCTTAATACTTGATTGAAAACTATTGTTGTAAGCGAATTCAATCAAAGGTACATACCGTTCCCATGAGCCACTAAACTCAAGGATGCAGCATCTCAGCATATCCTCGAGTATCTGAATTATCCGCTCGGATTGACCATCGGTTTGGGGATGAAAAGCGGTGCTAAAATGCAGCTGGGTACCCAAAGCTTCTTGCAATTTCTTCCAAAATCGCGAGGTGAATCTCGGATCTCTATCCGACACGATAGAAATAGGTACTCCATGTAATCTCACAATCTGAGAAACATACAATTCGGCTAGTTTATCCAATGAAAAATCCGTACGCACGGGGATAAAGTGAGCCGACTTAGTCAGCCTATCAACAACAACCCAAATCACATCCTTCTTACTTGCGGACACTGGCAGTCCGGACACAAAGTCCATTGTGACTCGGTCCCATTTCCACTCGGGTATCATGATTGGCTGAAGTAACCCTGAAGGCACTTGATGTTCCGCTTTCACTTGTTGACATATTAAAAATCTCGAAACAAAGTCGGAGATGTCTCGCTTCATACCATGCCACCAAAACCGACGTTTCAAGTCGTTGTACATTTTCGTGCTCCCCGGGTGAATTGACATTCGGCTACAATGGGCTTCGTTCAGGATCATCGGAATGAGTTTCGAATTCCTTGGAACGCACAAACGACTTCTAAACCTCAAACAACCATCATCATCAATCTGAAACTCCGATTCCTTGTTCGGAACACACTCAGCTCGTTTTGCAACCAATTCATCATCGACTTTCTGAGCTTCACGAATTTGATGAGTCAATAATGGTTTGGCTTTTAATTCAGCTACTAACACATTGTCAGGTAGAACAGACAAGTGTACATTCATCGCTCGCAAAGCAAACAGTGATTTCCGGCTTAAGGCGTCCGCAACCACATTAGCCTTTCCCGGATGGTAATCAATGACAAGCTCGTAATCTTTCAACAACTCAAGCCAACGTCTTTGTCGCAGATTCAAGTCTCGTTGAGTCATCAAATATTTGAGACTTTTGTGATCTGAAAACACATGGCACTTCTCACCAAACAAATAATGTCGCCATATTTTCAATGCAAACACAATGGCGGCTAGTTCGAGATCATGGGTCGGATAATTTCTTTCGTGTGGCTTCAATTGTCTCGACGCATAGGCCACAACTCGACCTTCTTGCATCAATACGCAACCCAACCCGAGTAGGGATGCGTCACTATAAACAACAAACTCTTTACCCGATTCGGGTTGCACCAAAATTGGAGCTTCAGTCAGATGAGTTTTCAGTTGATCGAAGCTTTTCTGACATTTCTCCGTCCATTCGAACTTAACATCCTTCTGAAGTAGCTTCGTCATTGGTGTGGCTATCATCGAGAAACCTTTGAGAAATCGTCGGTAATAGCCGGCGAGCCCTAGAAAGCTCCGGACCTCGGTAACATTTCTCGGAGGCTTCCAGTTAAGTATGGCTGAAATTTTGCTCGGGTCAACTCGAATACCCGATGCGGATACCACATGACCCAAGAAGCTAACCTCTCTTAACCAGAACTCACACTTACTGAACTTAGCATATAACTGCTTATCCCGCAAAATTTGCAACACTTGCCTCAGATGCTCAGCATGTTCGGTCTCATCTCTTGAATAGACCAAGATGTCATCAATAAACACAACTACAAACCGATCCAAATACGGCCTGAAGATCCGATTCATCAGATCCATAAACACCACAGGGGCATTAGTGAGCCCAAACGGCATCACTAAGAACTCGTAGTGACCGTACCTCGTTCTGAAAGCAGTTTTGGGTACGTTCGAATCTCGAATCCGCAGCTGATAATAACCCGATCTCAAATCTATCTTTGAAAACACCGATGCTCCCTTTAATTGATCGAACAGATCATCAATACGCGGTAACGGATACTTATTCTTTATCGTCACTTTATTCAGTTGACGATAGTCAATGCACAACCTCATGGTTCCGTCCTTCTTTTTCACGAACAATACTGGTGCACCCCAAGGTGAGAAACTCGGTCGAGCGAAGCCTCTATCCGTCAATTCTTGCAACTGAGCTTTCAACTCTTTTAACTCGGTTAGTGCCATACGATACGGAGCGATCGAAATTGGCGTAGTTCCAGGTACAAGCTCAATTCCAAACTCTACTTCCCGAACAGGTGGCAAACCCGGTAACTCTTCAGGAAAAACATCCGGGTATTCACAAACCACCGGCACCGACTCGGGTTTCTTTTCTGACTCCTTGTCATCAAGTACATACGCGAGGTATGCTTCGCACCCTTTCCTTACATATTTCTGGGCCAACGTTGCTGATATTACAGCTGGCAAACCCCTTAAGTTCGCAGACTCAACTCGAATTATTTCGTCATTCGCGCACCTCAAATCGATAGTCTTGCTTTTGCAATTCACAACCGCATCATGCGCGGTTAACCAATCCAAACCAAGAATAACATCAAACTCGTCGAACGGCAAAAGCATCAAATCGGCCGGAAAACAGGATTCTCGGATTATTAGAGGGCATCTCTTACACACTTTATCAACAAGTACGCATTGACCCAAAGGGTTTGACACTCGAATTACTAGCTCAGTAGACTCAACAGGTAGAGTCTTACTGGATGCTAAGGTTTCGCATACATATGAATGAGTAGAGCCAGGGTCAATCAATGCAATCACATTAGTATCAAAGAGAGTGAAGGTACCAGTGATGACGTCGGGGGAGGATGCCTCCTCTCGTGCGCGAATGGCATACGCTCTAGTAGGAGTACGGTTCTCGGCGCGATCGGCCATATCAGAGGCCCCCCTCTGACTACCACCCCTGCCTCCTAAAATTCTCGGTGGTCTACCTCTAGATGTCACTCCACTAGGTCTTGCACCTTGAATCTTATTCTTCTCATCCAGCTCCGTGCAATCTCTAATGAAGTGGTCCTTCGAACCGCATCCGTAACAGGCCCTGTTAGTAGACTTGCCCCAACATTCACCTAGGTGTCGTCTTCCACATTGGGGACATTCAGGTTTCTCGTGACGATTATTGCCCACACTAGCTACCGAAGTAGCTCGGGAGCCCATCGATGGTCTTGCCCTGATGGAAATTCCCGCAGTCGCCCTCGACTTATTAATGTCCTCCCTGAACTTCTTCACAGCTGAGAACGGAGCTTTACCCGTCGATCTTTTACGATAATCTCTAGCTTCAAATTCAGCCTTCCTCTTCTCCTTTCCAAGTTCCTCCGCCTTGCAGGCTCGTTCGACTAGTGTTACGAATTCCTTTATTTCCAAAATACCCGTTAGTAGCTTTAAATCTTCATTCAATCCTTCCTCGAATCTTTTGCACATAGCAACCTCATCAGCTACACACTCCCGGGCATACCTACTAAGTCTTACGAATTCATGTTCGTATTCAGATACCGTCATACGGCCTTGCTTGAGTTCCAAGAACTCCTTACGCTTCTGGTCAATGAACCGTTGGCTAATAAATTTCTTCCGGAATTCCGTTTGAAAGAAGTCCCAAGTTACTCGCTCGTTCGGGACTATGGAAATCAAGGTCCTCCACCAATAGTAGGCTGAGTCTCGCAACAAAGATACAGCACATTTTAGACATTCATCGGGTGTGCATGACAATTCATCGAACACCCGAATGGTGTTATCAAGCCAGAACTCGGCCCTTTCGGCATCATCAGTTACTATGGCCTTGAACTCCTCGGCCCCACGCTTCCTAATCAAGTCTACAGGTGGCTTACTCAGCCTCACAGGATCAGCGACTGATGGCCTTACAGGCTCTTGGGGTGGATTATTCAAATTTGGGAATTGTTGGACAGCCGGGTTGGCTCGGGCATATTGCGCGACCCACTCGTTCATCATGGTAAAGAAGGCTTGTTTAGCCCCCTCACCTTGATTATTCGCAGATGACTGAGGTTCAACAGGCGGCGTCCCTTGTGCAGGAGCAGCCGCTACGCTCTCAACGTCATCCACTAGGGTTCTTTCTTCACCGGGATCCATTTACTAATCAAGACAAAAACATTTCAACCGTCAGAAGTCATCACCCTTTTAAACATTAACATTATGGCATGTATAGCTAGACTCATATGTGCTATGGTAGTCCTAGAACCGACTAAACCATAGCTCTGATACCAATAAAATGTAACACCCCGAACCCGAAACCAACATCGGGGTCGAACACGAGGTGTTAACTGGCTTTAACCTCTTACAAAATTTATTTTCCAGACACTGCCCAATCTGTGTACTAGTCGTTTTAAAAATCATATCTTGAGTTTCGTAACTCAAAAATCAGTTTTGTAATTTTTCCCAGAAACTAGACTCATGTGCCCATCTATGTATTTTTTTCTAGAATTTTTGGTTGGGCCAATTAGTACAGTTTATTAGTCAAAGTCCCCCAAGTTGCAGGGGTCGACTACACTGACCTTTGCCCATTACGACTTGGGTATCTCTCTGCACGGGGCCTCAATACTGTTTCCGTTTGTTTCTATGAAAACTAGACTCAGAGAGGAATCTGTACATATATGGTACGTCCCCTAATTATCTCTGGTTAATTTATAATGAATTTCCAAAGTCGGAGTAGGGAATCCAGAAACCGTTCTGGCCCTGTCCCACTAAAATCTGATTATCTCTTAATATACTGCCCATATGATCTTTTCGTTACTTCCTCATGAAAGCAGACTCATCGAGCTTTGATTACATAATTTATTCATCAATTAATTCCACTCCTACTATTTTTAGTGATTTTTCAATCTCATGACACTGCTGCTGCCAGCATCTGTTACGAAAGTAACTAGGTCCATTTCATGCCTACCCTTGATCCAATTCAATCGAACATTCGTGCCATTTTCGCATGGCTTAAAGTTTACATGCCATAATTCAAACACAACGTACTAGCTTATACATGCCAAAATGATCTTCTAAACACACTAAGAAGAAAGTACCAAAACTTGCTATCCGGTGTGATGACTTCAACGACGGCCCGACCCCGCAAAAATAGATGAGTCCAAGCAACCTATAGTGGGTGACAAGGAAACATCGAGTGAGTTTATAACTCAGTAAGTCATAAGCAATGCACTACCATCTATCAACAACATTATCACAAGAGGAAACAAAATGGAACGAGACAATTTACTCCATCCATACCGAACCATACCATAGTTCCTCCAACTTATCAATTCAATTTCATATCAATTCATGCATTCACATTCTATATACTCATCAATAGGACATTGAAGCAATTTCATAAATCGATTTATTTTCGTTACAACCAAACGACTATACGGCCTTTCACCCATCCTACGATAAATTTTATGTACGTGACTTCAAGTATATTTGTCACATAGGTTCGAACTTACCGAGCTCAACACCAAGTATAAGCATAGCACATAATAGCCATGTACTCAAAACACTTACCCGATCCGCTGTCCGCGATCGACTCAATGGTGTCGCACACAGAGTGTCCGTAATGATTCACGAATATTTATTGAGCCCGCACACTTAGTGCCACATAGTCCATCTCGCACACTTAGTGCTACGTAATCAAATCGCACACTTAGTGCCACATAGTCCATCTCGCACACTTAGTGCCGCATGGTCAATTCGCACACTTAGTGCATCATATCCATTTCGCACACTTAGTGCAACATAGTCGAATCGCACACTTAGTGCTGTACAATTTAATCCCGCGCACTTAGCGCCAATCTCATGGTCATACATGGTTATCCCGCACGTTTAGTGCCGAGATCAACAACTCATTACATCTTACCTCTTCTCTTTCATTCAACAATTTCATCATCACATACGTACATGCATATATATATGTATATTTATTCATTCCAATCAGCATCAATACATACACATTATGACCATTTGAAATACTACCCACTACATGCTTAATGACTTACCTCGTGTTGGGTAAGACGGTTCCAACTCGGCTACTCGATAACCTTTTCTTTGCCTTTGCTCGATTCACCTCCTTTAGCTCCTTGAGCTATATCAATAATTTAACTAGTTTAACCACCTTGCTAAATATTTACAATCCAATCTCACATGTATATGTATGTTAGTATATTCGGCTAATAATCTCATGCAACTACCAAAGCCGAATCAACTAAATATACTTATGTATATACACATATATCATCATCGAAATCACCTAAGCTTAGACATCGATTTTTAATTTCAAGTAAGTTGCCGAATGCAACCTTACTAAATTCTAATGGATTCAATATACCATTACCATGAAATCAACAACCAAATTCATAGACAATTTAGGAAAATCACATTACAAATCTCATATTCAAGCAAAGACCATGGCCGAAATGCACATATGACCTCATAACAAAAATATTGAACCTTTGGTTGCCCAATTAGCTTAACATCCATCAAATTTTAAATCAAGGAACTCACCTCATCCATAATCAACCCTCAATGCCCTAAAGCATCAAAAACAACATCAAAGAAATACAACCATCCATGGCCGAATGTCATAGCCGAATTGTTTTAACCATGAGTAACATAACAAGCATAGGTCGTGTTTATGGATATACCGTGGCCGATTCAAGCTAATCACCTCCAAAATCATCAACCATTTTCGTTGCATATAACATATATAAACATGAATAAGTTTCATATAATCTCTTAACACATTAATTTCTTTCATCAACAACCTTTTGTTTTCTTGATCCATCAAAACTTAAAGGTAAGAAAGAATCAAGTTCTTCTCACACATACCATAACCGAAAGTTCCATCCAACACTCTAAATTCGAAATTTTAGTATGGCTAGGTAAGAAAAACGTGATGATTAACCCAAACAACTATTATTTCAAAAGAAACTTTAACAAAATTTACTAACCTCCTCTTCATTCAAAAGGCCGAATGCCTTTGCTTCACCTTCTTCTCTTCTTTTCTTTCTTTAGGTTCGGCTATTATGGAAGGAAAAGGATGAACACTCCTCCTTCCTCCCTTATTTTATTCATCCTTTCTTTTCTTTTTAATTCATTTCTTTTATTTCCTACTCCACTTACCAATATTAAATAATTATCAACATAAACTTGGAGGAAGGGAACCATGCTTGGCCGGCCACCTATCAAGAATTGGGCACATTGACATGCAAACCCAAACTTTCTCACCTTGTTATTATTTAATCCTTATAATTCATCTATCATCTTTTCTAACTTCGTCAACTAGGTCCTTTTTGAATTAATTCACAATCCTAATGCTAATATTAAGCATTTAATTTCTCATATATTCACTGTCACGCAACAATTTATGCAATTAAAACACGAAAATAAATTTTTGGCTCGGTAATGTGGTCTCGAAACCACATTCCGACCAGGGTCTAATTTGGGTTGTCACAAAAGAAGTTCAGGGAGGACATTAATAAGTCGAGGGCGACTGCGGGAATTTCCATCAGGGCAAGACCATCGATGGGCTCCCGAGCTACTTCGGTAGCTAGTGTGGGCAATAATCGTCACGAGAAACCTGAATGTCCCCAATGTGGAAGACGACACCTAGGTGAATGTTGGGGCAAGTCTACTAGCAGGGCCTATTACGGATGCGGTTTGAAGGACCACCTCATTAGAGATTGCACGGAGCTGGATGAGAAGAATAAGATTCAAGGTGCAAGACCTAGTGGAGTGACATCTAGAGGTAGACCACCGAGAATTTTGGAGGCAGGGGTGGTAGTCAGAGGGGGGCTTTTGATACGGCCGATCGCGCCGAGAACCGTGCTCCTGCTAGAGCATATGCCATTCGCGCACGAGAGGAGGCATCCTCCCCCGACGTCACCACTGGTACCTTCACTCTCTTTGATACTAAAGTGATTGCATTGATTGACCCTGGTTCTACTCATTCATATGTATGCGAAACCTTAGCAACCAGTAAGACTCTACCTGTTGAGTCTACTGAGCTCGTAATTCGAGTATCAAACCCTTTGGGCCAATGCGTACTTGTTGACAAAGTGTGTAAGAGATGCCCTCTAATAATCCGAGAATCCTGTTTTCCGGCCGATTTGATGCTTTTGCCGTTTGACGAGTTTGATGTTATTCTTGGTTTGGATTGGTTAACCGCGCATGATGCGGTTGTGAATTGCAAAAGCAAGACTATCGATTTGAGGTGCGCAAATAACGAAATAATCTGAGTTGAGTCTGCGGACTTAAGGGGGTTGCCAGCTGTAATATCAGTAATGTTGGCCCAGAAATATGTAAGGAAAGGGTGCGAAGCATACCTCGCGTATGTACTTGATGACAAGGAGTTAGAAAAGAAACCCGAATCGGTGCCGGTGGTCTGTGAATACCCGGATGTTTTTCCTGAAGAGTTACCGGGTTTGCCACCTGTTCGGGAGGTAGAGTTTGGTATTGAGCTTGTACCTGGAACTACGCCTATTTCGATCGCTCCGTATCGTATGGCACTAACCGAGTTAAAAGAGTTGAAAGCTCAGTTGCAAGAATTGACGGATAGAGGTTTCGCTCGACCGAGTTTCTCACCTTGGGGTGCCCCAGTATTGTTCGTGAAAAAGAAGGACGGAACCATGAGGTTGTGCATTGATTATCGTCAACTGAATAAAGTGACGATAAAGAATAAGTATCCTTTACCGCGTATTGATGATCTGTTCGATCAATTAAAGGGAGCATCGGTGTTTTCAAAGATAGATTTGAGATCGGGTTATTATCAGTTGCGGATTCGAGATTCGGACGTACCCAAAACTGCTTTCAGAACGAGGTACGGTCACTACGAGTTCTTAGTGATGCCGTTCGGGCTCACTAATGCCCCCGCGGTGTTTATGGATTTGATGAATCGGATCTTCAGGCCGTATTTGGATCGGTTCGTAGTTGTGTTTATTGATGACATCTTGGTCTATTCAAGAGATGAGACCGAACATGCTGAGCATCTGAGGCAAGTGTTGCAAATTTTGTGGGATAAGCAGTTATATGCTAAGTTCAGTAAGTGTGAGTTCTGGTTAAGAGAGGTTAGCTTCTTGGGTCATGTGGTATCCGCATTGGGTATTCGAGTTGACCCGAGCAAAATTTCAGCCATACTTAACTGGAAGCCTCCGAGAAATGTTACCGAAGTCCGGAGCTTTCTAGGGCTCGCCGGTTATTACCGACGATTTGTCAAAGGTTTCTCGATGATAGCCACACCAATGACGAAGCTACTTCAGAAGGATGTTAAGTTCGAATGGACGGAGAAATGTCAGAAAAGCTTCGATCAACTGAAAACTCATCTGACTGAAGCTCCAATTTTGGTGCAACCCGAATCGGGTAAAGAGTTTGTAGTTTATAGTGATGCATCCCTACTTGGGTTGGGTTGCGTATTGATGCAGGAAGGTCGAGTTGTGGCCTATGCGTCGAGACAATTGAAGCCACACGAGAGAAATTATCCGACCCATGATCTCGAACTAGCCGCCATTGTGTTTGCATTGAAAATATGGCGACATTATTTGTTTGGTGAGAAGTGCCATGTGTTTTCGGATCACAAAAGTCTCAAATATTTGATGACTCAACGAGACTTGAATCTACGACAAAGACGTTGGCTTGAGTTGTTGAAAGATTACGATCTTGTCATTGATTACCACCCGGGAAAGGCTAATGTGGTTGCGGACGCCTTAAGCCGGAAATCACTGTTTGTTTTGCGAGCGATGAATGTACACTTGTCTGTTCTACCTGACAATGTGTTAGTAGCTGAATTAAAAGCCAAACCATTATTGACTCATCAAATTCGTGAAGCTCAGAAAGTCGATGAGGAATTGGTTGCAAAACGAGCTGAGTGTGTTCCGAACAAGGAATCAGAGTTTCAGATTGATGATGATGGTTGTTTGAGGTTTAGAAGTCGTTTGTGCGTTCCAAGGAATTCGGAACTCATTCCGATGATACTGAACGAAGCCCATTGTAGCCGAATGTCAATTCACCCGGGGAGCACGAAAATGTACAACGACTTGAAACGTCAGTTTTGGTGGCATGGTATGAAACGAGACATCTCCGACTTTGTTTCGAGATGTTTAATATGTCAACAAGTGAAAGCGGAACATCAAGTGCCTTCAGGGTTACTTTAGCCGATCATGATACCCGAGTGGAAATGGGATCGAGTCACAATGGACTTTGTGTCCGGACTGCCATTGTCAGCAAGTAAGAAGGATGCGATTTGGGTTGTTGTTGATAGGCTGACTAAGTCGGCTCACTTTATCCCCGTGCGTACGGATTTTTCATTGGATAAACTAGCCGAATTGTATGTTTCACAGATTGTGAGATTACATGGAGTACCTATTTCTATCGTGTCGGATAGAGATCCGAGATTCACCTCGCGATTTTGGGAGAAATTGCAAGAAGCTTTGGGTACCAAGCTGCATTTTAGCACCGCTTTTCACCCCCAAACCGATGGTCAATCCGAGCGGATAATTCAGATGCTTGAGGATATGTTGAGATGTTGCATCCTCGAGTTTAGTAGTTCATGGGAACGGTATTTACCTTTGATTGAATTCGCTTACAACAATAGTTTTCAATCAAGTATTAAGATGGCACCTTAAGAGGCTTTGTACGGGCGTAAATGCCGCACACCATTGTTTTGGACTGAGCTTGGTGAAAGTAAAATTTTCGGAGTTGATTTGATTAAAGATGCCGAACAGAAAGTAAAGGTGTTATGGCTCGAACACGGGATCGAGGAAGCTACTTGGGAAACCGAGAGCTCGATGAAAGAACGATATCCAAACCTATTTACCGGTAAGATTTTCGGGGACGAAAATTTCTTAAGTGGGGGAGAGTTGTGACAGCCCAAAATTGACCCTAGTCGGGAAGTGGTTTCGGGACCGCTAAACCGAGTCACCGAAAGGTTTGAATGTGATGTTTACTATCTAGAATATGTAATCATGAATGTGTGAAAATTTCGAGCTTCGATTTAGTCGATTGCATGTGAATTTAGTCAATAGGACTTATATGAGAAAATTTAAAAATGAGATAGGTCAATGCATGAGGACCTATTAGTGCATGTGGAAGAAAAAGGGGACTTGCATGTCAAATTCCCCCTCCCTAATATGTAGTGGCCGGCCATGCTATGGGTGGAAACATGTCACCAACATGTTGTGTTAGTGATGTATGGTAAGGAAAATAAAATATTAAGCATGATAATTAAAATAAATTAAAGAAAGGAATTAAACAATGAAAAGGAAGGGTGATGAAAAAAAAATGGTCTCATCCATACCCCCCCTTGTTGCCGTGAGTTGAGGAAAGAAAACAAAAAAAAATGTGTGTGTTCATTCTTGAACACCTTTGGCCGAATAGAGGAAAGAAAGGAAGGGGAAGAGCTTGAGAAAATCGGCTATGGTGGTTTGCTAGACTAAGGTATGTTTGATGTTGTTCTTGAGATGCATGCATGTTTTAGTAGTTGACTTGAGTTCTAAAAACCCATGGTTCAATTTTGTGGATTGATGATGATTTTGTGTTTTGCCATTGATGAGTGCTTGAGCTTTTTGATAGTTGTTGATGAAAAGTGAAAGATATGTTAAAGATTAATATGTTTTGTGTTGAAGTTTTTGGTGATTTTGAGTAGTTAGGGCTAAATTACAAAAACAAATTTTGAAGGACTCAAAGGTGAAATAAATGAGATGTATGGACTTATATGGGCACTAGGAAGATTCGGCCCTTAAGGAGTGTGACCAAACTTTGTGTATTTTGTGTTTTGTGGAATAAAGACTAAATTGTGAAAGTGCGAAATATTAGGGGTAAAAATGTAATTTGCCCATTTATGCGTTATTAGACTAAATTGAATGAAAATATGTTAAATTAAGGCTTGGCAAGCTAGCTATTAAGGTGAAATGCTAATGTTAGTATTTGATTCGGTAATAATCTGTTTGGGGACAGCAGCAGTAAGGTGATTTTGGAAAATCGCCATAATTTGTAGGAGTTGAATTAGAAGCTGAGTGAATTATGCCATTAAATCTTGAAGAGTCTATTTTCTTACAAAAGAAACTATGAAAACAAAAGAGTTACCGATCTTGAGATATTTGAAGTATTGTGGGGCTGAGTCAAAATGACTACTAGATTCCCTGTTCTGTTTTAGAAAATCATTATAAATTGTACAAAAATGATTATAAGATAAAATTTATATGCTTAAACTCCTTAATGAGTCTAGTTTCAAATGAGATCAAATACAACACATTTTGAATTCTGTAAAATGAGAAATTTGATTCGTAGTGAAGAGTGGTCAGAATAGTCAAACAGTGAAATAGGGGAAACTTTAAGAAAAATCTGGTATTGATTGGCCAAGCCAAAAATTCTGAAAATTTTATAGATGGAAGATATACGAGTCTATATTCAGGGAAAATTAACGGCTAGTGATTTGGAGTTTTGTAGCTCCAGTTATAAACAATTTAGCGACTACTGCTCAGGAAAACAGCTCGTAGTGAATATGTGATTTTGTTGTAAACATTAATGAAAATTTGCCAATGAGTTATTTATTGACTATTATAAAGCTTACTATAATCTATGTGTGTGAAAGTCAAATCAATATATATATTATTCTGAAAGTAATACTTGAATAGTCGATTAATGACTATTTTAAATTATTGATTTGGCTCAAGGAGTTAAAGGAGGTAAATCGAGCAAAGGCAAAGAAAAGGTTATCGAGTAGTCGAGTTGGAACCGTCTTACCCAACACGAGGTAAGTCATTAAGCATGTAGTTGGTATTATTTCAATGGTCATAATGTTTATGTATCGATGCTAATGGAATGAATAAATATACATATATATATGGCATGTAGTATGAT